>NC_134357.1:229135400-229471234 GCF_048569485.1 Anomaloglossus baeobatrachus
GGTGGCCACACTCGTAGACAGCTCTTGGACCTGAAGCCTCAGGTCGACAGGAAAGTCTCTATTCAGAAGCTGGGCATCTGCCTCCACAGTCGTCTGAGCTAAGGGCTTCACTTCCGGATACATGGTGGCAGTGAACCGGGTTGGAGTGGCGTCATTTGGTCCGTAAATTGGGCAAAGTGTAGGTCAGGGTCTTGGAGGACCAGTATGCACAGCTGGGCCTGGTGAGCATTGGACAGGAAACCCTCGATGAACTGTTCATTCAGCAACCGGTTCCCATTATGCACACTCCCAGAATTCACTTGTTTTACCGCCCTCAGCGCCTCTTGAAAGTTCAAAGCATAGTCCCGGACACTATCCTGCACCCCTTGCTTGTATCGGAAAAACTCCACTTTTATCTCTGCTGCCATGCGGGTGTCAAAGGTGTCTCTCAGCTGGGTCAGGGCTTGCACTACAGTTCTCTTGTCAGTGTCCGGCCAGGACCTGACTTCCCACTGAGCTGCAACGGTCAATTAGCCCAATAGTATGCTAATTCTCCGGCTCTCGGTCAGGGGAAACACATTAACCAAGCTTTTCAGTCTCTCTTGAAAGTCATTCAAAGTTTTGCGACACTCCGGAATACTGGGATAGCCATGTCACCCCTGGGATATAAGGCATGGAAAGCGATACCGCCGATGCTGAGGTTGTGGTGGCGACAGGGTCCCCTGCTTGGTTAGACATTTGCTCTCCCTTGGTGAACCTCAGCCGGGTTCGCGTCTAACTGGGGAATCAAGGGTTAACTGGCAGCTGCTCCAGCGGCGGTTTCTCTTCGCGCCTTTTTCTTTCCGCGCTGCACAGCTAATGGCAGCCGCTGCTTTGAAGACTACGTTTACACAATCCTTGTTAGCAAATTTTTTTTAACACATTTCGGTAGGTGCACAGTACCCAATTTAATGGGCACAATATCCTGTTTGTGACGCCAAATGTAGCGCCCCATGGGGCAGGTGGTTAACCTACTCGTTGCCGAGCCATCTCGGGCCTGGTCAGGCACTGTCATGGATGGCCTTGCCCGGTTTGCGTACAGTAATCGGTGGGGAAGCAGGGTATTTGAAGAGAGTTTGTCATGGCGCCACCTGTGGTATGCGGCCAAGGATTACTCGCTGCTGCAGGGTTCCTTGCTGGGGCTGATATTAATGCAGCTTGGGTGTGATCACTCCCCACAGGTGGAGTGGGCCCCAGGAGGATGGCGAGTGTTGTAGTGGTGCAATGGGGTGGAGGGCTGGGACGCCGACAGAAACTGGATGACACAAGGTGGTAGTTTCCTCTTTACCTTTACTGGTCAGGTGTTATGGTCCAGGATTACAGTGGTCCGGTCAGCCCAGAAGCAGTGTGGGTCTCTCCTTGACTGGCGGGTTGGAGGCCTTCCTTAATGCGGTCTTGGTGGGAGCTGCTGCGGCCTGGAGCAGAACAGCGTCCCCTTTTCTCTCTCTCTACTTGAAGATGACTGTACCCTGTGACGGACAGTGTGAACCGGTTATGGGACCCACTTATTGTGATCCCGGGTTCTGTAGTGCTGCTGCGTCTTGGAACTATAGTGGGCCAGGAATGTAGAATTTCTTGACCTCTGGGTTTTGCTACTGGGCTGTTAGCACCCAGTAACCAAGGACCCCAGTGTCCCGTGCTAGCGCTCGGTCCTGGAAAGCTCACACAGAAGCTCTCAAACAGCGACCGCTCTTTCTCCTTGCCTACACTGTTCTGCCTGACTTCCTTCCCGTTCACTCTAACCCTTCCCCCAGGTCAGCATGTACAGAGAACTGAATAGGATAACTGAAGTGAGCACTAATATATATATTATGAGTGCAAGCCAAAAATTACATACTATATACGGATAAGGCTGCACATCAAACTTAGATAATAGTATAATGCCTCAAGCATATGGACAAATATTGGAATATACAATGAAAAATGCTACTTGCTAATTTGAACATGTGAATAATGAATTGCATACCTGCCATGAATATTAGGAAAAAGGAGATATTTAGCAATCGCATTGATCAATGTAACTGAGCCCCAAGGCCTCGTCAAGGCATATCTCTATATTGGGGTCCCTAGCTCTGTGACCCTAACTGTGTGTCATCTCATTGCAATTAAAAACTGCTATGGGTGGAGAGGGGTAACTAAGGACTTTCTTATATAGGAGATGGAAAAAACATGGCCGAAAGGGGCGGAGCTGTGTTCACATTCAGAAAAAAACTACATATAACTGAATAGGATAACTGAAGTGAGCACTAATATATATATTATGAGTGCAAGCCAAAAATTACATACTATATACGGATAAGGCTGCACATCAAACTTAGATAATAGTATAATGCCTCAAGCATATGGACAAATATTGGAATATACAATGAAAAATGCTACTTGCTAATTTGAACATGTGAATAATGAATTGCATACCTGCCATGAATATTAGGAAAAAGGAGATATTTAGCAATCGCATTGATCAATGTAACTGAGCCCCAAGGCCTCGTCAAGGCATATCTCTATATTGGGGTCCCTAGCTCTGTGACCCTAACTGTGTGTCATCTCATTGCAATTAAAAACTGCTATGGGTGGAGAGGGGTAACTAAGGACTTTCTTATATAGGAGATGGAAAAAACATGGCCGAAAGGGGCGGAGCTGTGTTCACATTCAGAAAAAAACTACATATAACTGAATAGGATAACTGAAGTGAGCACTAATATATATATTATGAGTGCAAGCCAAAAATTACATACTATATACGGATAAGGCTGCACATCAAACTTAGATAATAGTATAATGCCTCAAGCATATGGACAAATATTGGAATATACAATGAAAAATGCTACTTGCTAATTTGAACATGTGAATAATGAATTGCATACCTGCCATGAATATTAGGAAAAAGGAGATATTTAGCAATCGCATTGATCAATGTAACTGAGCCCCAAGGCCTCGTCAAGGCATATCTCTATATTGGGGTCCCTAGCTCTGTGACCCTAACTGTGTGTCATCTCATTGCAATTAAAAACTGCTATGGGTGGAGAGGGGTAACTAAGGACTTTCTTATATAGGAGATGGAAAAAACATGGCCGAAAGGGGCGGAGCTGTGTTCACATTCAGAAAAAAACTACATATAACTGAATAGGATAACTGAAGTGAGCACTAATATATATATTATGAGTGCAAGCCAAAAATTACATACTATATACGGATAAGGCTGCACATCAAACTTAGATAATAGTATAATGCCTCAAGCATATGGACAAATATTGGAATATACAATGAAAAATGCTACTTGCTAATTTGAACATGTGAATAATGAATTGCATACCTGCCATGAATATTAGGAAAAAGGAGATATTTAGCAATCGCATTGATCAATGTAACTGAGCCCCAAGGCCTCGTCAAGGCATATCTCTATATTGGGGTCCCTAGCTCTGTGACCCTAACTGTGTGTCATCTCATTGCAATTAAAAACTGCTATGGGTGGAGAGGGGTAACTAAGGACTTTCTTATATAGGAGATGGAAAAAACATGGCCGAAAGGGGCGGAGCTGTGTTCACATTCAGAAAAAAACTACATATAACTGAATAGGATAACTGAAGTGAGCACTAATATATATATTATGAGTGCAAGCCAAAAATTACATACTATATACGGATAAGGCTGCACATCAAACTTAGATAATAGTATAATGCCTCAAGCATATGGACAAATATTGGAATATACAATGAAAAATGCTACTTGCTAATTTGAACATGTGAATAATGAATTGCATACCTGCCATGAATATTAGGAAAAAGGAGATATTTAGCAATCGCATTGATCAATGTAACTGAGCCCCAAGGCCTTGTCAAGGCATATCTCTATATTGGGGTCCCTAGCTCTGTGACCCTAACTGTGTGTCATCTCATTGCAATTAAAAACTGCTATGGGTGGAGAGGGGTAACTAAGGACTTTCTTATATAGGAGATGGAAAAAACATGGCCGAAAGGGGCGGAGCTGTGTTCACATTCAGAAAAAAACTACATATAACTGAATAGGATAACTGAAGTGAGCACTAATATATATATTATGAGTGCAAGCCAAAAATTACATACTATATACGGATAAGGCTGCACATCAAACTTAGATAATAGTATAATGCCTCAAGCATATGGACAAATATTGGAATATACAATGAAAAATGCTACTTGCTAATTTGAACATGTGAATAATGAATTGCATACCTGCCATGAATATTAGGAAAAAGGAGATATTTAGCAATCGCATTGATCAATGTAACTGAGCCCCAAGGCCTCGTCAAGGCATATCTCTATATTGGGGTCCCTAGCTCTGTGACCCTAACTGTGTGTCATCTCATTGCAATTAAAAACTGCTATGGGTGGAGAGGGGTAACTAAGGACTTTCTTATATAGGAGATGGAAAAAACATGGCCGAAAGGGGCGGAGCTGTGTTCACATTCAGAAAAAAACTACATATAACTGAATAGGATAACTGAAGTGAGCACTAATATATATATTATGAGTGCAAGCCAAAAATAACATACTATATACGGATAAGGCTGCACATCAAACTTAGATAATAGTATAATGCCTCAAGCATATGGACAAATATTGGAATATACAATGAAAAATGCTACTTGCTAATTTGAACATGTGAATAATGAATTGCATACCTGCCATGAATATTAGGAAAAAGGAGATATTTAGCAATCGCATTGATCAATGTAACTGAGCCCCAAGGCCTCGTCAAGGCATATCTCTATATTGGGGTCCCTAGCTCTGTGACCCTAACTGTGTGTCATCTCATTGCAATTAAAAACTGCTATGGGTGGAGAGGGGTAACTAAGGACTTTCTTATATAGGAGATGGAAAAAACATGGCCGAAAGGGGCGGAGCTGTGTTCACATTCAGAAAAAAACTACATATAACTGAATAGGATAACTGAAGTGAGCACTAATATATATATTATGAGTGCAAGCCAAAAATTACATACTATATACGGATAAGGCTGCACATCAAACTTAGATAATAGTATAATGCCTCAAGCATATGGACAAATATTGGAATATACAATGAAAAATGCTACTTGCTAATTTGAACATGTGAATAATGAATTGCATACCTGCCATGAATATTAGGAAAAAGGAGATATTTAGCAATCCATAGCAGTTTTTAATTGCAATGAGATGACACACAGTTAGGGTCACAGAGCTAGGGACCCCAATATAGAGATATGCCTTGACGAGGCCTTGGGGCTCAGTTACATTGATCAATGCGATTGCTAAATATCTCCTTTTTCCTAATATTCATGGCAGGTATGCAATTCATTATTCACATGTTCAAATTAGCAAGTAGCATTTTTCATTGTATATTCCAATATTTGTCCATATGCTTGAGGCATTATACTATTATCTAAGTTTGATGTGCAGCCTTATCCGTATATAGTATGTAATTTTTGGCTTGCACTCATAATATATATATTAGTGCTCACTTCAGTTATCCTATTCAGTTATATGTAGTTTTTTTCTGAATGTGAACACAGCTCCGCCCCTTTCGGCCATGTTTTTTCCATCTCCTATATAAGAAAGTCCTTAGTTACCCCTCTCCACCCATAGCAGTTTTTAATTGCAATGAGATGACACACAGTTAGGGTCACAGAGCTAGGGACCCCAATATAGAGATATGCCTTGACGAGGCCTTGGGGCTCAGTTACATTGATCAATGCGATTGCTAAATATCTCCTTTTTCCTAATATTCATGGCAGGTATGCAATTCATTATTCACATGTTCAAATTAGCAAGTAGCATTTTTCATTGTATATTCCAATATTTGTCCATATGCTTGAGGCATTATACTATTATCTAAGTTTGATGTGCAGCCTTATCCGTATATAGTATGTAATTTTTGGCTTGCACTCATAATATATATATTAGTGCTCACTTCAGTTATCCTATTCAGTTATATGTAGTTTTTTTCTGAATGTGAACACAGCTCCGCCCCTTTCGGCCATGTTTTTTCCATCTCCTATATAAGAAAGTCCTTAGTTACCCCTCTCCACCCATAGCAGTTTTTAATTGCAATGAGATGACACACAGTTAGGGTCACAGAGCTAGGGACCCCAATATAGAGATATGCCTTGACGAGGCCTTGGGGCTCAGTTACATTGATCAATGCGATTGCTAAATATCTCCTTTTTCCTAATATTCATGGCAGGTATGCAATTCATTATTCACATGTTCAAATTAGCAAGTAGCATTTTTCATTGTATATTCCAATATTTGTCCATATGCTTGAGGCATTATACTATTATCTAAGTTTGATGTGCAGCCTTATCCGTATATAGTATGTAATATTTGGCTTGCACTCATAATATATATATTAGTGCTCACTTCAGTTATCCTATTCAGTTATATGTAGTTTTTTTCTGAATGTGAACACAGCTCCGCCCCTTTCGGCCATGTTTTTTCCATCTCCTATATAAGAAAGTCCTTAGTTACCCCTCTCCACCCATAGCAGTTTTTAATTGCAATGAGATGACACACAGTTAGGGTCACAGAGCTAGGGACCCCAATATAGAGATATGCCTTGACGAGGCCTTGGGGCTCAGTTACATTGATCAATGCGATTGCTAAATATCTCCTTTTTCCTAATATTCATGGCAGGTATGCAATTCATTATTCACATGTTCAAATTAGCAAGTAGCATTTTTCATTGTATATTCCAATATTTGTCCATATGCTTGAGGCATTATACTATTATCTAAGTTTGATGTGCAGCCTTATCCGTATATAGTATGTAATTTTTGGCTTGCACTCATAATATATATATTAGTGCTCACTTCAGTTATCCTATTCAGTTATATGTAGTTTTTTTCTGAATGTGAACACAGCTCCGCCCCTTTCGGCCATGTTTTTTCCATCTCCTATATAAGAAAGTCCTTAGTTACCCCTCTCCACCCATAGCAGTTTTTAATTGCAATGAGATGACACACAGTTAGGGTCACAGAGCTAGGGACCCCAATATAGAGATATGCCTTGACGAGGCCTTGGGGCTCAGTTACATTGATCAATGCGATTGCTAAATATCTCCTTTTTCCTAATATTCATGGCAGGTATGCAATTCATTATTCACATGTTCAAATTAGCAAGTAGCATTTTTCATTGTATATTCCAATATTTGTCCATATGCTTGAGGCATTATACTATTATCTAAGTTTGATGTGCAGCCTTATCCGTATATAGTATGTAATTTTTGGCTTGCACTCATAATATATATATTAGTGCTCACTTCAGTTATCCTATTCAGTTATATGTAGTTTTTTCTGAATGTGAACACAGCTCCGCCCCTTTCGGCCATGTTTTTTCCATCTCCTATATAAGAAAGTCCTTAGTTACCCCTCTCCACCCATAGCAGTTTTTAATTGCAATGAGATGACACACAGTTAGGGTCACAGAGCTAGGGACCCCAATATAGAGATATGCCTTGACGAGGCCTTGGGGCTCAGTTACATTGATCAATGCGATTGCTAAATATCTCCTTTTTCCTAATATTCATGGCAGGTATGCAATTCATTATTCACATGTTCAAATTAGCAAGTAGCATTTTTCATTGTATATTCCAATATTTGTCCATATGCTTGAGGCATTATACTATTATCTAAGTTTGATGTGCAGCCTTATCCGTATATAGTATGTAATTTTTGGCTTGCACTCATAATATATATATTAGTGCTCACTTCAGTTATCCTATTCAGTTATATGTAGTTTTTTTCTGAATGTGAACACAGCTCCGCCCCTTTCGGCCATGTTTTTTCCATCTCCTATATAAGAAAGTCCTTAGTTACCCCTCTCCACCCATAGCAGTTTTTAATTGCAATGAGATGACACACAGTTAGGGTCACAGAGCTAGGGACCCCAATATAGAGATATGCCTTGACGAGGCCTTGGGGCTCAGTTACATTGATCAATGCGATTGCTAAATATCTCCTTTTTCCTAATATTCATGGCAGGTATGCAATTCATTATTCACATGTTCAAATTAGCAAGTAGCATTTTTCATTGTATATTCCAATATTTGTCCATATGCTTGAGGCATTATACTATTATCTAAGTTTGATGTGCAGCCTTATCCGTATATAGCATGTACAGAGAGGCTCCCTTCAAAACAGGTTATCAGTAGTGTTGAGCCACCCCCCTAGTGTTCGAGTTCAGTTCAGTTTGTTGAAAGGCAGCTTAGTTCGGTGAACGTTCGACGAACGTTCGAGGAACACCTTCGAACCCCATTGAAAACAATGGGCAGGCAAACAAAAACACATACAAACACATTATACATGTACACATACAGTTAATAAACATTGCCATTACACTTACAGGTCCCCGCGACACGTCCTGCACTCTGTCTCCCGCCGCTTTTCCTTCCGATCATCGCTGCGCCCTCCTGGTAACCAGCACTGATGATAGGACCTTCCGTGACGTCGTCATAGCATGTAAACAGTCACGTGTGTATTATCTCATTGGCTACAGACTGGTCACATGGCTAGACGTCATGCTAAGTCCTGTCAGTGCATCTCTCTGGTACGCGGTGCTTGTTTGAGCATCTCCGTGTACCGGCGAGATGCTTGGGCACATGCTTGGCTCCTCATTCCTGCATGTGGGCACTCTTTACAGAGTCAGCCCACATGGAAGGACTGGATGCCACAGCCGGTGAATAATGGAGATCACCGTTGCTATAGTAACCCGCTTGTCAACCTCCAGCTGTTTATTTGTACCCAGCTGGGAACTAAAAATATAGGGAACCCCTTTTTATAATTATTTCATGAATTTCATGAAATAATTAAAAAAAAAAAGACATGGGCTTCGCCCAGTTTTTGTGTCCAGCCAGGTACAACTAGACAGCTGGGGATTGGAATCCGCAGCGCAGGGTGCCCAAGCTTTCTGGGCACCCCTGCTGCAAATTTCAGTCCGCAGCCGCCCCAGAAAATGGCACTTTCATAGAAGCGCCATCTTCTGGCGCTGTATCTTACTCTTCCAGCTGCCCTGGTGACGGGTGGCTTGCTGGGTAATAATGGGGTTAGGACTAGCTGTATATTATCAACTGGCCCTAAGCCCGAAATTCATGGTGTCACGCCAATATTAGACATGGCCACCATGAATTTCTAGTACAGATAAAAAAAAGCACAACACACAGAAAAAATATTTTTATTAGAAATAAAAAACACAATTAGTGACTCCATCTTTAATGAAATAAAGAACCTCCCTCCACAGTAATCCTGGGTCAAGGGTCCCACGCTGTCCAATCCAGATCCAATATCATCTGATCGGTCTGCTGGAAGGCAAAGTGATCAGATGATGTGTCAGATTCAAGGGCCTGAATCACATCACACAGCAGCTGATTGTATAAACGGCTTTTATACAATCAGCTGATGCATCAGTGAAAAAAAAAAAAAAAAATTCACACTTCTGTGCAGACTCCGGTCCGACAGCAGCAGCTGATAGTTTAGCTGGCCGGGCGGTAAAAAGCCTGCCTCACCGCTCGACTTATAGTGTCAGCTGATTCCGTCAGGTGACCGCATCAGCTGATTATCACCAGGTCTGAGAGAGAGAAAAGAGAGAGAAAAGAGAGACAAAAGAGAAAATAGAGAGAGAAAATAGGGAGAGAAAAGAGAGAGAAAAGAGAAGACAGAGAGGGAGAGAAAAGAAAGAGAAGAGAGAGGAAGAGAGAGAGAGAAGAGAGGAGAAAGAAGAGGAGAGAAGAGAGAGAAGAGAGAGAAGAGAGAGGGGAGAGAGGGGAGAGAGAGGAGAGAGAGGAGAGAGAGGAGAAAGAGGAGAGAGAGGAAAGAGAAGAGAGAGAGAGGAGAGAGAGGCGAGAGCAATGTAGCCTCATTCCGTGAACTGCTCTGATTTTAGAGGTGTGTCCCGCGGCTCACAGCTGATGTGCGGCTCCTCCCCTCAGTGCATAATTAAATTAAATTATAAGTATAAATAAATAATAATTATAATTTAAATTTTCCTTTCGTCACGACAGCACCCACGAGAGAGGGATCCGCCCCCTTCAGGACAAGAAACCTACAGATAAAAAAGGGGCAGTCCCCCTCCCTCATCAGTTGGTTTCCAGTCCTGCATGGAGAGGAACCTATAGTACCTGGGTCCGGTGAGTCCGTGCGGTCTCCAAGGGAACGGCGGAGCTCTGGATCCGGAAGCACGGTCGGTGGAGCTCCCTTCGTGGACTCCGTCCTCCGGTGCACCTCGTCCTTTCTCCTGGTCTGGCTTTACCTCCGGGAGATATGACGCCTGCAGCAGGGTGTGCTTCTGCCAGACGTGTGCGCGGCGGGGGGGGCCCTGCCGCGTCGAAGGTGCACGCTTCCCTGCTGCAGTGACCCGGAAGTATACAGGAGCACTTCCGGGGGAGCGGCCGGGAAGGTTCCTTGTGAAGCCCGTGGTCCCCTCCATCCTGGCCGGACGCTGCACTGGTGAGTCTATTGCGGTCGGGCCGGAGCCTTTTTCTCTGACGCATGCTGTGGCGCGGGCTGCGCCTTCTGGCTGCACGGTGGGTGCGTTGTGTCCGGGGCCGCGTCCCCACGCTGTTTCCTCGGCGGTGTCCCGGCAGTGCACGGGGGATCGTCCCGGAGTCCCTGCCTGCGCTAGTCCGGGGTCGGTGTGTGGTTTCGGGCCGGGGCTGTGTGGCTTCCTGATCGGGCTTTGGAGCTGGATTCTGCCGCATGGCCTGGGGCCCCTGTAGCCTCTGTGTTTGCCTGGCCCCCTGTGCCTCTGTGGACTCCTGGCCCCTGTGGCCTCCGTGGACTTCGGGGCCCTATGGCCTCTGTGGACTCCAGGCCCCTGTGGCCTCTGTGGACTCCAGGCCCCTGTGGCCTCTGTGGACTTCAGGCCCCTGTGGCCTCTGTGGACTCCTGGCCCCTGTGGCCTCTGTGGACTCCTGGCCCCTGTGGCCTCTGTGGACTCTGGGCCCCTGTGGACTCCTGGCTCCTGTGGCCTCTGTGGACTCCGGGCCCCTGTGGCCTCTGTGGACTCCTGGCCCCTGTGGCCCCTGTAAGCTCCTGGCTCCTGTGGGCTCTGTGGCCTCGTGGGCCCTGTCGCCTCCTGGCCCCCTGTGGGCGCCTGGCACCTGTGGCCTCTGTGGGTCCTGACCCCTGTGGCCTCTAGGGCCTCCTGGTCCCTATGGGCTCCGGGCCCCTGTGACTCTGTGTCTTCTGGCCCTTGTGGTCTGTGTGTTTTTCCTGGCCCATGAGGCCTGTGTGTGTCCTTCCGGCCTCTGGACATCTGTGCCTCCTGGCCTCTGGGCCCCCTGGCCTCTGTGGCCTCGGGGCCTCCTGGCCTCTGTGGCCTCTGGGCCTCCTGGCCTTATGTGGCCTCTGGGCCTCCTGGCCTTATGTGGCCTCTGGTCCTCCTGGCCTCTGTGGCCTCGGGCCCTCCTGGTGTCTGTGGCCTCTGTGTCCTCTGTCCTCAGGTCTCGCGCCCTCCTGGCCTCTGGCCTTCCCGGTCTCTGAGCCTCCTAGCCTTTGCGCTTCTGGGGGTTGGATCTCTGGACCTCCTGGTCCCTGTACCTCCGGGCCTCCGGACTTCCTGACCTCGGGCCTCTGTGTCTCTGGGCCTCGTGCTCCGGGCCTCGTGCTTCATGGCTTGTGCCTCGGTTCCTCTGTGCTGCCTGCCCTTGGTCCTCTGTGCCTCTTGGCCTTGGTCCTCTGTGTTGCCTGCCCTTGGGCCGCCGGGCCTCCTGGCCTGGGGCCGCTGTGTCTCCTGGCCTGGAGCCGCTGTCCCTCCTGGCCTTTGGCCGCTGTACCTTCGGGCCTCGGGCCTCTGTGCCTTCTTGACCTCGGGCCTTTGTACTTCTTGGCCTCGGGCCTTTGTGCCTCCTGGCCTCGGTGCCTCCTGCCTTCGGGCCTCTATGTGTACTGTCCCTGTGCCTTGGACTTCCTGGCTGCGCGCCTTGGTTGCCTCCTGGCCTCGTGCCTCCTGCCTCGATGCCTCTGGCCTCTTGGCTTCCTCGTCTCTGTGGCTTCAGGGCCTCTCTGTGGCTTCCTGGCCTCTGTGTGGCTTCCTGGCCTCTGTGTGACTTCCTGCCTCTGTGTGGCTTCCTGGCCTCTGTATGGCTTCCGGGCCTCTGTGTGCCTTCCGGGCCTCTGTGTGGCTTCCGGGCCTCTGTGTGGCTTCCTGGCCTGTGTGTGGCTTCCGGGCCTGTGTGTGGCTTCCTGGCCTGTGTGTGGCTTCCTGGCCTGTGTGTGGCTTCCTGGCCTGTGTGTGGCTTCCTGGCCTGTGTGTGACTTCCTGGCCTGTGTGTGACTTCCTGGCCTGTGTGTGGCTTCCTGGCCTGTGTGTGGCTTCCTGGCCTGTGTGTGGCTTCCTGGTCTCTGTGTGGCTTCCTGGCCTCTGTATGGCTTCCGGGCCTCTGTGTGCCTTCCGGGCCTCTGTGTGCCTTCCGGGCCTCTGTGTGCCTCCGGGCCTCTGTGTGGTTTCCGGGCCTCTGTGTGGCTTCCGGCCCTCTGTGTAGCTTCGGGGCCTCCTGGCCTCTGTGCCTCTTGGCCTTTGTCGTCTTGGCCCTTGTGCCTCGATGCCTCTTACCTCTTGGCCTCCGTGCCTCTTGGCCTTTGTCATCTTGGCCCTTGTGCGTCTGTGCCTCTGGGCCTCTGTACCTCTTGGCCCTTGTGCCTCGATGCCTCTTACCTCTTGGCCTCCATGCCTCTTGTCCTCCGTGCCTCTTGGCCTCTTGGCCTCTTGGCCTCTTGGCCTCTGTGCCTCTTGAGCTTTGTGCCTCTTGAGCTTTGTGCCTCTTGAGCTTTGTGCCTCTTGGGCTCTGTGCCTCTTGGGCTCTGTGCTTCTTGGGCTTTGTGCCTCCTGGGCCCTGTGCTTCTGTGCCTCTGTGCCTCTTGGCATCTGTGCCTCGGGACCTCCTGGTCGTGTGAGCCTGTGTTCTCATCCTGCGTCTCTGGGACTTGCGCTTTTGTGCTTGCTCCTTGCGGCGCTCCTGCCTTGCACCTCTGCCGCCTTGCGCCTCCCTGGCCTTCCGCCTGGCCTGGCGCCTCGGGCTTCCTGCTTCTCCTCTGAGTCTCTTCTCCTCCTCGTCCGGTACGGTGCTGTACCTGTTCCTCTGTCTCGTGGTCGCCCTTGCCTCTCCTGGGCGTGTTCGCGCCTGTCCGGCCCTGTCCATTTGTCCCTCCTACCTTGGGGTGTTCCGGTTCAGGTTGTTCTCCTGCAGCGCGGGGTGTCTTTGGGTTCTTTCCCGCGCGGGGTGTTTTCTCCATTCCTTTCGTTTCGGAGGGCTCTGTCCTCGCCTATGTCGCTAGATCGGCCCCTTGGCGGGGGGGTTTGGTTTTTGTTCTTTGTTCTTGTCTTTCAGGATTCCGGCTGTGGTCCTCGCGTGGCGTGCCGTCCCTTGTCTCGATGGCTGTGGACTGCTGTTTCCCTATCGTCTGTGGTGAAGCGAGTTCCTCTGGCCTCCTCGGTATCGGATCCTTCTTCTGGGCGGTAACCTCCCCCTTGGGTGGCTGTGACCAGTGTCTCCATCGGTGGTATTGCACGGCTGCGTCCTGGTCCTCTCCGTCCGCCTTTCCGGGCTCTGCCGGCTTGCCTTTGTTCTTCTCCTGTCTTCCGTTGGAGGCTTGGTCCTTCGCGCAGTTTTTCCCACCCTCTGAGTGTATTCTCTCTAAGTCTCTCGTGGGTGCTGTCGTGACGAAAGGAAAAGACTATATTACTTACCGGTAATGGGATTTTCCTGAGTCCACGACAGCACCCTTTACACCCCTGCCCTTTCTTGTTTGTTTTTTCACCATTTGGTGTCCTGGGATTTGTCTATTTTGTATATTCATTCATTGGCGGTTCCTCTCCCGGTTCTCTGCAACCAACTGATGAGGGAGGGGGACTGCCCCTTTTTTATCTGTAGGTTTCCTGTCCTGAAGGGGGCGGATCCCTCTCTCGTGGGTGCTGTCGTGGACTCAGGAAAATCCCATTACCGGTAAGTCAGGGCCGGCTCCAGGTTTTTGTGGGCCCCGGGCGGAAGAGTCCCAGTGGGCCCCATCCACACACAGACACCGATACGAACACGTACATATACATATTTAAAGACAAACTCACAAAAATACATATAAACAGACAAATCTATACAGTCATATACACTTACAGACAGACACACACACACACACAAACACAAGTCTGCTGCATACAGACAGACACACACACACAAGTCTGCTACATACAGACAGACAAACACACACAACTCAGCTACATACAGACAAACACACACAACTCAGCTACATACAGACAAACACACACAACTCTGCTACATACAGACAAACACACACAACTCTGCTACATACAAACACACACAACTTTGCTACATACAGACAAACACATACAACTCTGCTACATACAGACAAACACACACAACTCTGCTACATACAAACACACACAACTCTGCTACATACAAACACACACAACTCTGCTACATACAGACAAACACATACAACTCTGCTACATACAGACAAACACACACAACTCTGCTACATACAGACAAACACACACAACTCTGCTACATACAGACAAACACACACAACTCTGCTACATACAAACACATACAACTCTGCTACATACAGACAAACACATACACAACTCTGCTACATACAGACAAACACACACAACTCTTCTACATACAGACAAACACACACAACTCTGCTACATACAGACAAACACATACACAACTCTGCTACATACAGACAAACACAACTCTACTACATACAGACAAACACATACAACTCTGCTACATACAGACAAACACACACAACTCTGCTACATTCAGACAAATGCACACAACTCTGCTGCTCTGTGGGGCCCACACCCGCGGCTCGGCGGGGACAGTACCCGCAGCAGCACCCGCGGCTCGGCGGGGCCCACACCCGCGGCTCGGCGGCGACAGCACCCGCGGCTCGGCGGGGCCCACACCCGCGGCTCGGCGGGTACAGCACCCGCGGCAGCACCCGCCGCTTGGCGGGGACAGCACCCGCGGCAGCACCCGCGGCTCGGCGGGGCCCACACCCGCGGCTCGGTGGGTACAGCACCCGTGGAATCGGCGGGGGGGATTGGCAGGGGCCAGGGCATACATCTGGGGGGTTAGAAGCAGCTCACCGGGGCCCATAATGGGGAGGCGGGGAGGGCACTTACCCGATTAGGTCACGGTGGAGAGGGGGCCCACACAGCGCCGGACAGAAGCTCGCCTCCTTCATCTGTGGGACTGAGAAGGCGGTAGCTCCGCCCACAGATGAAATTCAAACGAGGATGTCTGCGCGCCTTAAAGTGACGGCGCCGCAGATTGCTGCCGAGGACTGCGGTCCCCGGAACTCGGCCAGGGACCGCAGAACTGTAAAGGCGAGTGGGCCCCGGCCAAGGGACAGGAGAACTGACGAGGCCGAGTGGGCCCCCCCGGCTCTCCAGGGCCCCGGCATTTGCCCGGGTTTGCCGGGTGCTGACGCCGGCCCTGCGGTAAGTAATACAGTCTTTTTTAGCAGGACAGCCGGGACTCGAACTTGTGAACTAATTCCTAATCCTTATGCAGTAGCTCTACCCATTGAGCCACTGCCTCTAATGAACAGCATAGGAAGATTTGGTAATCTTGACCTCTGTATTTCAGTAGAGAATCCAGAAGTGGATTATTCAGCTACAAAGAGGAGAGAGAGAGGGAAAAAGAGAGAGAGAGAAAAAGAGAGAGAGAGGGATAAAGAGAGAAGAGAGAGAGAGAAAGAGAGAGAGAGAGAAAAAGAGAAAAAGAGAGAGAGAGGAAAAAAGAGAGCGAGAGAAAAAGAGAGAGGGAGAAAGAGAGAAAAAGAGAGAGAGAAAAAGAGACAGCGGGAGAAAGAGAGAAAAAGAGAGAGAGAAAGAGAGAGAAAAAGAGAGAGAGAAAAAAAGAGCCATAAAGCAAGAAAAAGAGAGAGAAAGAGAGAAAAATAGAGAAAAAGTGAGAGAAAAAGAGATAGAAAAAGAGAGAGAGAGAAAAAGAGAGAGAAAGAGAGATAGAAAAAAAGAGAGAGAGAGAAAGAGAGAGAGAGAGAGAGGGGGGGAGAAAGAGAGAAAAAGAGAGAGAGAAAAAGAGAGAGAAAGAGAGATAGAAAAAAAGAGAGAAAGAGAGAGAGAGAGAGGGGGGGAGAAAGAGAGAAAAAGAGAGAGAGAAAAAGAGAGAGAAAGAGAGACAGAGAGAGGGAGAAAGAGCGAAAAAGAGAGAACGAGAGAAAAGGAGAAAAAAGGAGAAAAAAAGAGAGAAAAGCAGAGAACAAGAGAGAGAGAAAAAAATAGAGAAAAAGAGAGAGAGAGAAAAAGAGAGAGAGGAGAGAGAGAGAGAGAGAGAAGAGAGAGGAGAGAGCAATGCAGCCTCATTCCGTGAACTGCTCCGATTTTAGAGGTGTGTCCCGTGGCTTACAGCTGATGTACGGCTCCTCCCCTCAGTGCATAATTAAATTATAATTATAAATAAATAATAATTATAATTTAAAATTAAAAATAAATTAAATTAAATTCTTTAGCGGGATGGCTGGGACTTGAACTCATGAACTAATTCTCCTTAGGCAGTAGCTCCACCCATTGAGCCACTGCCTCTAATGAAAAGCATAGGAAGATTTGATAATCTTGACCTCTGTATTGCAATAGAGATATATCACACGCAGGCACTACCTGAGTGAAGTCTCCGGTGACAGTCTCAGTTGCTGCGTGGACCTAACACAGAGCGCTCGTGTTCTACGGCTCTCCCTGTCAGCTTCATGTAGCAGAGCTGAAAGCGTCATGTGGATTACTTTGGACCTGGATTGTTGTTTGGGGATTAATAAAGAGGTACATGAGGGATTTTTGTCTTTTATTCCAAATAAAGGATTTTTCGTTGTGTGTGTTTATTTACTTTCACTTACATGTTAATCATGGAAGGTATCTCGGGGAGACGCCTGTCATGTTTTAACCCCTTATTACCCCAATTGCCACCGCACCAGGGCAATTTGGGATGAGCCGGGTAGAATCCCGGGACTGTCACATCTAATGGATGCGGCAATTCTGGGCGGCTGCTGGCTGATATTGTTAGGGTGGTGGGCTCCGCATAACGTGGCGCTCCCCATCCTGACAATACCAGCCATGTGGCTTTATCCTGGCTGGTATCAAAATTGGGGGGAACCGCAGTTTGTTTGTTTTTTTTTTTTATTATTTATTTTACTGCACGGTATAGACCCGCCCGTGGGCGGCTGTGATTGGTTGCAGTGAGACAGCTGTCACTCATCGTGGGGCAGTGTCATACAAACATATTCATTCCATTGTATGAACTCAATGCTATTGCATCGGTTGTATTGTGGCGCCCTGGACAAGCCAGGACGTCACAGGTACTGCAACAACACACCCCACACCCCGGTTAGGCACATCAGTCACACACAAATCCTTGTTGCCTCCCTCCAGGGGCTGATGTCCACACCAGGTGGGGTGGAGCCAGGCGGTTGGCCCCACCCACTGAGGAGTTCACAGTCCTGGAGGCGGGAAAGGAAGTCAGTCAATTAGGGAGAGTGAAGGAGTAAGTGGCAAGTGAGGAGCAGTCTGACCATGTCCGGGTACGTGGCCCGGGCACCGTACAGCAAGGTTGGCAGACGGTGGTGACCGTCTGCAGGTGAGGCCGATCGACGAGGAACCGTAGGACCGGGGTCGGGCGGTGGCCCGCCGGTACCGAACCGGGGTGCGAAGAGAAGCCAGCACCATTCGGCAGGGCCTACGGACCCCGACCAGGCTTGGAGTCGCCGTTAAACCGGTCAAATCTGTTAGCGACGGGAACCTCCGGGGTTTCCCAGCAGCAAAGACCCGACTGAAGGCAACCATCCAAACCGTGAAGGGAAATACAGTCACCGCCAAGGCTACAATTCCCAGGGCCAGAGCCTGCGGGCAAAAGGAGCTCCTCCGGCGCCTATCCAAGCTGGGGGGCGGGTTACCGGTGGGAAGCCATCGGGGCCGCAAACACACCACAGGCGCAGGGAAAGGCAGTCACCGCCAACCTACCGGGAGTGACCACCGCAGCCGGCTGCGGGACCCGTCCATCCAGCCGTTTGTTTTACCAAAGACTCCGTATACGTCATTGGCTGAGTGAGTACCACCGTGCCGTCTGGCACTGCGCTGCCCCGCGACCGTGCACCTCACCAAACCCTGCCATCCACATTCCAGTCACCTCACCGGGCCACGGGACCACCAAAACCCCCCTACCCACGGAGGGGAGAGAAACATCTCGGCTGCTGCCTGTCATCGCTCCCGGGATCCCTGTCCAGAGCAGCGGTGGTGTCCCAACCTCACCACAAACTGTGGGTGGCGTCACGGACCGACTTCCCAAACCCCAAAAACTATCCCCTTTCACTCACAGGTGAGGAGGGCCGCTCGAGTCCCCGGATCCGGCCCACCGCTCGAACCACCGAGCAGCAAGCAGCAGCACCGCCGGACCCGAGCGTGGTGAGCGCACCTCCCCCTCCCCGCCCGCGACAGTATTTTGCTAGGAATATTTTATTGTATGACATGATTCTTTATATATATGGGATGCCTTTAGTATCATGCTCTGTGCCACTTAATAGGTCTTAGACTATTTGAGAGATGTTTTTTTTTTCTCTTTATTGGTACTTAAAATGTTTATTGTGTTAATATTGAATAATAAATGTATTTTTATATTTTTCGCTTTATAAGATGCACAGAATATACGGATTATATACTGCAGGGCCCAGGGCAGGTGGGGGCAGCTCTGGAGCAGTGCTGGAGGCTGAGGCAAGCTGGTGGAGGCTGGTGAACGCTGCAGGAGGCAGCAGGAGATCTCCTGCTCCCGCTCATATAATATGCACGGCCACTGTCCATCACCGTGGTGCTGAAACCGCACCGCGGTGATGGGCTGGGGGAGCGGCGCATATTATATTTGCCTGCGCCCCCCTTTGATGGCACATGCCCCCCCCCCCCCCTGTGTTAGATATGGCCCCCATGCTGCTGCCCATAGTAAAATAAAAAAAACTCCTTACTTACCTCCTCCAGCGTGTCTCCCTGGTCTCCCTGCTGCCGCTCTGATCAGGCACGCAGAGATGTCACTCTGTTGTGCCGATCACATGACCGGCACCGAGAACCAGGAAGTGCAGGAGCTCAGCAGCACGGAGGGAGACATGAGGGAGGACAGAGCTGGAGACGGTAAGTAAAGAGTTTTTTATTTTGCTATGGGCAGCAGCATGGGAGCCATATCAAACACAGGGGGACGTGTGCCATCTATAGCGGGCCATGGGCAGCACAGGGGGACGTGTGCCATCCATAGGGGGCCATGGGCAGCACAGTGGGATGTTTGCCATCCATAGGGGGCCATGGGCAGCACAGGGGGTTGTGTGCCATCCATAGGGGGCCATTGGCAGCACAGGGGGATGTGTGCCATCCATAGGGGGCCATGGGCAGCACAGGGGGACGTGTGCCATCCATAGGGTGCCATGGGAAGCACAGGGGGACGTGTGCCATCCATAGGAGACCTGTGCCAGCTGTAGGAGACGTGTGCCATCTATAGGAGACCTGTGCCAGCTGTAGGGGACTTGTGCCAGCAATAGGGGGACGTGTTCCATCAATGGGGGACATGTGGCATCACTGGGGGATGTGTGCCAGCACAAGGGGGCTATATTCAATATAAGGGGGACATATCCAGATTAAGGGGGCTAATTTTAAGATGGGGGGGCTATGAGGGACATATACGCTATATGATTTGTTAGACGGACACTGCCATTATAAGACGGACCCCATTTAACATTAAAAAAAAAAAATATCTTTTCCTTCACCAAATTTGGGAATGCATCTTATAATCAGGTGTGTCTTATAAAGTGAAAAATACGGTATCTGAAATGATTATGGGCTCTCTCTATTATGTTGTAGGTCTACATATGGTGTATTTATTAGGAGTCCTTAGTGGTCATAAAAGAAATAAAAAACATTGTAAAAATGGACACTCATTTCCTTTATTTTGCCACCAATATCATGCAATATCAGCAAAAAAAAATGTTTGCACCATAATCCACAAGACCCAATTTCAAAAGTAATATTTAGGAAAATGTTTCAATGGATCTATAAAATGGCTACGTTACCCAAGCTGGTGCAAAATTCCCACTGAGAATCCAGGTCAAAGTCTGAGGTTTTAGAACACCAATAGGCATGATCCATCCGATAATTGGGAATGCAAGAGTAATATAAACGCTGGAAATAGGTAAACGGAAACACACAATTTGAGGATGTCACATTCAGACCTGAGAAAAGACAGGCAATTATAACTCTACACTCTTGTCCTCATGCTTCATGTAAATCCTGCATTATGCTTCATAAAAAAATATTTCTCACCTTCTGACATTTTCACCAGTTGAACTAGAGAAAATTTGGAAAAAGACATGAAGTTAATGCATTTTTCTGATAGTGTATAACACATTTCACTGTATGGACAAATCTTTGGCGTTATAGTACAAAAGTTTCATGGTACTTAAATTCTGATGGCTTATTGTCGGTTCTTCATACATGATCAGTCTGACCTCAATACTTGCGCTGATCATCCAAACAAAGGCAGAAGGGGACACTGCTGTTAATGAATTTTCATTAAGGGGTTGTCTGGTCTAAAATGAAAAGTCTGCAGTCACTCTATGTGACTGTAGATTTATGAATTCTCCCAGCGTAAACACTGGGTGCTGCGAGGACCACCGGTTACTGAGCCAGCAACTGCAGTCACGTGACTACAATTGTGCGAAATGCATATTCCCGGCCGGAACCCGACTAGTGGGCGAGGCCTCAATCAATGTTACCAATATGGAGTGGGTGCGTTCAACTAGTAGGGGCTGACGTTTAGTGGGCATGGCCTTGCTCAATACATTTGAATTGAATGAGGCAGCACCCACTAGTCGGGTTCTGGTCGGGAATATGCATCTTGCACAATTGTGGCCACATGACTGCTGTTGCCAGCTCAGTGTATGCGCTGGGAGGACTCATAAGCCTGCAGTTACATAGAGTAACTGCAGACATCATTTTAGACTGGTCAAGCCCTGTAAACGATCACATGAGGTCTTCATTCTCATATTTCTAAATGTATGTGTGGCGCCCTGGCAAAACCAGGTAGTCACACACTAGGCCCCCACATAACACCATCCCTCACCTAGGTGACATACAGCCGACCTGAAACCCTAGTCACCCCCCCTTAGGGCAAGACAAGCACACCAGTGGGCGGGACCAGGTGGTTAGGGAACGCCCACCTAGGGGTTTAGATAGGCCGGGGCAGAAAATCAGCAGTACCAGTTGTAGTTGAAGTTGAGAGGAGTGTGGGCTGGAGCTAGGTGTAGCTCCAGTGGTGGAGGAAGTTCAAGTTGAACGGTGCAAGGGTCGGAGCCCTGGTACCTTGGCTAGGTGGCAGACGGTGGTCTCCATCAGCAGGAGACGGGAAGATGGCTCGGCAGATCCGTGGAGGACCGGAGCAGGGTTAGAGCCCGCCGGTACCGACACCGGAGACCCGACCGGAATGCTTGCACAGAGTGAGTACTCGGACCCTGAAGCCAGGACCGAAAAAAGTGGCCTAGCTAATTAACCGATTGAGGGCAGGATTACAGGTCCTGCCCCAACCAAAGTCCCAAAAGCAGACAACCACCCACAGAGAGGGATAGGGCAACCGCCAGGGCACATAGATCCCACGGGTCAGTGGGCATGGCTCCTTAGGCACACAGACAGCCGGGAGCGGACTCCCGTGTTCCATACTGGGAAGTCTAAAACACAACCACAATTAGTACAGAGGAGAAGACGGCGACAATCAGCCCGGGTGGGGGACCAGAGTACAACCGGCCGTGGCAACCGGCTACCAGCACCTTGGTTTACCAAAAGACTCGTGTGATTCATTTAATTGTGAGTAACCAAAAATCCCCTGGTCCATCCGGGTGTGCAAGCCCCTGCCAACGCCATACCCTGCACAGAGACACTGGGCCCCGGGGCAACCATCCCTACCCACGGAGGGGTTAACATCCGGATGCCATCACATCTCCCCCCGGGTATCCCACAACAGCAGCGATGGTGTCCCACTTCCCCACACACCGTGGGTGGCGTCACAGACATTTTACAATCAACCCCGTATAAATATGTCCCCCTTTTCATTCAAAGTGTTCCCGCGACCCCCGGGTTCGGAGAACCCCTCGAGCCATACCGTAGGCCCGGATCCGAGCAGCACCGGCTGCTGGCACAGGGGCGGCACATATGCTGCTCATCGACATAGTAAGAACAAAGCTGAAAAATAATACATTTGGATTATGATGTTGAAGCCTAATTTGTGGTGGCTTTCTTATAAAAGAAGAGAATTGCTGAGGCAAGCAATTCATACAGTTCAATTTTATTTTTTTCTTCACATACCAACATAGAAAACATTTTGGTTCATATCTCTTTGAGAGACACAATATACTAAATTGATATTCCTATCTTGGAGATGTATGACATTACCCACACACAGTGTTGGACTGACCTTGTGAAGCACCGGACAATCCTCTGGTGGGCCTTCCTCCTTACTTCTGTATGTTTGGATCAGGGACACTTTGACTGAATTCTGGATTATAATTTAATGTTGGATTGGTATCTACATTGAGTTCTGCAGTACTACCTTAATAAAACTCACTGTGCTAATTTAATAACTTATTCCCTCCTTCACCCTTCAACACACACTTTTGAGTGGAGCATTTTTTTCCAGCATTTAGCATATCATCTAGAAAGATAGGGTTTTGGATTTTTTTGTGTATATTTATTAGGTACATGTGTTTATTGTGCACATGTGAACTAGTGATCTCAGCATGGTGACCGATGAGGCACAAAGAGCCAGCTCCCTGCTGTGAATAATGGGAGTCAACACACCAGTGAGAGCCACTAAATTCTCTTAATCGCTCTCACTGGGCATAAAATTAGGGCATTCAGCAGATGAGATCCAGCACACCTGAATAAAACTCTGCCCATTCAACAATTTAATTAGCCAGTTGTAAGTGGGCTGGGTTTTGACAGTGGGTGGTTGGGGTTTCAGCCGCATTAACACCAGTTTAACAATGTTTTCACCTAGGATACAATTAATCTACCTCTCCCCTCACTATTCCCCAGCCTCTCCTCTGCCAAACCCTACACTGACTTCCCATTGCCCAAAGACTCCATATCAAAACACTAATCATTACATGCAAAACCATTCACAACCTGTCTCTTCCACACATCTGAGACCTAGTCTCCCGGTCCCTACCTGTTCGCAACTTCCGTTCCACAAAAGATCTCCTTTTCTACTCCCCTCTTATCTTCTCTTCCCACAATCGCATACAAGATTTCTCTCTTTCCTCCCCCATACTCTGGAACTCTCCAACCCAGTATATCAGACTCTCACCTACCATAGAAACCTTCAAAAGGAACCTGAAGACCCACCGCTTCCGACAAGCCTACAATCTGCAATAACTCTCATCCATTATATCACCAACTCTACATTCACCTACTGTATCCTCACCCATACCCTATAGACTGTGAGCCTTCGCGGACAGGGTCCTTTTCCTTCTGTACCAGTCTGCTTTGTAGTGTTGTTAATTATTGTACTTGTTTTTTATGTATACCCCATTTCACTTGTAAATAAATAAATGTCACTATAATAATAATAATAATAATAATAAAAATAATAATAAAAAAATATTATAATAGTAAGCCCCAGTGATAATGATTTAAAGATGTCTGTCAGATCCCTCTATTACTAATGTTGTAATCAAGTGTTCCAAAAAAACAAAAACATGTAATAAAAAAATTCCTTACACTGCCCTCATTTGACCATTTTATTAACCAACTAGATTAGTGTCAAATACTTTATCTTAACCCCTCCTTGACCTTTGACATAACTATACATCATAGTGTGGAAGGGGTTCCCAACCTATTACTTCTCGGTATGTCATGGCAATCATGTTGAGCACAGGAGCTTTGCCCGCATAATCACTGCAAGGAACTCAGCTTAATTGATAGCAAAAAACCTATGCTTTACTTTCATAGTGCCATAAAATCGTATGTAAAAAAAAATGGTATCACTGATACCGTCATCTTGTCCTGCAAAAAAATATGCCACCATACAGCTCCGTCAGTGGAAAAATAAAAAAGCTACAGCCCTCAGAATGGAGTGATGCAAAAACATTTTTTTTTCTATAAAATAGTTTTTATTGTGTAAAAGAGGCAAAACATAAAAAATAATATAAATAGAGTATCACTCTAATTGTACTGACCCAAAGAATAACCTAAAACTGAAAAAACATGAACCCAGCTCACCGATGTGGAAGTTTATGCCACAGGATCAATGTGTAATGCCCGACATCACACTCTGGACAAGGGTGTGAGTCCTACATGCAGTGCAATCAAGAGACTAGAAGAAAATCCAGTGAGCAGACAGTCTGGATAAAAGAAATTCTCTTTATTTTTAAATCTTTTTAAAATTCCATATGAAAAGGATGCATAACAGTCTGACAGAGGTAACCTGCTCACTGGATTTTCTTCTAGTCTCTTGAAAGAATAAGCCTGTCTTAGTACTTTTACCAAATAGTGAATGCTATAAAAAAACAAAAACAAAAATCAATTACTGAATTGTTGTTTCATGTTCATTCTGCTTACCAAAATCAGAATAAAAAACGATTTAAAAATGTTATGTTCCCAAAAATGGTACTATTAAAAACGTCAACTCCTCCCACAAATAACAAGCCCTCACATACCGGTAACTCTGTCATCAGAAATCTAAAAAAAAGTATAGCTGTAAAAATATTGCGATGCAAAAACATTAGCCAAACATTAAAAACCGACACAAATCAGATATCGCTGAAATTGCACCTACCAAAAGAATAAAGCCATCTAATTTTTATACCACGTGTGAACAGCATTCTTAATCTGCTGTTAATTTATTCATTGGTCCTCTCAAAGATCGCAGTAAGGCTTGGCTCACATTTATCCTACGCTCTACACTGAGCACTTACATGGATGTTTTACGTGTAAATCTCTGAAATATGTGATTAAGACAAAACCCGCAAAAGAAAAATTATGAGGCAAAGGGAGTAATTTTAGACTCTCTTTATCCTTTGATCCAGCAGTGTCCATCTTTGCAGTGGTGCATAAAAGCGTTCAACCAGTTTTGTACACTTCGGACAAGTACAACGCAGAACAGAGGCCAGATGGAGTCCAGAATAAGTCTGCTGCCACATTATAGTGAATGGATCTATAGAGGGTGTCATCTTAATCACGTCATTCGAAGATTTAGATGGAAACTGCAATGTAAGGGCTCAGCCTAGAGCACAGGATACATTTTATGTAACATGTTCCCAATAAAAGCTTCAACTCAATCCACAAAAAAAAACCAAAACAAGTCCCCACTTAGGTCCATCATCTGTCAATGGAAATACGGGGTATTTTCACAATACTGGTAACACAAAGGCTCTGGGAAAGGTAGATGCGAGCAAGGCGAACTACAAACATAGCTCAGTAACACTAGTTCTGTAGGAGCAATAGGCCCAAATTCCTACCAACTATTGTGAGAAACTTGTGTAAGGATATCCAAAATGCTTGACCCAAGTCTGATGAGACGAAGATAGGACTTTTTGTGAGGAAAAGTGCGACTTACAATCTGAAAAATCTGGTAAATAATTGATACAGTGCTGATTTTGCAACTTTTCCACCTAATGTAGAGGTGTAATTTTTATCGTAGGTACACTTCAACTGTGACAGACAGAATAAAAAAAATCCACAAAAACACATTGTATGATTTATAAATAATGAATTTGCATTTTATTGCATGAAATAAGTATTTGATACAATAGAAAAACAGAACTTAATATTTGGTACAGAAACCTTTGTTTGCAATTACAGAGGTGAGACGTTTCCTGTAGTTCTTGACTAAGTTTGCACACACTGCAGCAGGGATTTTGGCCCATTGCTCCGTACATATCTTCTCCAGATCTTTCAGGTTTTGGGGCTGTCACTGGGTAAAATAGAAATATAGCTCTCGTGGACTCATCTCTCTGCAGGTCATTGACCAGATCCCCTAGTGTAGTTCTGGACTGATTCCTGACCTTTCTCAGAATCATCCTTACACCACGAGGCGAGATCTTGTATGGAGCCCCAGACCAAGTAAAATTGACAGTCATCATGTGTTTCTTCCATTTTCTAATTGCATGAACAGTTGTTGCCTTCTTACCAAGCTGCTTGCCTTTTGTCCTGTAACCCATCCAAGCTTGTGGAGGTCTGCACTTTTTTCCCTGGTGTCTTTAGAAAGGTCTTTGGTCTTGGGCATGGTGGAAAGGCTGAAGTGTGATTGTTTGAGTGTGTGGAGAGGTGTCTTTTATACAGGGAACAGGTTAAAATAGTTGCAATAAATACAGGTAATGAGTGCAGAGTAGGAGGACTTCTTGAAGAAATAACAGGTCTGTGAGAGCTATAATTCTTGCTGGTTTGTAGGTGATCAAATACTTATTTCATGCAATAAAATGCAAATTAATTATTTAAAAATCATATAGTGTGATTTTCTAGATTTTCTCTTATTATGTCTATCACAATTGAACTGTACCTATGATAAAAATTACAAACGTTTCCATTTTTTTGTAGGTGGTAAACCTTGCAAAATCGGCAGTGTATCAAATACTTATTTTTCCCACTGTATGAACCTTGCATGATGAATATAAATGGCTTTTTCCACCTCACCTCATATAGATATTTGCTATCCCCATAGCTGTAGCCATTACCATATATGTACCGTAAAATGACCATTACTTTAGAAATGTTACATTTGCTAGAATGCAAGGGCAAAAAACAAACAAAACAAGTATACTTTGATTTGTTACTCTGTTCTCTTATTTCTTTGTAGCATAATAATATTACATACAAATGTTGATAACAATAAACTAAAAAGATGAGGGTCAAAGTGCTCCACTTATCTCAGAAAATCGAATATCAAGTAGCTTTGGTGATTTTTTTTTATAAACACTAACCTAGATTAAGTGTAAGTGATGTCCTGTCCAAGTTCTCATCATGTAAAATTAAATTTATAAAGAAATACACAGGGTGGACATATCATTGGTGCAGTCTATGTAGCCGCAGAGGGGCCCAGGAGGTCAGGGAGCCCATTTCTACCTCCAAAGCAGGTGGGATTGTACATTTTCATGAGTTATTGGACTAAAAAAGGGCCCCCTTTTTTAGTCCAACTGTTTTTGCACAGGGACCCCCTTCTGTCTATGTCCACCACTGGAAAAACATATAGCTTCAATACATCTTTTCTACAAAACAAAAAATAGTATGAAAGAAAACTCCCGAAAAACTTACTGAACAGGGTAACCAAGGTGCTCCTTATAAACTTCATGTTTAATATTAGAAGAGTCCTTCTCGAATAGCTCAGACACATATCTTAGTTTAGGGGCCAGGAAACAGTCACTTGTCACCCACCAACCAATGCTGTCCATAGTTAGCTTCAATTCTCTTATCACTGACAAGCAGAAGGAACTAACTAATATTGTCCTAAGTAGGATGCTGAGGCTTCATACATAATAAATGGTTGCTCCTTATAATTCTTTGGACACATTTCAAAGTCATTGATTACACCTATTGATGAGAAAATAATACATTATCTGGGATTTTTATATTCATGGTCTATTTTAAAAAGACGTTCAACCTGTTAAGCTATTTAAAGGCTATACCTACCCGTTCACTTCATAAGTATGCATTTTATTACAGACTAGCTGTAGTATCCGGGCGTTGCCCGGGATAGTAACTGTCTCTTTGTCTCTCTCCCAGTCTGTCTGTGTCTGTCTGTCTAGCTCTTTCTGTCTGTGTGTCTGTCTCTGTTTGTTTGGCTCTGTCTATGTGTCCGTCTCTTTCCCTGTCTGTCTGTTTGTGTCTATCTCTCTGTCTGTCTCCGTATCAGTCTCTCTGTCTGTCTCTCTATCTCTGTGTCTGTCTGTCTGTCTCATTCCAGGTCTGTCTCTGTCCCCCTCTGTCTCTTTTCCCCCCCTGTCTCTTTTTCCCTCTGTCTGTTTTCCCCCTCTGTCTCTTTCCCCCTCTGTCTCTTTTCCCCCTCTGTCTCTTTCCACCTCTGTCTCTTTCCCCCTCTGTCTGTCTCTTTCCCAGTCTGTCTCTTCCCCCTCTTTCTCTTTTTCCCCCTTTGTCTCTTTCCCCCTCTGTCTCTTTCCCCCTCTGTCTATTTCCCCCTCTGTCTCTGTCTCTTTTCCTCCCTCTGTCTCTGTCTCTTCCCCCTCTGTCTCTTTTCCCCTCTCTCTCTTTCCCCCTCTGTCTCTTTTCCCCCTGTGTCTCTTTTCCCCTGTGTCTCTTTTCCCTTTTTCTTTTCCCCTCTGTCTCTTTGCCCCTCTGTCTCTGTCTCTTTACCCCTCTGTCTCTTTTTCCCCTCTTTCTCTTTTACCCCCTCTGTTTCCCCCCCCTCTGTCTCTTTCTCCCCTCTATCTCTTTCTCCCTCTGTCTCTTTCCCCCCTGTCTCTTTTCCCCCTCTGTCTCTGTCTCTCCCCCCCCTCTGTCTCTCCCTTCCCCTATGTCTCTTTTCCCCTCTCTCTCTTTCCCCCTCTGTCTCTTTTCCCCCTGTGTCTCTTTTTCCCTGTGTCTCTTTTCCCTTTTTCTTTTCCCCTCTGTCTCTTTGCCCCTCTGTCTCTGTCTCTTTACCCCTCTGTCTCTTTTTACCCTCTGTCTCTTTTACCCCCTCTGTTCCCCCCCTCTGTCTCTTTCTCCCCTCTATCTCTTTCCCCCTCTGTCTCTTTCCCCCTCTGTCTCTTTTCCCCCTCTGTCTCTGTCTCTCCCCCCTCTGTCTCTCCCCTCCCCTATGTCTCTTTTCCCCTCTGTCTCTTTTCCCCTGTCTCTTTGCCCCTCTGTCTCTTTGCCCCTCTGTCTCTGTCTCTTTACCCCCTGTCTCTTTGCCCCTCTGTCTCTTTCCCCCCTCTGTCTCTTTCCTCCTCTGTCTCTTTCCTCCTCTGTCTCTTTTCCCCACTGTCTCTTTTCCCCACTGTCTCTTTCCCGCTCTGTCTCTTTTCCCCTCTGTCTCTTTTCCCCTCTGTCTCTTTCCACCTCTGTCTATCTCTTTCCCTATCTGTATTCCTCTGTCTGTCTCTTGACTGTCTCTTTCCCTGTTTGCCTCAGTCTGTGCTTATGTCTGTCTGTCTGTCTCAATCTGTCTCTCCACTGACATCTTATTACCTTACATATAAGCTTCTTATACTAACAATTTATTTTGTTCCTATAGCAACCACTCAGCTCCTATTAATAAGCAGTAGCTCCTATCTCCATTGACTTTAAAGGAGACCGCTGTTTTGGAGAGTGACTGTAAAGCGCGGGGTTAAATGTTCCTGTCAAAACATAGTCTATGACGTTCCCTGAGTCACATGGAACATCTGTGCAAAATTTTGTGATTGTAAATGCGACGGTGCGGATTCCTTTAGCGGACATACACACATACATACACACATACATACATACACTCAGCTTTATATATTAGATAACCACAGTTTTACCATAATAAAGTAAATGAAACTGAACAGCAATATTAGACATAGCTATTACTAAAAGTACAGGACTGTTCTCGATAAACATTGATAGTTAGAAAGAGTGTATAACAAAAATAATGTATAGAAAAGAATCAGGTGGCTTGCTGGTCACCTGTGGAAGTTGTGCTTTGATGAGGCCCACCTTTGTTCAAGGCATGTAGTATCAGATAATGAGGGAAAAGCTGGCAGCTGGGACAAGCCCATGAATGCACCACAGAAAAAAAGCGGATTGTATAGGGTGGTCAGCAAGGAATAACTGGATACAATTAATAAAATTATATATTGGCTTTATTCTGGACAGGACACCAGGTGCATACATCAGAACATATAAAACCTGTAAATAGCAAATGGTCACGATTAGTGGTGGGCGAGCACAGAACATGTCCACACGCTGTGGGCTTCAGGCAGAGATTGAGCAGCAGCGATGAGTGGTGACGTCACTTAGTTTATTTGAAGTCATAGCTGGAGGTTTCCAAGGAACCCCAGCTTTAACTGCAGGTTAACTGACCTCAGCTGACCTCACTAAACTCAGTGACCTCACCTCACGTAAGGTCACTCAGTTCAGAGACCTGCATCTCCTGGCAGAAAACCACAGAAATAGTATGAGCGGCCCCAGAAGTAGTGTTACAGCTATGCAGGTCACTGGTATGTGTAACGCACCCAATTTTCTTTTATTTTCTTTATTTTTTCTTTATTTTTTTTTAATTACCTGAGTTTCCAGATGCAGATAGGTACCCAGAGTTCCCTGAGAACTTCGGGCCCAGGGCCAGCCCTCAGATACTTTTCAGCCTGCGCTGATTCAGACTTTTACAGTCTGAGTCCGCCCGTCAATAGTCACAATGTGATGATCACATTATCTGGATCAAGCCTAATTCAGATCATTGGCAATGACTGACATACATAGCAATAATAACCACGGTAAAATTTACATATAAAGTACAATAAAAAGTAAATAATAATTTACACAGAGATATATGCACATATATACAGTGTGTCCACTAGAGATGAGCCACCCCCCTAGTGTTCGAGTTCGGTTCGTCGAACAGCGGGTGTGTTCGGCGAACGTTCGACGAACGTTCGAAGAACACCTTCGAACCCCATAGAAAACAATGGCAGGCAAATGCAAACATACAGTGCTGGCCAAAAGTATTGGCACCCCTGCAATTCTGTCAGATAATACTCTGTTTCTTCTTGAAAATTATTGCAATCACAAATTCTTTGGTATTATTATCTTCATTTATTTTGCTTGCAATGAAAAAACACAAAAGAGAATGAAACAAAAATCAAATCATTGATCATTTCACACAAAACTCCAAAAATGGGCCAGACAAAAGTATTGGCACCCTTAAGGTCCAGTCACACTAAGCAACTTACCAGCGATACAAACAACGATAGGGATCGCTGGTAAGTTGCTAGGAGGTTGCTGGTGAGCTGTCACACTGCGACGCTCCAGCGATCCCACCAGCAACCTGACCTGGCAGGGATCGCTGGAGCGTGGCTACACGAGTTGCTGGTGAGCTCACCAGCAACCAGTGACCAGCCCCCAGTCTCCTAGTTACAGCACACATCAGGTTAATTAACCCGATGTGTGCTGCAGCTAAATGTGCACAGAGCAGGGAGCAGCGCACACTGAGCGCTGGCTCCTTGCTCTCCTAGTTACAGCACACATCGGGTTAATTGCCTGATGTGTGCTGCAGCTATCTGTGCACAGAGCAGGAGCCGGCAGCACAGGCAGTGAGAGCGGAGGAGGCTGGTATCAAAGGTAAATATCGGGTAACCAAGGACAGGGCTTCTTGGTTACCCGATGTTTACATTAGTTACCAGCCTCAGCAGAAGCTGGCTCCCTGCTCACTGCACATTAGTTGTTGCTGTCTCGCTGTCACACACAGCGATCTGTGCTTCACAGCAGGACAGCAACAACTAAAAAATGGCCCAGGACATTCAGCAACAACCAACGACCTCACAGCAGGGGCCAGGTTGTTGCTGGATGTCACACACAGCAACATCGCTAGCAACGTCACAAAAGTTGTTCGTTACCAGCGATGTTGCTAGCGATGTTGCTTAGTGTGACGGGGCCTTAAGCCTAATACTTGGTTGCACAACCTTTAGCCAAAATAACTGCGAACAACCGCTTCTGGTAACCATCAATGAGTTTCTTACAATGCTCTGCTGGAATTGTAGACCGTTCTTCTTTGGCAAACTGCTCCAGGTCCCTGAGATTTGAAGGGTGCCTTCTTCAAACTGCCATTTTGAGATCTCTCCACAGGTGTTCTATGGGATTCAGGTCTGGACTCATTGCTGGCCACTTTGTAGTCTCCAGTGCTTTCTCTCAAACCATTTATTAGTGCTTTTTGAAGTGTGTTTTGGGTCATTGTCCTGCTGGAAGACCCATGACCTCTGAGGGAGACCCAGCTTTCTCACACTGGGCCCTACATTATGCTACAAAATTTTTTGGTAGTCTTCAGACTTCATAATGCCATGCACACGGTCAAGCACTCCAGTGCCAGAGGCAGCAAGGCAACCCCAAAACATCAGGGAACCTCCGCCATGTTTGACTGCAGGGACCGTGTTCTTTTCTTTGAATGCCTTTTTTTTTCCCTGTAAGCTCTATGTTGATGGCTTTTCCCAAAAAGCTCTACTTTTGTCTCATCTGACCAGAGAACATTCTTCCAAAACGTTTTAGGCTTTCTCAGGTAAGTTTTGGCAAACTCCAGCCTGGCTTTTTTATGTCTCGAGGTAAGAAGTGGGGTCTTCCTGGGTATCCTACCATACAGTCCCTTTTCATTCAGACACCGATGGATAGTACGGGTTGACACTGTTGTACCCTCGGACTGCAGGGCAGCTTGAACTTGTTTGGATGTTAGTCGAGGTTCTTTATCCACCATCCGCACAATCTTGCGTTGAAATCTCTCGTCAATTTTTCTTTTCCTTCCACATCTAGGGAGGTTAGCCACAGTGCCATGGGCTTTAAACTTCTTGATGACACTGCGCACCATAGACACAGGAACTTTAAGGTCTTTGGAGATGGACTTGTAGCCTTGAGATTGCTCATGCTTCCTCACAATTTGGATTCTCAAGTCCTCAGACAGTTCTTTGGTCTTCTTTCTTTTCTCCATGCTCAATGTGGTACAAACAAGGACACAGGACAGAGGTTGAGTCAACTTTAATCCATGTCAACTGGCTGCAAGTGTGATTTAGTTATTGCCAACACCTGTTAGGTGCCACAGGTAAGTTACAGGTGCTGTTAATTACACAAATTAGAGAAGCATCACATGATTTTTCAAACAGTGCCAATACTTTTGTCCACCCCCTTTTTTATGTTTGGTGTGGAATTATATCCAATTTGGCTTTATGACATTTTTTTTCTTTCATTGAAGACAAATTAAATGAAGATAATAATTCCGAAGAATTTGTGATTGCAATCATTTTCAAGAAGAAACTGAGTATTCTCTGACAGAATTGTAGGGGTGCCAATACTTTTAGCCAACACTGTATTATACATCTACACATACAGTTAATAAACATTGCCATTATACTTACAGGTCCCAGCAATGCGTCCTGCAGACTCTGTCTCCCGCCGCTTTTCCTTCCGATCATCGCTGCGCCCTCCCGGTAATGAGCACTGATTATGGGGCCTTCCGTGATGTCGTCATAGCATGTGACCAGTCATGTGTCTATTATCTCATTGGATACAGACTGGTCACATGGCTAGACGTCATGCTAGGTCCTGTCAGTGCATTTCTCCGGTACGCGGTGCTTGTTTGAGCATCTCCGTGTATCGGCGAGATGCTCTGGCACATGGTCGGCTCCCCGTTCCTGCATGTCGGCGCTCTTTACAGAGTCAGCCCACATGCAGGGACTGGATGCCACAGCCAGTGAATAACGGCACCAGGAATCAGGTGATCGGAGATCACCGTTGCTATAGTAACCCGCCTGTCAGATTACTATTGCAACAATGGCAGCGGTGACGTCAACGCTTACAACCCACAGCCTCTGCTCACTCACTGAGTGATTAGACTGCACGGGAGCAGCAGCGTCTTCCTCCCATGCAGTGCTGTCTGATGTAGCAGAGCTGCATGGGTTGAAGGAGAAAGAAGACAGAAGACCAGGATCGTGGAGGGGTGAGAGGGAGGATTAAACATGGAGTCTCTTAAGTGTGTCTGTGTATTTATTTCTATTAAAGTATTTTTTCTCTGTGGTGTCTTTTTTTTTAACCATTTATTGGAGATTCTTATTGGCTGGGTCAAACTTGCCTGACATTAAAAATCTCTGGCTTAATACTAGCTAGTAAAACAAAACTAGTATTAACCCTTTATTACCCAGCAAGCCACCCGGCATCAGGGCTGCTGGAAGGATTGGATACAGCGCCAGATGATGGCGCTTCTATGAAAGCGCCATTTTCTGGGGTGGCTGCGGACTGCAATTCGCAGCAGAGGGGCCCATAAAGCTCGGGCCAACCTGTGGTGCGCATTCCAATCCCCAGCTGCCTAGTTGTACCTGGCTGGACACAAAAATGGGGCAAAGCCCATGTCGTTTGTTTTTTTTTAATTATTTCATGAAATTCATGAAATAATTAAAAAAAGGGCTTCCCTATATTTTTAGTTCCCAGCCGGGTACAAATAGGCAGCTGGGGGTTGGGGGCAGCCGTACCTGCCTGCTGTACCAGGCTAGCATACAAAAATATGGAGAAGCCCACGTCATTTTTTTGGTGGGCAAAAAACTCTTGCATACAGTCCTGGATGGAGTATGCTGCTGTCTGCTCTCCTGCATACACTAGTGAATGAAGTATGCTGAGCCTTGCAGTTCTGCTCCCTCTGCCTCTCCCTCCAGCATACAGTCCTGGATGGACGATGCTGAGCCTTGTAGTTTTGCTCCCCCTGTCTCTCCCTCCAGCATACAGTCCTGGATGCAGCATGCTGAGCCTTGTAGTTCTGCAGCTGTTGTCTGCTCTCCTGCATACACTAGTGAATGAAGTATGCTGAGCCTTGCAGTTCTGATCCCCCTGCCTCTCCCTCCAGCATACAGTCCTGGATGGAGGATGCTGAGCCTTGTAGTTTTGCTCCCCCTGTCTCTCCCTCCAGCATACAGTCCTGGATGGAGTATGCTGAGCCTTGTAGTTCTGCCGCTGCTGTCTGCTCACCTCCATACAGAGACAGCAGACAGCAGCTGCAGAACTACAAGGCTCAGCATACTCCATCCAGGACTGTATGCAAGAGTTTTTTGCCCCCCAAAAAATTACGTGGGCTTCGCCATATTTTAGTATGCTAGCCAGGTACAGCAGGCAGCTACGGACTGCCCCTAATCCCCAGCTGTCTATTTGTACCCGGCTGGGAACCAAAAATATAGGGAAGCCCTTTTTTTTTAATTATTTCACGAATTTCATGAAATAATTTTTAAAAAAAATGACGCGGGCTTCGCCCAATTTTTGTGTCCAGCCAGGTACAAGTAGGCAGCTGGGGATTGGAAACCGCAACACAAGATGCCAAAGCTTTCTGGGCACTCCTGCTGCGAATTGCAGTCTGCAGCCTCCCCAGAAAATGGCACTTTCATAGAAGCGCCATCTTCTGGCGCTGTCACCAACTCTTCCAGCTGCCCTGGTGACGAGTGGCTCGCTGGGTAATAATGGGGTTAGGGCTCGCTGTATATTATCAACTGGCCCTAAGCCCGAAATTCATGGTGTCACGCCAATATTAGACATGGCCACCATGAATTTCTAGTAAAGATAAAAAAAACACAACACACAGAAAAATATTTTTATTAGAAATGAAACACAACACAATTAGTGACTCCATCTTTATTGAAATAAAGAACCCCCCTACGCAGTAATCCTGGGTCAAGGGTCTCGCGCCGTCCAATCCGGATCCAATATCATCTGATCGGTTTGCTGGAAGGCAAAGCGATCAGGAGATGTGTCAGGTTCAAGGGCCTGAATCACATGACAGAGCAGCTGATTGTATAAACGGATTTTATACTATCAGCTGATGCATCAGTGCAAAAAAAACCCCAAACTACACACTTCTGTACAGACTCCTGTCCGACAGCATCAGCTGATAGTTTAGCCGGCCGGGTGGTAAAAAGCTGGACTCACTGCTCGACTTATAGTGTCAGCTGCTTCCGTCAGGTGACCGCATCAGCTGATCATCGCCAGGTCTGAGAGAGAGAGAGCAGAGAGAGATGAGAGAGAGGAGAGAGAAGAGAGAGTAGAGAGAGAGAGTAGAGAGAGGAGTGAGAGGAGAGAGCTATGCTGCCTCATTCTGTGAACTGCTACGATATTAGAGGTGTGTCCCGCGGCTCACAGCTGATGTCCGGCTCCTCCCCTCAGCGCATAATTGAATTAAATTATAATTATAAATAATAATTATAACTTAAAATTATAAATAAATTAAATTCTTTAGCAGGACAGCCAGGACTTGATGTCATGAACTAATTCTCCTTAGGCAGCTGCTCTACCCATTGAGCCACTGCCTGTAATGAAAAACCTAGGAAGATTTGGTAACCTTGACCTCTGTATTGCAGTAGAGAAACCAGAAGTAGATTATTCAGCTACAAAGATGAGAGAGACAGAGATGAGACAGAGAGATAGAGATGAGTGAGAGAGTGAGATGAGTGAGAGAGAGAGGAGAGAGAGAGAGAGGAGAGTGGAGAGAGAGAGGAGAGAGGAGAGAGAGAGGAGAGAGCAATGCAGCCTCATTCCATGAACAGCTACTATTTTAGAAGTGTGTCCCACGGCTCACAGCTGATGTTCGGCTCCTCCCCTCAGTGCATAATTAAATTAAATTATAATTATATATAAATAATAATTATAATTTAAAATTATAAATAAATTACATTAAATTCTTTAACGTGACGGCCAGGACTTGAACTCGTGAACTAATTCTCCTGAGGCAGCAGCTCTACCCATTGAGCCACTGCCTGTAATGAAAAGCATAGGAAGATTTGGTAATCTTGACCTCTGTACTGCAGTAGAGAAACCAGGAGTAGATTATTCAGCTACAAAGATGAGAAAGAGATAGATGAGACAGAGAGTGAGATGAGTGAGAGAGAGAGGAGAGAGAAGAGAGAGAAGGGAGAAGAGAGAGAAGAGAGAGAGAAGAGAGAGAGGAGAGAGAAGACAGAAGAGAAGAGAGAAAAAAGAGAGAAGAGAAACAGAAAGAGAAGAGAGAGAGGAGAGAAAGAGAGAGAAGAGAGAGGAGAGAGAGGAGAGACAGAAGAGAGAGAGGAGAGAGAGAAGAGAGAGAGAAGTGAGAGGGGAGAGAGGAGAGAGAGAGAGGAGAGAGAAGAGGTAAAGAAAGATAAGAGAGAGAGGAGAGATAGAGGAGAGAGAGAGGAGAGAGAGAAGAGAGGAGAGAGAAGAGAGAGAGGAAAGAGAGAGAGGGGAGAGAGAAGAGAGAGAACAGAGAGAGAAGAGAGAGAAGAGAGAGAAGAGAGAGGAGAGAGCGAGGAGAGAGAGAGAAGAGAGAGAAGAGAGAAAGGAAAGAGAGAGAGAGGAGAGAGAGAAAGAGATAGAGAGAGGAGAGAGAGAGGAGAGAGGGAGAGGAGAGAGATGAGACAGAGAGAGAGATGAGTGAAATGAATGAGAGAGAGAGAAGAGAGAGAGGAGAGAGAGAAGAGAGAGAGGAGAGAGAGGAGAAAAAGAGAGAAGAGAGAGCGAGAGAAGAGAGAGAGGAGAGAGAGGAGAGAGAGAAGAGAGAGAAGAGAAGAGAGAGAGAAGAGAGAGAGGAGAGAAAACAGAGAAAAGATCGAGAGAAGAGAGAGGAGAGAGAAGAGAGAGAGAAGAGTGAGAGAAGAGAAGAGAGAGAGAAGAGAGAGAGAAGAGAGAGAGGAGAGAAAGAGGAGAGAGAGAGGAGAGAGAGGAGAGAGAAGAGAGCGAAGAGAGAGAGAGAGAGAAGAGAGAGAGAAGAGAGAGAGGAGAGAGGAGAGAGGAGAGAGAGAAGAGAGAAGAGAGAGAAGAACGAGAGCAGAGAAGAGAGAGAGAGGAGAGAGAGGAGAGAGAGAGGAGAGCTAGAGAGAATAGAGAATAGAGAGAGAGAAGAGAGATGAGAGTGAAGAGGAGAGGAGAGAGAGAGAAGAGAGAGGAGAGAGAGATAAGAGAGAGAAGAGAGAGAAGAGAGAGAGGAGAGAGAAGAGAGAGGAGAGAGAGGAGAGAGAGAGATAAGAGAGAGAAGAGAGAGAGGAGAGAGAAGAGAGAGGAGAGAGCGAGAGAGAGGAGAGACAGAAGAGAGAGAGGAGAGAGAGAAGAGAGAGAGAAGTGAGAGGAGAGGGAGAGAGGAGAGAGAGGAGAGAGAAGAGGTAAAGAAAGAGAAGAGATAGAGGAGAGAGAGAGGAGAGAGAGAAGAGAGGAGAGAGAAGAGAGAGGAAAGAGAGAGAGGGGAGAGAGAAGAGAGAGAACAGAGAGAGAAGAGAGAGAAGAGAGAGAAGAAAGAGAAGAGAGAGGAGAGCGAGGAGAGCGAGGAGAGAGAGAGAAGAGAGAGAAGAGAGAAAGGAAAGAGAGAGAGAGAGGAGAGAGAGAAAGAGATAGAGAGAGGAGAGAGAGAGGAGAGAGGGAGAGGAGAGAGAGGAGAGAGAGAAGAGAGAGGAGAAAAAGAGAGAAGAGAGAGCGAGAGAAGAGAGAGAGGAGAGAGAGAAGAGAGAGAGGAGAGAAAACAGAGAAAAGATCGAGAGAAGAGAGAGGAGAGAGAAGAGAGAGAGAAGAGTGAGAGAAGAGAAGAGAGAGAAGAGAGAGAGGAGACAAAGAGGAGAGAGAGAGGAGAGAGAGAGAAGAGAGAGAAGAGAGAGAGGAGAGAGGAGAGAGGAGAGAGAGAGAGAAGAGAGAAGAAAGAGAGAAGAGAGAGAAGAACGAGAGCAGAGAAGAGAGAGAGAGGAGAGAGAGGAGAGAGAGAGGAGAGCTAGAGAGAATAGAGAATAGAGAGAGAGAAGAGAGATGAGAGTGAAGAGGAGAGGAGAGAGAGAGAGAAGAGAGAGGAGAGAGAGATAAGAGAGAGAAGAGAGAGAAGAGAGAGAGGAGAGAGAAGAGAGAGGAGAGAGAGAAAGAGATAGAGAGAGGAGAGAGAGAGAGGAGAGAGGGAGAGGAGAGAGATGAGACAGAGAGAGAGATGAGTGAAATGAAGAGAGAAGAGAAGAGAGAGATAAGAGAGAGAGAAGAGAGAGAGGAGAGAGAAGAGAGAGGAGAGAGCGAGAGAAGAGATAGAAGAGAGCAGAGAGAGAAGAGAGAGAGAAGAGAGAGGGAGAGAGAGACACGCAGGCACTACCTGAGTGAAGTCTCCGGTGACAGCGTGGATCACTTCAGTTGCTGCGTGGAGCTGACACAGAGCGCTCATGTTCTATGGTGCTCCCTGTCAGCTTCATGTAGCAGAGCTGAAAGCGTCGTGTGGATTACTTCGGACCTGGATGTCTGTTTGGGGATTAATAAAGTGGTAAAAGAGGGGGGGGTTGTCTTTTGTTCCAAACTAGCTGTAGTACCTGGGCGTTGCCCAGGATAGTAACTGTCTCTCTGTCTCTCTCCCAGTCTCTGTCTGTATTTCGCTGTCTGTCTGTCTCGCTGTCTGTCTCTTTCCTTGTCTGTCTGATTCTATCTCTCTGTCTGTATTTGCATCTGTCTATCTGTCTCAATCTCTGTATCTGTCTGTCTCTCCCTATCTCTGTGTCTGTCTCTATGTGTGTGTCTTTCTGTCTCTCTCTTTCCCCATCTGTCTCTTTCCCCATCTGTCTCTTTGCCTGTCTGTCTCTTTGCAAGTCTGTCTCTTTGTCCGTCTGTCTCTTTCCAGGGCTGTCTCTTTGCCCGTCTGTCTCTTTGTCCATCTGTCTCTTTGCCCGTCTGTCTCTTTCCAGGGCTGTCTCTTTCCAGGGCTGTATCTTTGCCTGGTTGTCTCTTTGCCCGGCTGTCTCTTTCCAGGTCTGTCTCTTTCCAAGGCTCTCTCTTTCTAGGTCTGTCTCTTTTCCCATATGTCTCTTTGCCCGTCTGTCTCTTTACAGGGCTGTCTCTTTCCAGGGCTGTCTCTTTCCAGGGCTGTCTCTCGCCAGGGCTGTCTCTTTGCCCGTCTGTCTCTTTGCCCGTCTGTCTCTTTCTTGGGCTGTCTCTTTCCAGGGCTGTCTCTTTGCCCATCTGTCTCTTTGCCCGTCTGTCTCTTTCCAGGGCTGTCTCTTTCCCCGTCTGTCTCTTTCCAGGTCTGTCTCTTTCCAGGGCTGTCTCTTTCTAGGTCTGTCTCTTTGCCCGTCTGTCTCTTTCCAGGGCTGTCTCTTTCCAGGGCTGTCTCTCTCCCGCTCTGTCTCTCTCCCGCTCTGTCTCTCTCCCGCTCTGTCTCTTTCCCGCTCTGTCTCTTACCCGGTCTGTCTCTTTTTTCCAGGTCTGTCTCTTTGCCCGTCTGTCTAATTGCCCGTCTGTCTCTTTGTCCGTCTGTCTCTTTGCCCGTCTTTCTCTTTGCCCATCTGTGTCTTTCCCCGTCTATCTCTTTCCAGATCTGTCTCTTTCCAGGTCAGTCTCTGTCTGTCTCTTTCCACATCTGTCTCTTTCTGTCTCTCTATCCGTCTCACCACCGACATCATATTACCTCACACATAAGCTTCTTATACTAATAGTTTATTTTGTTCCTATAGTAACCACTGACAGTTGCTATTTATAGCCTGCAGCTCTCAGCTCCATTCAGTTTAATGGATACAGGATTTTTGTAGAGTAACTGTAAAGCACGGGGTTACATTTTCCTGCCCAAACATAGTCTATGACGTTTCCTGAGTCACATGGAGTGTCTGTGCAAAATTTCGTGATTGTAAATGCGACGGTGCGGATTCCTTTAGCGGGCATACATACAGTACATACACACACACATACACACATACACTCAGCTTTATATATTAGATAAAGGATTTTCCGTTGTGTGTGTTTATTTACTTTCACTTACAGGTTAATCATGGAAGGTATCTCGGGGAGATGCCTGTCATGATTAACCTAACCTTATTACCCTGATTGCCACCGCACCAGGGCAATTTGGGATGAGCCGGGTAGAGTCCCGGGACTGTCACATCCAATGGATGCGGCAATTCCGGGCGGCTCTGGCTGATAAATTTAGGGTGGTGGGCTCCCCATAACGTGGCGCTCCCCATCCTGACAATATCAGCCTCCAGCCGTGTGGCTTTATCTTGGCTGGTATCAAAATTGGGGGGGGCCGCAGGTTTTTTTTTAATTATTTGTTTATTTATTTTACTGCACGATATAGAGACAAAAGAGGAAAAGCCGCCGAGCAAGCGTCTGACGGGCACGGCTCCCAACCAGAGGACCGGGAGCGGACTCCTGCGTTACACACCGGGAAGTCTACATAAGAAAACACAAAGTGCAGAGTAAAGGGGCATTGACCACCAGCCCGGGTGTGGGATCAGATACACCCATCTGCGGCAGCTGGCCACCATCACCTTGTCTTTACCAAAAGACTTGTGTGGTTGATTCAGCAGTGAGTAACTTTCCCGGCCTGACCGGGTGCGCCGGCCCCTGCCGTTATCATCCCTGCACAGAGACACTGGGTCCCGGGGCATCCATCCCTGCCCACGGAGGGGGTTAACATCCAGCTGCCGGCCCATCGCCCCCGGGAGTCCAACAGCAGCAGCGGTGGTGCTACATCTCACCACACACCGTGGGTGGCGTCACAGACAGTTTTCAACAACTTCCATACAAATACGTCCCCCTTTTATTCTAAGTGTCCGCGTGACCCCCGGGTCCGGTAGAGTCCCTCGAGCTATACCGCAGATCCGGATCCAAGCAGCACGGCTGCTGGCATGGGGGCGGCACACCAACAAGTGCTAAGCATCTCTAGGAACTCCTTCAAGACTGTTGGAAGACCATTTCCGGTGACTGCCTTTTGAAGCTCATCAAGAGAATACCAAGAGTGTGCAAAGCAGTAATCAAAGCAAAAGGTGGTTACTTTGAAGAACCTAGAATATAAGACATATTTTCAGTTATTTCACACTTTTTTGTTAAGTATTTGATACCACATGTGTTAATTAAAATTTTTGATGCCTTTAATGTGAATCTACAATTTTCAGAGTCATGAAAAAAAAGAAAACTCTTTGAATGAGAAGGTGTGTCAAAACTTACTTTTGGTCTGTACTATATATATATATATATATATATATATATATATATATATATATATATATATATATATATATATATATATATATACATATATATATATATATATATATGTGTGTATGGGGGATATAATATTTTGGATAGGGGCAGTGTGTGTTTCGCGGGCCGAGGAGGGCACAGCGCTCACCCACTGCTCGGGTCCGGCTCTGCTGCGGCCTGCTTGCTCGCTGCTCGATGGTGGCTCGAGCGGCGGGCCGGATCCCGGGGCCTCGAGCGGCGCTCCTCGCCCGTGAGTGAAAAGGGGTGGTTTGGTTTTAGGGATATTGTCCGTGACGCCACCCACGGTTGTGGTGATTTTGTGGACACCACCGCTGCTCTGGACGGGGATCCCGGGAGCGGTGACAGGGAGCAGCTTTGTTGTTAATTCTCCCCTCCGTGGGTAGGGGGTTGGTTGTCCCGGGGCCCGGTGATGGGGTAGGAATGGATGACAGGCGGGTTGCGGGGGCTGATGAGGTGCAGGGTCGCGGGGGCAGCGCTGTGCCGCACGGCACGGTGGTACTCACTCAGCCCAATGATGAGGACACAGTTCACGGTAAAACAAGCGGCTGGATGGATGGGTCCCTCGGACAGCTGCGGTGGTTTCTGCTCCCGGTAGGTTGATGGTGACTGCCTTTCCCTGCACCTGTGTAGTGTAGACGGCTCCAATGGGTTCCCACCGGTAACCCGCTCCCCAGCTTGGATATATGCTGAAGGAGCCCCTTTTGCCTGCAGGCTCTGGCCCTGGGAACTGTAGCCTTGGCGGTGGCTGTGTTTCCCTCTAACGGTTGGACTGTTGCCTTCTGTCGGGACTTGGCTGCTGGGAAACCCAGGAGGTTCCCTTCGCTAACGGATTTGACAAATTCAACAGTGACTCCTAGCCTTGTCGGGGTCCGTAAGCCCTGCCGGATGGTGCTGGCTTCTCTTTGCTCGCCGGTCCGGTACCGCCGGGCCACCGCCCGTCCACGGTCCTAACGGTCTGCTCCAATCGGCCTCTCCTGCTGATGGTCACCACCGTCTGCCAATCTTGCTGTACCGTCCGGGCCACACACCCGGACCAACTTTAGACAGTTGCTCCTTTACTACTTTACTTCCTCTCCTCTCAAACTCCGAAACTAAACTGCACTGTTTTCCCGCTTCCAGGACTGTGAACTCCTCGGTGGGCGGCACACCGCTCGAGCCACCACTGAACAGCAGCAGCCGGACCCGAGCAGTGGGAGAGCGCAGCGTCCCCTCCTCCGCCCGCGACAAGTTGGCGTCACGAACAGGATCCTACCGTTCTACCGACTGGTGGAAGTGCGCCTTGTGTGACCGCCGGAGGTGTCCTGCCGGAAAATTTGAAAAGCCGCCATCTTGGGCGCGAAGAGTTCCCGCTCGAGCGTCTCCTCGAGTAGTGGAGGTGCGAAGGCCAAAACCCCGCCCCTGTAAAGGAGGGGCCGGAAAGAGACTAAGGGGGACTGATGGCGGCCGGCCGCGTGTAGCCGAGGCTGCCGAGAAGCCGATGCGGAGATGGCGGCGTCCTCAAATTGGAGTGCGGGAGTGCCCGCTACCGGAGCTCCCAAGCTCTGGGGGAACCGAGGAGGAGTAGCTTTTGAAGACTGCGGCCCGGGTGAGCTCCCCGCCGGGACCGCCGCGTGGCTGGAGCGGGAGCTGGGCCGGTGCTGCTTGAAGGTGAGGGCGCAGAGCCTGCAGCAGCTGCTGGACTGGAAGGCGGAGATGCGCAGGATGGTTGCCGTAGTGGGGGCCCGTGAGCAAGGGGCCGCTGGGGCCGTGCCGCGTCGCGACCAGTCCACCCAAACCCCAGAACCAGCCCTGATTGCATGGGAGCCGGGGGCCGGCACCGCAGCCGGAGGTCCGGAGAGAATGTCGCTGATGGAGGAGGGGGTTCCAACCACGCTGCCCCCGCCACCGTTCTTAACGACCGTCAGCGGTTCTGGACTGAACTGCCTGTGGAAGGAAAACCAGCTGTACAGACCGGTCCCCGAGTGGGCCGACCCCCTGCGGTGGTAGCCGCTCCAAAGTCAGCGGAGTCCCCGCTGCAAGTTGTCCCCGTTGGGACCACCAGTGTTAAAAAGTACTGTTTGAAAAAGAATGATAAGTGAATAATCTACCGATGAAGTTCATCTGATTGTCTACTTGATTTGGAACCGGACGTAGCCGGCAACTGGTCCCCGTTGGGACCCCCTTTACCCCTTTTGCATAGAAACTACTATGAACATGCCTGAGAACTTGCAAGGCAACCACAAACTTGTGGCCTGTAAATATGTTTGTTATAGCTTCCACCGTAACCACCTCTGGAGAGGCAGATTGGAGGAAGGGCCCGCAGTGGAGCAGGCTGGGGCCCAGCCACCACCGGAACCGGTGGCAATCCTCTGGGGGTTTCAGGGGCTCCCCATGGACGTGGGTCCCCTGAAAAGGACAGAACCCACTTGGGCAATTTGTGCAGGACTGGGGTCAAGGGGTGCTGCCTGTTTGCTTAGGGGCAGCATCAGGGCCAGGTTACTTGGGTGGTTGAGAGCGGAAGCCGTAACCGTTTACCGTAACGTTTAAGTAAGAGTACCTCCCGATGTGGGAAGATGTTATTATAATTGTATGTCTGTTACCGTTTTACATTTTTCTATTTTCCAGTTGGTGAAAATAAAACCGGTGATGGATGGGCAGCCCGAGGACGGTCTGCATTTAACTAAGGGGGAATGTGGCACCCTGGACAAGCCAGGGGCCAGAGAGAACAACACCACAACACCCCACACTCCCAGCAGGCACATCGAAGTCAGACAAAACCCTTGTTGCCTTCCTCCAGGGGCTGATGCCCACACCAGGGGGTGGAGCCAGACGGTTGGTCTCCGCCCACCGAGGAGTTCACAGTCCTGGAGGCGGGGAAAACAGACAGTCTAGTTTGGACAGTGAAAGTGGAAGGAGGAAAGTGTAGTAGTGGAGCAACTGACTGACAGCGTCCGGGTGTGTGGCCCGGGCGATACAGCAAGGTTGGCAGACGGTGGTGACCGTCTGCAGGAGTGGCCGATTGGAGTCTACCGTAAGGACCGTGGATGGGTGGTGGCCCAGCGGTACCGGACCGGTACGCAAAGAGAGGCCAGCACCAGTGGCAGGGGCTTTTCGGACCCCGGCAAGGCTAGGAGTCGCCGTGAATTTGCCGAATCCGTTAATGAAGGGTACCTCATGGGTTTCCAAACAGTCAAGTCCCGACAGAAGGCAACAGTCCAACCTAGTGAGGGAGACACCGCCACCGCCAAAGCAATCGTTTCTCAGGGCCAGCGCCTGCGGGCAAAAGGGGCTCCTCCGGCCCATATCCAAGCCGGGGAGCGGGTTACCGGTGGGAACCCATTGGAACCGTACAGACAGCGTAGGTGCAGGGAAAAGAAAGTCACCGCTAACCTGCCGGGAGCAACAACACCGCAGCCGTCCGAGGGACCCGTCTATCCAGCCGCTTGTTTTACCGTGGACTGTGTCCTCATCATTGGGCTGAGTGAGTACCACCGTGCCATGCGGCACAGCGCTGCCCCCGCGACCCTGCACCTCATCAGGCCCCGCAACCTGCCTGTCATCCATTCCTACCCCATCACCGGGCCCCGGGACAACCAACCCCCTACCCACGGAGGGGAGAATTAACAACAAAGCTGCTCCCTGTCACCGCTCCCGGGATCCCCATCCAGAGTAGCGGTGGTGTCCACAAAATCACCACAACCGTGGGTGGCGTCACGGACAATATCCCTAAAACCAAACCACCCCTTTTCACTCATGGGCGAGGAGCGCCGCTCGAGTCCCCGGGATCCGGCACACCGCTCGAGCCACCACCGAGCAGCAGCAGCAGCAGCCGGACCCGAGCAGTGGGAGAGCGCAGCGTCCCTTCCTCCGCCCGCGACATGTCCGTAGCAGTTTCTACGCATTGGGTGTAAGGGGTCCCAATGGGGACCAGTTGCCGGTAACGACCGGTTTAATCAAGCAGCAATCAGGTGAACTTCTCATCAATTAGCTTTTTCATTCAAAACTTTCTAACAGCACTTTCAACACTCAAAGTTCCCCCCCTCTAAAGAGTAGTTTCCCTGTACCTAAGTGGGAGTCTACCTAGGTTGGGACGAGTGGATCTACGGGGTCCGGTGTCAGTGGTGACAGGCAGTGGGGGAGAGGAAACAATCAGTTCCTCTTCCCTGCCATCGTGTGGGGCAGGCGGAGGCATAGGGGAGCTGGGTACAGGTTCATCCCTGGGAACTGGATCATGGTTGACCTCTTCTATCACTTCCTCATCCACGGGTTGTGGGAACAGTATCACTGGAAGAATCACCGCGCCATCTTGTGTTGGCCAGTCTGCTGGAAAATCACCCATCATGGTGTGGATTACCTCTTTTGCTTTCTCCGCTGGTCTGGGAACCGGAGCTTCAGCCGCTACCCTCAATGCTGGTGGGCACCTCTTTAGATGGTCCAGGGAAACCGTGGCCAGAGTTCCTCCTTGGTCACGGCTGATCTGATAAGCCTTCCCATTCTCCCATCCTGTGGGCTGTATGCCATACGGGATTTGTTCCCATTGATCATCAAGCTTGTGGGTCCTCCTTTTTCGCTTCAGCACTACATCTCCAGGCTGGAAAGGACCAGCAGAAGCCTTCTGGTTGAAGCGCTGCTCCTGTTGTTCCCGACTTTGGCTCAAGTTCTTTTCAACATATTCCTGGACCTGTCGGTACTGTACCCTCCGCTGAGTGTCCCATTCAGCTGTCGAAGGGAGTGCTTCCGGGGCTTCCAACCCCATTTCCAAATCCACTGGTAGCCGGCCGGGGCGAGCCCTCATCAGGTATGCTGGGGTGCACCTCGTTGAGCTGGAGGGGATGTTGTTATACATATCGACCAGGTCAGGTAGCTTCTCCGGCCACAGATTCCGCTCTTCTAGCGGCAACGTCTTAAGGAGGCCCAGGACCAGGTGGTTCATCTTTTCACACATGCCGTTGGTTTGGGCATAGTAAGGCGTGGTCCCGATTTTCTTGCAGCCGTACAACTGGCAAAATTCTTGGAATACCTCCGCTTCAAAGGCCGGGCCTTGGTCAGTAAGCACCTTCTCACGGTACCCATGTGGTCGGCAGAAATAAGCCTGGAACGCTCTAGCGGCGGTACAGCCGGTTAGGTCTTTGACTGGGACAACCACCATGAACCTTGAATAGTGGTCTACAATGGTTAGAGCGTAGGTGTACCCACTTCGGCTGGGGGTGAGCTTTACATGGTCCAGGGCAACCAGCTCCAGTGGTTGATGCGTAATGATCGGGTGTAGGGGCGCCTTCTGGCTGGCCTCGTCTTTCCTTCTCGGCGCGCAAGGGCCACATTCTCGGCACCAGGCCTCTACAGATTCCCGCATTCCACTCCAATAGAACCGCTCTCTCAACAGCATCTCTAGTTTCTTCCATCCGAAGTGCCCAGCACCATCATGGTATGCTTGCAGGACGGTGGGCACGTTAGCTTGGGGAATCACCAACTGGCGGATCTTCTCATAGGTCTTTGGGTTAATCAGCTCACGATACAACTTCCCCTGGTGTAGGTACAGCCAGGTCCGTTCTCGCCACAGGCGTTGGGCTTCGGCCGGAGTGGCAGGGTCTATCCCAGTAGCGCCTTGTTCCACCAGGATCTTGACTAGGCGGACAGCGGGTGCCTGGTCTTGAGCTTCCTGCCACTCCTGACTGGGCAGTGGGTCCAGGTTCACCCGTTGTTGATGGACATGCACCTTCTCAGTTGGCGGCTGGTGAAATGCAGGCAACTCGATCTCTTCGAGGTCGTCATCCTCGGACCCTTCTTCCGACAGGTGGGGCATCCGAGAGAGTGCATCAGCATTAACGTTGGCACGGCCGGCCCTGTACTTGATGGTGAAATCGTAGTTGGCTAGCCTGGCCACCCACCGCTGCTCCAACGCGCCCAGTTTGGCCGTGTCCAGGTGGGTCAGCGGGTTATTATCCGTGAAAGCGGGGAATTTAGCTGCTGCCAGGTAATGGCGGAACTGCTCGGTGATAGCCCACACCAGCGCCAGGAGCTCAAGCTTGAAAGAGCTGTAGTTCTCAGGGTTCCTTTCAGTCGGTCGGAGCTTTCGGCTAGCATAAGCAATCACTTTTTCCTTTCCGTCTTGGACCTGGGATAGGACTGCCTCCAAGCCCACATTGCTGGCATCGGTGTAGAGGATGAATGGGTGGCTGTAATCAGGGTACGGTAGGATCTCCTCTCCGGTCAAGGCCGCTTTCAGCTGGCGGAAGGATTCCTCATGCCTTTCTTCCCACACCAGTGGGGCTGCGAGGGGTCTACCACCTTTGGTCTGTCCCACGAGGAGGTCTTGCATGGGGGCAGCCATCTTCGTGTACCCCTTGATGAAGTGACGGGAATACCCCACCAGACCCAGAAACTGCCTTGCTTCCCTCACTGTGGTTGGTCTCGGCCAGTCTTGGATGGCAGTGATCTTCTCGGGGTCGGGGGCGACACCTTCTGCATCCACCACATGCCCAAGGTACTGCACTCTGGGCTTCAGCAGATGACACTTTGAGGGCTTCAACTTCATCCCATACTTGGCAAGGGACGCGAACACCTCGGACAGGTGCTCCAGGTGAGCCTCGTACGTCTGCGAGTACACAATCACATCATCCAAGTACAGCAGGACGGTCTCGAAATTTAGGTGTCCCAGACAACATTCCATCAGCCGCTGGAAGGTTCCGGGAGCGTTGCACAGCCCGAACGGCATACTGTTGAATTCACAGAGTCCCATAGGAGTGGTGAAGGCAGTTTTCTCTCGGTCTTCGGGCGCCACGGCCACCTGCCAGTACCCGCTGGTGAGGTCAAGGGTAGAGAAGTAGTTCGCGGTTCTTAGCGGGGCCAGGGACTCCTCAATACGGGGCAGAGGGTAAGCATCTGTGGCGCCCTGGGCAAGCCAGGATGTCACAAGCACTACACCAACACACCCCACACTCCCGGTCAGGCACACCAAAGTCAGACAAAAACCCTTGTTGCCTTCCTCCAGGGGCTGATGTCCACACCAGGAGGTGGAGCCAGGCGGTTGGTCTCCACCCACCGAGGAGTGCACAGTCCTGGAGGCGGGAAAACAGGCAGAGATGAGTTTTGGAGTAGAAAGTGAGAGGAGTGAAGTAGCAGTTGAGGAACCTGAAGTTGGTCAGGGTGTGTGGCCCGGACGGAACAGCAAGGTTGGCAGACGGTGGTGACCGTCTGCAGGAGAGGCCTATTGGAGCTAGCCGTAAGGACTGTGGACGGGCGGTGGCCCGGCGGTACCGGACCGGTACGCAAAGAGAAGCCAGCACCATCCGGCAGGGGCTTACGGACCCCGACAAGGCTAGGAGTCGCCGTGCAATTTGTCAAATCCGTTAGCGAAGGGAACCTCCTGGGTTCCCAGCAGCCAAGTCCCGACAGAAATGTAATCTAAAATTAGTTAAAACATGAACAAGGACAAGGACACTTTTTGCATAACCCATAGGTGTCCATCCACCCAACTGTCCCCTGTCCTTCTGCATGGTACTGCTTTATTCCTTGTTTACTTATGACATTTATAACATAAACTCTTGTTTGGTGCTATACTGTCTGCGGGCACGCATTGGCTTTACTACATTGTTTTTTATGCAGCCCTATCTGACGTCTAATTGACGTGCTGAGCTGCATCACAACTGAGCCTCTCTCTTACCGTACTTTTACTGCGCATGCGCCCGCGTCCATAGCACCCGGGCGTCGTTACGAGCCCCCTCCTCCACTGACTATACACACTGCGCGCGCGCACGCGCCTGCGCTCTCCGTCACATGGTCTGGACCATGCCAGCGTCATACACACGTGAACCGTAAGTAATACTACTCCTTCTTTATAAATGAACCGGCGTTTTAGTACACGCTATTCCCCTGACGAAGCCGCAGCAGCGGCGATACGCGTGGGGTGATCTGTGTACCCACTCTTCTGTTCCTGCCTCAGCGTGGACGTTCTGCTCTACTGGACCCAGCGGTCACCCTCCCTTCCATTCCCCCCCCCTCTAGGGGGTGAGCTCTGACTGCTCCATTGCTGAGCGCTGTGTTCTCAGCTTGTGTATGCTTATTCCGGTTTTCCCCCCCTGGGAATTGAATCACATTGTTGTTTGGACCACCTTTGACCCTGGGGACTGTGTGAGCTTCCTCTTCCCCAATACTTTGATGCTGTTTTGGCCTTATATGTGCTTTTTTTGTATTAAGTATTTGGCATTTTGGGGTCTATTAGCTCCTTTCTTCACGCAGAGCGTCTGCATTTTGAGTATATCTTCTTTACTTTGCATTAGGCGACCTGCTAGCTTTATATATATGTATAGGGTATGATATATTATAGACTTTTGATACTATTTTTAGACGGCTGGTACTTTGTATCATAAACTCTAGCTGTGGCAGGACATTTACATTATTACTGTCTCTGTATATATTATTGTATTGTTGTGGGTACAAGATCTTGTCCTTGTTCATGTTTTAACTGTTTTTAGATTACATTAGTGTAAATAAATAATAATAAATGTAATAAAGGTTTTTTTCATCTTCATTACGGGTTGTGCGTCCACATGCAATGTCTGTTTTCTCCCTCTTACATTGTACTTTGGTCCATTGCATCATCAGCACCCCCTTTTCTTACCATTGGCTATTGTGGTGCACTCTTTCTCCTTCTTTGAATTTTCAATCTTGCTCCTTCTAGGTAGCCTCTTAGAGTTGCACACCACCGATTGTGGTGGCTTTATTAATTATTACTATTGATTTATTCGGTACGTGTGTTGGCGTTAGAGTCCTTATGGAATGGGACTCGCGTGAGGCCACATGGCAGGCACGGTCTGGCAGTGTATTTTTGTCAGGAGGGCCATCACTTCAGCCCTCAAATGAGTTCTCCCTACTTACTTGTGATTTGACCTCTGCACATAGGACAGGCGTGAGATTGTGGTGGAACATACGCAGCCTTGAGGAGTACCTCAGGGCTGGTATTGTTCCCCGAGGTCTCCGTGTCTCTATATTTCCTGCATGGGAACCTTCCCTGGCCTTCCAGGATACCTGGGAACAGGGTTTGCTTAAGTGCTCCAATATTCTAATTAACATGCTTCTGGAGCATGATAGGACCCTGCAGGCCACCACCAAAACCAATATCAAAGATCTTGAATCCAAGCTTGGCAAATTAGACAATACAGCAGAAGTTGCTGCGTTCCAGAGTAAACTCAAGGATTCCATAGACCACTACGAACAAGAAATCATTGACAAAAAACGTAAGAAATTCCAGAGGGACCGGATGGATTTTGAAAATAAAACCATTTTCAAATGGAGGCACAGAGGCAATAGTCGCAATTCCAAACCTAGTAGGCCTTTTGTAACTAATCAAGAGGGGCGTGCCAACCCGAGGGATGTCAGTTCCAGTGATTTTTTGTCAACAACCGGCAGCGATCCAGACACAAGACCAGACGAGGGGGCTGCAACAGGAGGCACCATAAGAAGAACGACCAGAACCCGCAAACAGACGAACCATTACACATACGGTGTGAGACCGAAACAATGGAATTAGTCTCTCCTCCGGCCGCGGTGACTCCAGAAGGCGACGATACATTACAGGTAATTAACCTTTCTGATTATGCCCTGTCCTCCCATGAGATCTCCATTTTAAAGAGGGGACTTACCTTCTCACCAACACGTGGGTTGGACAGATTTACTTTGATTAAGGACCTTTACCTTTTTTGTAGGCGTCTTACTCTTAAAGTTTTGTACAGGAGACCGGAGGTCATTGATTCACTGGAACCGGACGAGCAGCAGGTCTTTCGTGATTTGTTGGACCTGCTACAAGAAAATGAAACTGATACCAACAGGGGTAAGTTCCCACATAGGAACAAATCGTGTGTTGCCCCCTCCTTTTCTATTGTACCATCAATTAGACTCTTCTTTGAACAGGTCAAGACCGATTTTTTGAAATTAACGGCAAGTAATCCCAGGGCTCCTAATCTTACTATCGAGGAGAAAAAAGCCATAAATAACCTTAGGTCCAATAGTAGCCTGGTTATCAAAGAAGCGGATAAGGGCGGCATCGTGGTCGTCTGGCCCACCAATATGTACCTGGAGGAGGCCTACAGGCAACTTAACAATTCTGTTTATTATAGCAGGTTGCCTTTGGACCCGACTACAGCCTTTTTGACTAGGTTCCATTGTCTCTTGGATTCTGCACATCAGGTTGGTGTCATCTCTAATGACGAGAAAAAGTTTATGTGGGTAGAGCATCCAATTATTACCACCTTTTATATGCTACCCAAAGTTCACAAGTTTATGGTCCAGCCACCAGGAAGACCTATTGTGGCGAGTATTGGGAGTCTTGAGGAGAAGGCCAACATTTATGTTGATTTTTTTCTCCAGCCCATGGTCACCAGACTACCCTCCTTTGTGCAAGATACCTCGGATTTTATCAATATCTGCACGAGAGTGAGACTCCCATCGCGGGCACTTTTGGTGACCTGTGATGTGGAGTCTCTATACTCCAACATCAGGCACGAGGATGGCATGCGTGCGGTGGAGTACTTTCTGGACGAACAGGGACGATCTGACCGGATGCATGATTCCTTCCTTATAGATCTTTTGGATTTTCTGCTCCGGCACAATTATTTCCTGTTTGACAGAAATTTCTATAGGCAAATCTCGGGCGTTGCCATGGGGGCGCGTTGCGCGCCAGCCTTCGCCAACCTATTTTTAGGTTGGTGGGAGGCCACCCGGGTTTTCCCTTCGGCCGCATTCAAGAATAAGGTCTGTCATTGGTACCGTTATGTTGATGACATTTTCTTCATATGGTCGGAAACTAAAGAAGAATGTGATGAGTTTATTGCATCTCTCAACAGGAATAATTATAACATCTTCTTGACTCATAACATCTCGCCCACCGCTCTGCCTTTTCTGGACCTTTCTATTTCGATCAGTGGCGACCACCTGACAACGACACTATTTCGGAAACATACGGCCACCAACAGCCTCCTGGAGTACTTCAGTTTCCATCCACAACAAGTAAAGAATGGAGTACCTACAGGTCAGTTTCTTCGCATAAGGCGCAACTGCTCAGATGACCTTGATTTCCATCAGCAGGCTAAATCACTCACCAACAGGTTTCATGCCCGTGGGTACCCCAGGAGGGTATTGTCAAAAGCCTACCAACGAGCATCATCGGAAACACAAGCTTCCTTGATAGAGCCCACCCCCAAACGGACCGATGTCAAGGTGAGGTTGATCACTACCTTCAACGATCAGTGGGGGAAGATCAAACATATATTACAGAACCGTTGGTCGGTGCTTACCTTGGATACACAGACTATGGATATAGTAAATCCAACTCCACAGATCACGGCACAACGGGCCCCCAATTTAAGGGATCTTATCACCAGAAGCCATTTTGTTAGACCCACGACCAGGCTTAATAGGGGCATAACCTTAAAAGGCTCTTTTCCTTGTGGCGAGTGCAACATCTGCAGTCACATGCATTCCACGGCCAACCACTTCAACAACCCGCAGGATGCTAGGGATCATGCCATTTCCAGCTACAAAAATTGCAAAACCAGAAATGTTATCTATTGTCTGGTATGTCCCTGTGACCTGGTATACATGGGACAAACAACACAGGAACTTCGCAAGAGGGTGCAAAAGCACTTCTCTACTATTAATCTTTCCCCGACAGACCTCAGGAAGGGTAGGCCTATTACCCCGGTTGTCACCCATTTTTTGAGATACCATCGGGGTCGCACAGCTAATACACGTGTTGTGGGCTTACAGAAATTCATTGGCAATGGCAGGGGTGGCACATGTTCCAAATGGCTTTTGCAACAAAAGTCCAAATGGATCTTTAATTTGCACACTGTTTCCCCCTTTGGCCTTAATGAAGAACTTCTATTTACTGGGTTCCTTGGCTGATTGATGATCACGATTCCACTAGCCGCTACTGGGTTTGTGGTAATTGTCTGTTTTGTTCCATTGTTCTGACTTCTTTTATCCCCTCTTACCTTTAGAGTTATTTATAAACCTTATGGAACAGCCTAATGACCCTATGGACCATCATGGATGATCGTTCTTCACCATCCTTCGGCCACCATGATGTTTTGGCTCTTCTATTCAGCGGCCTGTTGCTTTACATCTAACTTCTGGACTTTCCACCTATATTGGCTTCGCGCCTTGAAAACTGCCTACAAGCTTTATTCGCCCTTCGCCCACATTGATGTCGGTCCTAGATTGTCATGGATGTTCTATTGGTTTCTTCTGGACTACACTCTCGATATCCTGGACTATACTCGCATTTCTTAATATGCACATTGTATTGACATCCTCCTTTGGATTCTGTAACGTTGGCCACTGTGGTCGTTATCCCACGTGTTCTAGTGACTTCTCCGGGTTTTGGGACGTCCTGTATGTGCCCACTGTGGACGATAATATGATTAGAAATAATGTTTTGAACACTACTATAACTAGATGAGTCAGGTTCCTTCTTTTAGCGACCTGCCCATCTTTATTCATATTTACTCCGGGATGCCTCCGGGTGTTCATCGCGGCTATATATGGCCACACATAGCTTGTGTAACATCTATTCTTGGGAATAGTGTATCATCCTTCCAACCCCCTTCCCACCCTCCCTCCCTCCCCCTCCCCCCCTCCCCTCCTACACAACCCCATTCCCCCATATCTCCATTCCTTGCTAGTGATTATGCTATGTCTAACTGTGTGATCCCCACAATGGGGTTATCCGTTCACAATGGGGTTATGGGCCCTTTGCCACTTTCCTACTTATAATTGGGGCACTGTATTTATATATATTTTTTCCCCCCTACCCCTTTGTATGTGCACATGTGTGTGCTTGCATTTGTACATATGCATATATACGTGCGTACATACTTACCTCCGTTGTCACTTTTTGCATAACCCATAGGTGTCCATCCAACTAACTGTCCCCTGTCCTTCTGCATGGTACTGCTTTATTCCTTGTTTACTTATGACATTTATAACATAAACTCTTGTTTGGTTCTATACTGTCTGCGGGCACGCATTGGCTTTACTACATTGTTTTTATGCAGCTAACTCGCCCACCCCAGGGCTATGGGACACCCGGTGCCAGGCTGGACTAGTCCGGGGGTAGTCAGTGGTGGCGGGGCCCGACTCCGTGGCCCTGGTGGGTGTCAGTTAAATATGGCTGGTGACTTGGGGTTTGTGTTCGTGACGCCACCTGTGGTATGCGGCTGTTAAGCCGCTGCTGCTGTGTGAGGCCTCCGGGGTGATGATATGGCAGCAATGGTGGTACTGCTCCCCACAGGTGGAGCGGTGCCCCGGGGACACTGTTGGTGCTCGTGAGAGTCTATGGTGTTGTGTGGCAAACACGGTGCAGGGCCGACAGGCATGAAAGAAACAGGCACAAACAACAGTCTCTTTACCTTCTCCTCTTTTACTCCACAAACGGTTAGTCCTGGGAGACCGTTACAGGTGGTAGAGGGCTCCGGCCGGCCTGGAAGTAACTGAGCTGTCGTTTTGGCCAGATGAGTATGAGGCCTACTCCTGTTCTTTTCCCTTGCTGTGATAGAACCCTGCTCTCTGGATTTAGCAATGGCCCTCTTGCTGCTGGGACCGGTGGTACGTCCCTTTCCCTCTGTGCTAGGCTGCACAGGCCCTCTCTGGTGCTTCTCTGCTGGAGTCCACACCGGGCCCTGATGATGCAGCTGTACCTTCGGGCTGTTTATGGGCCAGGTGCTTGCAGCTCTCCTGCCCTTCGGATTCGGCTACCAGGGAGTATTTTAGGCCCTGGTTGCCACAGACTCCGATGTCCGAGTCTCTTCTTTGCCTCTCTGCTCCTCCTGCCTCACTGGGCCAAGCTGCTCCAGCTCTAGGCCCCAGATCCCCAGGACAGCACACTCTGCGTCTGCTTGCTATCACTTCTCCCTACAGACTGAACACTACTTCCTCCCTCAGGTCAGACTTAAGGAATGCTCCCTGGAACTCCAGGTTCAGAGCTCCCCCTGCTGGTCTGAGGGAGAACTGCGTTGGATGTTAAACTTACTGGCCAATGGACCTCCCAATTACCTCCAGGCTCAGCATCAACCCTTTGGAGGGGCAATGCTGTTGTGGCGACGAGGTCCTGGGGCGCCACACTCCCCCTTAGTTAAACTCAGTACTCCCGGACTGAAGAAAACAAAACAAGACATAACATGTTACAACCTTAAACAACTATAAGAGTCCAGTGTGGCTCCCTGCCGGGTGTCCATTACACTGCTCCATGGGGGACCCGCCGCGATAAAACCCCCAACGTAGGCTCTGGGCGTGCGTCAGAGCATTGCTGACCCCACTCTATGCACGCCGGACGAGTTTTTCTTCAGGGGTGTTGAGCACACTGGCTCTAACTATGAACAATTAAAGTGTTGGCCACTCATAGTCCAGTGACCCAATTGTCCATTTACTTAATCACCTAAAACAAAACATTACATACAAGACATTTTCACATAACTATTTACACTATGTTAGGTATTTTACTTTCTATGTTCTATACCTTGGAGGGGGCTGTCCCCTAGTGCTACGTTGGGACCGGCGTAGCTCTGGGGTTTGTCCTTGACTACTTGGAGTGTCTGCCCCCTCCGTGTTACTGGTAGGCCTAACCCTGACAGGTATGCGTGTTGGTTGCCTACGGGGTCTCAGATTCGCCAAGGGTACGACAGGTTCACCACTGGCAGGGGGTTGATTCTCCTGTTCTACTGCTGGCGTGTCATCTTGTGTTGGGACGGACAGTTCCTTAGGTGGATCTGGAACCTCTTCTGTCTCCGGCTCGACCAACTGCGGGAACGTCAAGACTGGTACCACTATGGCATTATTTATTCGGGTCCAAGTTTTGGGGAATTTGCCAAGGATTGTTTGTATCATCTCTTCCTCTTTTTCTTGAATTTCTTCCACTTCTTTTTGGATTTTGCACCGCTCAGGGCATGCTTTCAGGCGGTCTCTAGAAACTGTTTGATAGGTCTTGCCTTCATCTTTGCTTATGAGGCATACCTTACTATTGTCAAAGTTGGAGGGAATAATGGTGTAGGGTTCATTCTCCCATTGATCATCTAATTTATGCGCCCTCCGCTTTTTCTTGAGGACCTGTTCTCCAGGTGCTAAGGGAGTTGCTGGGGCTGTTTGATTGTAGTTCTGCTCTTGTCTCGTTCTTGCTTGGGACAGGCTCTTTTCTACGCATTCCTGGACTTTGCGGTACTGCTGTTGCCGCTCTGTATCCCAATCTTCTATCTCTTGAACCGCTTCAGGTGACACAGTTCCCATCTCAAAGTCTACAGGTAACTTGCCAGATCTTGCTTGCATCAAGTAAGCAGGGCTGCAGTTGGTCGAGTTTACTGGGATATGGTTATACAGGTCTACCAGATCTGGTAACTTCTCTGGCCATTGGTTTCTTTCTTCCAGAGGTAGAGTCTTGAGCATATCAATAACCACATGGTTCATCTTCTCGCACAATCCATTGGTTTGGGGGTGGTACGGTGTTGTTCTGATTTTCTTACAGCCATACATGTTACAGAACTCTTGGAACACTTCTGCCTCGAATGCAGGACCTTGATCAGTCAGTATCCTTTCCGGATAACCGTGAGGTCGACAAAAGTATGCCTGAAATGCTCTCGCTGCTGTTCTGGCTGTCTGGTCTTTCACAGGCACTACTACCAGGAAACGAGAGTAATGGTCTACAATGGTAAGGGCGTACACATAGCCTGACCGGCTTGGTGTTAACTTCATGTGGTCCAGGGCCACCAACTCTAGGGGCTGCTTCGTGACAATTGGCTGTAGGGGAGACCTCTGGCTGGCACCATCTTTCCGCCTCAGGTTACGCGGACCACAGTCTCAGCACCACTTCTCGACTGTCTTTCTCATGTGCACCCAGTAGAACCGATCACGGAGTAGGGTCTCCAACTTCTTCCACCCGAAGTGTCCTGCTTTATCATGGTAAGCTGCTAGGACCATTGGAGCATCCCTCTGTGGGACCACTATCTGCCAGACGAGTTCATTCATTCGCCAGTTGACATATCTCTTGCATAGCTTGCCTTGGTAGGTGAACAGTCGTCCCCTCTCCTTCCACAGCTGCTGGGCTTCTTCTGGAGCATCTGGGCCAAGATGGGTCTCAGCTTGTGCTAGCTTTTCTTTGACCAATCGCACGGCCGGGTCACCGTTCTGTGTCTCTTCCCAATTATGGTGGAGTAATGGGTTGACCGAGACCTCGTGCTGGCTCGAGCGCTTCTCTCCTACAGCATGCTCACACTGGGAAACACCTTGGTGATGGAAAGCCGGTAACTCTATCTCTTCGAGTTCATCCAGGTCTTCTCCAGACTCGGGTAAGTGAGGCATTCTGGACAGCGCATCAGCATTGTTATTCTTCTTGCCAGCCCGGTACTTGATGGTAAAGTCAAAGTTAGACAGCCGGGCCATCCATCGCTGCTCCAACGCACCTAGCTTGGCTGTTGCCAGATGTGTCAACGGATTGTTGTCCGTGAAGATGGTGAACTTGGCCGACGCCAGATAGTGCTTGAAGCGTTCAGTCATTGCCCAAACAATAGCGAGGAACTCCAGCTTGAAGGAACTGTAGTTTTCTGGATTCCTTTCTGTGGGACGAAGCTTCCTGCTGGCGTAAGCTATCACCTTCTCTCTGCCTCCCTGCACCTGGGACAGAACTGCTCCCAGGACCACGTTGCTGGCGTCTGTGTACAGTACAAACGGCTGGCTGTAGTCAGGGTAGGCCAGAATTTCTTCTTCCATGAGAGCCCCTTTCAGCCGGACAAAAGACGTTTCTATTTGGCTGTTCCATTCAAATGGAGGGCTTTGCTTCTTAGCCTTCTTTGGCTGGCCCACCAGGAGATCTTGAAGAGGCGCTGCTATCTTGGTGAAACCATCAATGAAACTTTGGTAGTAGCCCACCAGCCCAAGGAACTGCCGCACCTCCTTTACCGTGGTGGGTCTCGGCCAGTCCTTGATTACTGTGACTTTCTCTGGATCAGGTGCCACACCTTCTGCGCTGACCACATGACCCAAGTACTGTACCTTCGGCTTCAAGAGGTGACATTTGGACGGCTTTATCTTCAGGCCATACTCCGACAGGGACTCAAACACCTCTGCTAAGTGCCTCAGGTGGTCTTCATAAGTCTTGGAGTAGACTATGACGTCATCCAGGTACAACAGCACGGTTTCAAAGTTGTGATGGCCCAAGCAGCACTCCATCAACCTTTGGAATGTCCCTGGGGCGTTGCAGAGCCCGAATGGCATACAGTTGAACTCGCAGAGGCCCATTGGTGTCGTGAATGCAGTCTTCTCCTTGTCCGCCTCTGCCACGGGAACCTGCCAATACCCACTGGTGAGATCCAAGGTGGAGAAATAATTAGCTGATTTTAAGGCTGTTAGTGACTCTTCTATTCTGGGTAGTGGATAAGCATCTTTATGTGTAATGCGGTTAATTTGTCTGTAATCTGCGCACATTCTCATTGTACCATCTTTTTTCTTTACGAGCACTAGTGGAGCTGCCCAGGGGCTACAACTATCTCTGATAACCCCAGCCTCCTTCATCTCCCGTAACATTTCTTTGGCACGCTGATACTGTGCTGGGGGTACAGGGCGGTATCTCTCTTTAATGGGATGATGATCACCCGTGGGGATTTGATGTTTAACCCCTTTCACCTGCCCAAAATCTAGGGGGTGTTTGCTGAAGACCCGCTCGTACTCCTGTACCACCCGGTAAACCCCATGCTTTTGGTGTGAGGGGGTGGAGTCGGTGCCCACATGTAATTTTTGGCACCAGTCTTCCAGCTGTCCCTTGGAGTCATTGTCTTCCGCCTGGTCGGACGGGATCAAGGGTTCAACTGCTTTGATGGTATTGTTACTGACAGTGTACAGTTTTGCTACAGTGGCGTACCGGGGCAATTTGGCTTCCTCCTCCCCACAATTCAGGACACAGACGGGCACTCTTCCCTTGCGGATGTCTGCTACCCCTCTGGCTATCAGGACTCCAGGCCTGCTGTCTGAATACACCGGTTCTACCAAGGCCTGGTAATCTTGACCCTTGAGGCCTATTGCTGCCCGACACCATATCAACATTTCACTTTTGGGGGGAATTGCAATGGGGAGAGGGTCACTTACCCTTACACTGCCAATTTCTCCTCCGGCCAGCTCTACCTGCTGCCTCCTCATCAGGGCTCTGATCTCCCTCTGTAGGGCACGCTGCTGCCCGGAGCTGGCACCTTCAGACGCCTGCTGCAACAAAACTATCACTTCGGCAAGACAATTTTCCATCACATTTGTACCAATGGTTAGCAGTGGGTTAGATTCTTTGCGATCAATATCCACAATTATCATCCCCTGACATGGCAATTCTACCCGCCCCACTTTAATGGTTACTTCCTTATACCCAATCTGAGGCAAGGACTGACCATTACTGGCCACAATTGTTAAATCATCATCTGGGCCATGGTCAATGTCTGAATCAGCCCAATATCTTTTGTACAGTTTATAAGGGATGGTTGTTACCTGGGACCCCGTATCCAGGAGGGCATTCAACGGGATCCCATCCAGCACAATAGGAAGGACCGGTCGTCCTCCCACATACTTGCTGCGGCTGGGGGTTGAGCCGGGCTTCCTTACACCTGGGGGTTGGCTCCTGGCCCCAGGCTCGGCCCATTTAAAAGGACAGTGTCTTGCAATGTGGCCCGCCTGGCTGCAGCGGCGGCAGATCGGTTGTCCCGTTGAATCATACCGGTCTGTGTCTTTTCCTCGGGTCGGTGGAATCCTCCTCTGTCGCATCCATGGGACGTCATCTGGGCTGGAGGCCAACTCGATTCTTGCAGGCGATGGGGTCACTTGTAGAGACTGCACGGTCTTGGCAAGGGCAGCTACAGTCTTGGTCAGCTCCTGGACCTGCTGTCTGAGCTCTGCAGCGGGATCCTTATCCAGGGACTGCGCCTCAGCCCCTCCAGCGGCTCGTGTTGCAGGCACCACCCCGGGGTACGTGATAGCAAGAGGCCGGAGGGGTACTGGGTCATTCGGTGTAGATTCTCTCAGTACCCGGATGGCCTGGTCCTTAAACTTTGCAAAGTCCAAAGCAGGGTTCTGCAGGACCATGATACGCAGCTGGGTCCTGTGGGCATCTGACAGGAGCCCCTCTATGAACTGCTCAGTTAGGAGTTTGTCTTCTTCACGTACACTCTCTGGGTCCACCTGTTTAATTGCTCTCAGGGCCTCCTGCAAGTTTAAGGCATAGTCCCTTATGCTGTCTGTGGCCCGTTATTTGCACCCAAAGAATCTCATCTTTATTTCTGCTGCGGTGCGGGTGTCGAAAGTACTCTTTAACTTGGCCAGTATCTGGGTTGCTGTCCCTTATCTGTGTCAGGCCAGGACTTCACTTCACGCTGAGCCGCGCCGGCTAGCTGCCCCATTAATATGCCCACCTTCTGGCTCTCAGTCAGCGGATACACTCTAAACAAGCTGTGCAGCCTTTCTCTGAAGTCGCTCAGGGTATGTGACTCCCCGGAGTACTGTGGCAGCCATTCTGCTCCCGGGATGTACGGCATTGTGATCGGCATTACCGGCGCTACAGCGGGGGCTGGGGCGACGGCGACTGGGATTACATCGGCCGGTGCTGCTGCGTCTTGAGCTACCACAGCCACCTGCTCTCCCTCTGTGTCGGACATCTTCCTCCCCCTTAGTGAACCTCACCAGGCTCCGTTCACTTTTCAAAATTTCTTCCGGATAGCGCGGGGTTAATTGCGCTCTGCTCTGATGGCGCGCTCCCTTCGCGCTCTTGTTCGGGCACGCCCCCCTTCTTCCTGCGCTCAGCGAGGCTAATGGCGGCGGCAGTTTTCAAACAGCAACACAGTCTTTTAGGCACAGTTTCTGCAGGCGCTCAGTACCCAGTGGGTACCTTGTGTAACATCTATCCTTGGGAATAGTGTATCATCCTTCCAACCCCCTTCCCACCCTCCCTCCCTCCCCCTCCCCTCCTACACCACCCCATCCCCCCATATCTCCATTCCTTGCTAGTGATTATGCTATGTCTAACTGTGTGATCCCCACAATGGGGTTATCCATTCACAATGGGGTTATGGGCCACTTTCCTACTTATAATTGGGGCACTGTATTTATATATATTTTTTCCCCCCTACCCCTTTGTATGTGCACATGTGTGTGCTTGCATTTGTACATATGCATATATACGTGCGTACATACTTACCTCCGTTGTCACTTTTTGCATAACCCATAGGTGTCCATCCAACCAACTGTCCCCTGTCCTTCTGCATGGTACTGCTTTATTCCTTGTTTACTTATGACATTTATAACATAAACTCTTGTTTGGTGCTATACTGTCTGCGGGCACGCATTGGCTTTACTACATTGTTTTTATGCAGCTGACTCGCCAACCCCAGGGCTATGGGACACCCGGTGCCGGGCCGGACTAGTCCGGGGGTAGTCAGTGGTGGCGGGGCCCGACTCCGTGGCCCTGGTGGGTGTCAGTTAAATATGGCTGGTGACTTGGGGTTTGTGTTCGTGATGCCACCTGTGGTATGCGGCTATTAAGCCGCCGCTGCTGTGTGAGGCCTCCGGGGTGATGATATGGCAGTGTGAGACCCCACAGGTGTTGTGTCGGTGCATTACCTTCAGGGACTCCACTCAGCTGGATCTGGTCACAGGTAGGAGATCTTCTTCTTGTCGTGACGCCACTCTCAGTATTGCGGCCAGTAGGGACCGCCACTGCAGGTTGAGGGTCGCCTGGGGCTGATGGTGTGTGCAGTTAGTTGGAATAGCCTCCTGAGAGTGAGGCAAGCCCCAGGGCCCGGTGTAGATGCGTAGTACTACAAGTCGCAGAATGACTCACACAGGCAGAACTGTCTTTCAAGGGCTTTACTCACATTTGATGGCAGGGTGAGTAGCCCGGGCGTAGCTGAGATGAACCAGGTGGGAACCAGGTATCCTTCAGGCTGACTTTATGAGGGTGACTACCAACTCGCCTTCCTTAGCCCTTGGTGGTTTGGGGTGACCCCGACTTTGAGTCCCTATGGGGGTCACCCAGGGAAGATGCTGCAGCCTCTCTCCCCTTCGTTCGCCGTGTGCTTGTCGCCTGGGCCAGATCACTCCAGCTTCTTGCCTCCTGTGAGCTATGGGCCCTAACTGTGGCTACGTGGCTGCGGCTTTTTGTGGTGTTGTGGCGTGGGCTTTGAGAGCCCCACACCGGCAGGTTTAGCAAAAGAAAGCTGGATCTATCTCCGCTTCGGGATCTGCCGCCCGTTTGGGCCTGGTGCTCTCTAGCAGTCTCCTTACTTCCCACTCCGTTGCTCTCTCTCTAGCTGAAGATGGATTTCGGGTAGCACTCCTAGTTGACCGTTCTCCCCCGTCAGTAGCCACTGCGCGGGCGCTGTTAGACAGCAACAGCCCCACAGGTCTGCTCCTCACTGAGCCCTATGGAGTTCTGCTCTAACTGACTCACTGCCCCTCCTCTCCTGTTCTTGCCTACGCCACCTAGCAACCAGATTCTCTTACCACACCCCTTGAGAGGAGATGGAGGCTTTTGGCCCCCTCCACTATTCCAGTGAAGGTCAAGGCTTTTCCCCCTCCTGGGATCCCCAGGGGTCCTCTCATGGGTACATGTGTGAGAGCTGATTACTATGCGCCTGTGTACCACACCCCTGTCAGCCTTCTGGATTACCTGTGTTGTACTGTCCCCAGCATGGGTGCAGTACTCAGTGGTGCCTGACCAGGTCAGGGGCGCCACATTCCCCCTTAGTTATCACCAGCACGTCCTCGGGCTGCAAGACAACATTTTAAAATGCATAAAACATTAAAACATGTAAAACATTTTTAAAAGCACCAGGTACCATACATCACCACCCTCCACCCACAAGTCCGTTAACCCACCCAAAACCCTCTCACGTTGGCCGCGGCTTCAGCCACTTCTGGCAGGATGTAGAGGCGGCTTACATGGGCTGGTGGTTTCAGGGTATACCTGGCCTGGTGGATCCGCGCCTTCAGCCTCTTCTGGCAGGATGCAGAGGCGGCCTCCACAGTTGGTGCTGACCAGGTACCCTCTTTGTGGTGGAGAGCCAGGCCCCATAAACAGGCATGCTCTCTGGTCGCAGGTGAGCCAAGGCCCTATATACGGACGGGCTCCTCCTGGTTGCAGACGAGCCAAGCCCCTAAACAGGCTGACTCTGGTGGTGGTGGTGCCCTTTTGGTGTAACTATTTACACTCGAGAGTTTGTGGCTATAGCCAGTTCATAGCCTTAAGGTTTATTTCTCACAATAGTTTTTGTGGGCACATTCTTGAACTTTAAAACGTTGCAAAACAAACTTTTTCAAAACTTTAACTGATAACTTCTTTCTTTACTTTACTCCTCCATTTCACCAGGGCTTGGGCCTTTAGGGCTGCGGCACCTGCTGCTTTCTTGCTCTTTGTCGTCGTCTGAGGTAGTTTCATCTGTAGGTTCCTTGTCTTTTCTTTCTTGATCTTCATCTGTTTCCTTTGCTGCATCTGTTTCTTTATCTCTGTCTTTTCTTTCTTCTTTGGGACATGGTGCTACATCAAGCGCATACAATCCTCTTTCGCCTTCATGCATAGTGAATTGTACTGTATTTCCCATCTTTAAGTTTCTGCCAGGGTGTCCTCTAGGCAGATGAGCGTTCACATCTCTTCTGTTGACAAATATCCCTTCTTTGATACCAGGGGCTACAATGAATCCATATCCACTTCTCAAATTGAAATCCTCCACTACTCCTTTACAAAGGGGTCCTCTGGCCTGTGCTTTGGCTCTTCTCAGGAACCTTTTTTCTTGTAGGTCTCTGGCCGTGACTTCCCTCTGCTCTGGGGATGGCGGTGCAGGGGACAGCGTTGTTCTGTTGCGACGCCTTGTCTTGCGGCCTGAACTCTGCGTGGTACAGCTTGCAAGCTCCCAGGTGAGACTTTTAGGCAGATCTTCGTCAGCGGACTGTGTCAGGTCTTCCTCATCCCAACGGGAATAGGGCAACATCTCCGGCTCTGAGTATAGATCCACTGCTGGTGGCTCCAGAGTCAGCTCCTCAGCTTCCTGGCCTCCTCTCCCCCTTAGTTCTTCTTGGCACTCCTTTGGTGGCAGTGCTGGGGATGGGCTTTCTTCAGCAGGCCCAGGCGGGGGACTCTTTGGCGTGGTTGCTGCAGGGGTTGCCGGAATCCTCTTGGGGGTGTGCGGAGGGAGCAGATACCGATCCACCATCTCTTGTGGGAACTGGGCCTCTAGGTCAGCCTTCAGCTTCCAGTATTCGGGGTCCTCTCCTATCAGGGACTTCCTAGCAGGGACCTCTTTGGACTGGGGAGCGGTGTCTGCTCTGGCCTTGCAGGCCGGGGTAAATGGTGATGCAATCTCTTTGCGGGCCGCGCCCTGTATGGCGGCGGCCTGGTCTTGGCGGGCCGCGCCCGGCATGGCGGCGGCCTGGTCTTGGCGGGCCGCGCCCGGCATGGCGGCGGCCTGGTCTTGGCGGGCCGCGCCCTGTTTGGCGGCGGCCTGGTCTTGGCGGGCCGCGCCCTGTATGGCGGCGGCCTGGATCGGCGTCGCAGCTGTGATGGGATCTGTGCAGGCTGGGCTGGGCGTCGCTGCAGGGACCGGGTCTTGGTGGGCCGAGCAGGGCATCGCTGCGGCGGCCGGGGCTTGGCGGGCCGCGCCTGGCGTGGCTGCGGCCTGGTTCAGCACCTCACTTGCGGCGCGGACGAGCGTTGCTGCGGCGGTGGGGTCTTGGCGGGCCGGGCCTAGCAGGGCGGCGGCCTGGGTCAGCGTTACGCCTGCGGCGCGGATGAGGGTCGCGGTGGCAGCCGGTTCTTTGCGGGCCGGGCAGGGCATCGCTGCGGCGGCCTGGGCTTGGCGGGCCGCACCTGGCGTGGCTGCGGCCTGGCTCAGCGTCGCCGCGCCGGGCGCCTCTTCAGGGACCGCGGGCGTGGCAGCAGGGGTCAGGGCATCCGGGCCGGCAGGGGTAATACTGGACTCACCCATCGGTGGCAGCATCGGGGTCTGAGTCGTCGCCGTCCGGTCTGGCACTCGTCGTGCGGTTCCCCTCTCATAGGCCTGAACCGCGGCAGCCATCTCCAGAAGTTCCATACGTTCTTCTCGGATCTGCTCCACGACCCGGGTCTCCAGTCGGTCGCAGAACTGGGCCAGCTCCCGATACCACCAGGCAGCGGAGCCCGGTTCTGGATTTCTGCGGTCAGACGCCATTTTCTGCACGACTCTCCAGCTGTGGACTCGCCGTTGCCTCTAATAGCAAGCTGTTCAGTTTCCGCTCTGCCTCTTTCAGCAGCTCCTCTCCCAGCAGCAGGCTTCTGGCTCCCTTTCTGTCCCGACGTCCCTGGACGCTTCCGCTCTCTTCACAAGCGAGGTCAGAACTCTGCAGGGGATCTCTGGGTAGCCACACCTCTTCGTGGGCGGTAACTTCTTCCAGCGCGGGCTGCTGTTGTTTTTCAGCGCGCTTTTCATGGTGGCAATATGGCGGCGCTTCCAATTTTCCAAGCGGACCGCCCAGGCACATGGTCACCTGTCTGAACAGGTCTAGTCCTTATCCTGTTCGTGACGCCAGATGTGAGACCCCACAGGTGTTGTGTCGGTGCATTACCTTCAGGGACTCCACTCAGCTGGATCTGGTCACAGGTAGGAGATCTTCTTCTTGTCGTGACGCCACTCTCAGTATTGCGGCCAGTAGGGACCGCCACTGCAGGTTGAGGGTCGCCTGGGGCTGATGGTGTGTGCAGTTAGTTGGAATAGCCTCCTGAGAGTGAGGCAAGCCCCAGGGCCCGGTGTAGATGCGTAGTACTACAAGTCGCAGAATGACTCACACAGGCAGAACTGTCTTTCAAGGGCTTTACTCACATTTGATGGCAGGGTGAGTAGCCCGGGCGTAGCTGAGATGAACCAGGTGGGAACCAGGTATCCTTCAGGCTGACTTTATGAGGGTGACTACCAACTCGCCTTCCTTAGCCCTTGGTGGTTTGGGGTGACCCCGACTTTGAGTCCCTATGGGGGTCACCCAGGGAAGATGCTGCAGCCTCTCTCCCCTTCGTTCGCCGTGTGCTTGTCGCCTGGGCCAGATCACTCCAGCTTCTTGCCTCCTGTGAGCTATGGGCCCTAACTGTGGCTACGTGGCTGCGGCTTTTTGTGGTGTTGTGGCGTGGGCTTTGAGAGCCCCACACCGGCAGGTTTAGCAAAAGAAAGCTGGATCTATCTCCGCTTCGGGATCTGCCGCCCGTTTGGGCCTGGTGCTCTCTAGCAGTCTCCTTACTTCCCACTCCGTTGCTCTCTCTCTAGCTGAAGATGGATTTCGGGTAGCACTCCTAGTTGACCGTTCTCCCCCGTCAGTAGCCACTGCGCGGGCGCTGTTAGACAGCAACAGCCCCACAGGTCTGCTCCTCACTGAGCCCTATGGAGTTCTGCTCTAACTGACTCACTGCCCCTCCTCTCCTGTTCTTGCCTACGCCACCTAGCAACCAGATTCTCTTACCACACCCCTTGAGAGGAGATGGAGGCTTTTGGCCCCCTCCACTATTCCAGTGAAGGTCAAGGCTTTTCCCCCTCCTGGGATCCCCAGGGGTCCTCTCATGGGTACATGTGTGAGAGCTGATTACTATGCGCCTGTGTACCACACCCCTGTCAGCCTTCTGGATTACCTGTGTTGTACTGTCCCCAGCATGGGTGCAGTACTCAGTGGTGCCTGACCAGGTCAGGGGCGCCACAGCAGCAATGGTGGTACTGCTCCCCACAGGTGGAGCGGTGCCCCGGGGACACTGTTGGTGCTCGTGAGAGTCTATGGTGTTGTGTGGCAAACACGGTGCAGGGCCGACAGGCATGAAAGAAACAGGCACAAACAACAGTCTCTTTACCTTCTCCTCTTTTACTCCACAAACGGTTAGTCCTGGGAGGCCATTACAGGTGGTAGAGGGCTCCGGCCGGCCTGGAAGTAACTGAGCTGTCGTTTTGGCCAGATGAGTATGAGGCCTACTCCTGTTCTTTTCCCTTGCTGTGATAGAACCCTGCTCTCTGGATTTAGCAATGGCCCTCTTGCTGCTGGGACCGGTGGTACGTCCCTTTCCCTCTGTGGTAGGCTGCACAGGCCCTCTCTGGTGCTTCTCTGCTGGAGTCCACACCGGGCCCTGATGATGCAGCTGTACCTTTGGGCGGTTTTTGGGCCAGGTGCTTGTGACTCGCCCACCCCAGGGCTATGGGACACCTGTGGTTTGCGGCTATTAAGCCGCCGCTGCTGTGTGAGGCCTCCGGTGTGATGATACGGCAGCAATGGTGGTACTGCTCCCCACAGGTGGAGCGGTGCCCCGGGGACACTGTTGGTGCTCGTGAATGTCTATGGTGTTGTGTGGATAACACGGTGCAGGGCCGACAGGCAATGAAAGAACCAGGCACAAACAACAGTCTCTTTACCTTCTCCTCTTTTACTTTAAGAACAGTCCAGTCCTGGGATACCGTCACAGGTGGTGAAGGGGATCCGGTCGGCCTGGTAGTACTTGGGGTGATCTTTTTGGCCAGCTGAGTATGAGGCCTACTCCTGTTCTTTTCTTTACTATTATAGGACCCTGCTCTCTGGATCTAGCAATGGCCCTCTTGCTGCTGGGACCGGTGGTACGTCCCTTTCCCTCTGTGGTAGGCTGCGCAGGCCCTCTCTGGTGCTTCTCTGCTGGAGTCCACACCGGGCCCTGATGATGCAGCTGTACCTTCGAGCTGTTTATGGGCCAGTTGCTTGCAGCTCTCCTGCCCTTCGGATTCGGCTACAAGGGAGTATTTTAAGCCCTGGTGGCCACAGACTCCGATGTCCGAGTCTCTTCTCTGCCTCTCTGCTACTCCTGCTTCCCTGGGCCAAGCTGCTCCAGCTCTAGGCCCCAGATCCCCAGGACAGCACACTCTGCGTCTGCTTGCTATCACTTCTCTTTACAGACTGAACACTACTTCCTCCCTCAGGTCAGACTTAAGGAATGCTCCCTGGAATTCCAGGTTCAGAGCTCCCCCTGCTGGCCGGAGGGAGAACTGCGTTGGATGTTAAACTTACTGGCCAATGGACCTCCCAATTACCTCCAGGCTCAGCATTAACCCTTTGGGAGGGCAATGCTGTTGTGGCGACCTGGAGCACCACACTCCCCCTTGATTAAAGCATAGTCAGCTTCCTCCTCCCCACAATTCAGGACACGGACGGGCACTCTCCCCTTGCGGACGTCTGCTACCCCTCTGGCTATCAGGACTCCAGGCCTACTGTCTGAATACACCGGTTCTACCAAGGCCTGGTAATCCTGACCCTTGAGGCCTATTGCTGCCCGACACCATATCAACATTTCACTTCTTGGGGGTATTGCAATGGGGAGGGGGTCACTTACCCTCACACTGCCAATTTCTCCTCCGGCCAGCTCTACCTGCTGCCTCCTCATCAGGGCTCAGATTTCCCTCTGTAGGGCACGCTGCTGCCCGGAGCTGGCAGTTTCAGACGCCTGTTGCAACAAAATTATCACTTCGGCAATACAATTTTCTATCACATTTGTACCAATGGTTAGCAGTGGGTCAGATTCTTTGCGATCAATATCTACAATTATCATCCCCTGACATGGCAATTCTACCCGCCCCACTTTAATGGTTACTTCTTTATACCCAATTTGAGGTAAGGGCTGACCATTACTGGCCACAATTGTTAAATCATCATCTGGGCCATGGTCAATGTCTGAATCAGCCCAATATCTTTTGTACAGTTTATAAGGGATGGTTGTTACCTGGGACCCCGTATCCAGGAGGGCGTTCAAAGGGATCCCATACAGCACAATAGGAAGGACCGGTCGTCCTCCCACATACTTGCTGCGACTGGGGTTTGAGCCGGGCTTCCTTACACCTGGGGGTTGGCTCCTGGCCCCAGGCTCGGCCCATTTAAAGGACAGTGTCTTGCAATGTGGCCCGCCTGGCTGCAGCGGCGGCAGATCGAATGTCCCGTTGAATCATACCGGTCTGTGTCTTTTCCTCGGGTCGGAGGAATCCTCCTCTGTCGCATCCATGGGACGTCATCTGGGCTGGAGGCCAACTCGATTCTTGCAGGCGATGGGGTCACTTGTAGAGACTGCACGGTCTTGGCAAGGGCAGCTACAGTCTTGGTCAGCTCCTGGACCTGCTGTCTGAGCTCTGCAGCGGGATCCTTATCCAGGGACTGCGCCTCAGCCCCTGCAGCGGCTCGTGTTGCAGGCACCACCCCGGGGTACGTGATAGCAAGAGGCCGGAGGGGTACTGGGTCATTCGGTGTAGATTCTCTCAGTACCCGGATGGCCTGGTCCTTAAACTTTGCAAAGTCCAGAGCAGGGTTCTGCAGGACCATGATACGCAGCTGGGTCCTGTGGGCATCTGACAGGAGCCCTTCTATGAACTGCTCAGTTAGGAGTTTGTCTTCTTCACGTACACTCTCTGGGTCCACCTGTTTAATTGCTCTCAGGGCCTCCTGCAAGTTTAAGGTATATGTGACGCCCTGGCAAAGCCAGGTTGTCACAGAAAGAGTTAATCCTCCTTGGTAATCTGATCCCACACCGATGCAGCAGGACACACCACAGCCCCCAGGGTAAGAGAAAAGCAGAGCAGAGGGGAGGGGCTGGAGCAGAGTGTTTGGAGAGGCAGACAGAAGAGGAGTCTGGAGTTGTAGCTCCCAGGCTGATGGTGAAGCGTGCTCCGAGAGGGCCGGGACAGGCGGCGAGTGAGGAAAGGGCCAGAGGTAGCCGGGCAGGGTAGTGGCCCCCCGGTACCTGGGTGACCCGGATCACTGCAGGGGAGTGTATTCCCCGTTCCCGGCTGAGGAGAAAGAGGAAGAGAGTGGAGAGAAAGGCACCTGGCTGCAGGGAAAGAACAGGAGCTGCTGCACCGTGTGTGGGACACTAACACCCCCATACCGAAGGCTGCGGACACCGGCAATTCCTAGTTTACCAGTGACTCCGTGTGAAATACTTGTGAGTACGCCCGTGCCCTCGGGCACCGCACCGCAGCACTGTGCCCTGCTCCCTGCTTACCCCATCACCGGGCCCCGGGACAGCCAACCCCCTACCCACGGAGGGGAGAAATAACATCTAGCTGCTCCATACCATCGCTCCCGGTGTTAAGGTGAACTCTTAACCAGAGATCACTAGTTGCCTACTGCCTGGTCTAAATGGTATGGATCGAGTGCATGCTTGAAAAATGAGATCAGACACAGTCCGGATATTCATCTTTCCTCGACAGAAGTCAGCCCATGCTGTGCCTTTATTACAACTGAGCTTGCTCTGATATAACCTTGCAAAGGGGCATGGACAGCCCCACAGTGAGCATACTTGGATGTGTCCATTGGTCAGTGGGTTGAACAATGTGTTAGTCCATGAGCTGATTGGTGGGCGTCATTGTAGGCGGGTCTATGACGTCATCGGATGGATCCATGGTGATGGTGATGGGAGGGACATCATCTGGTGGATCCATGCTGATGGTAGGGTCTGTGATGTCATCGGGGGCCATCTTGGCTTCCTCTTTAGAGTGACTGGCTTATGTATAGAGAATTCATTTCATTGAACACATTTCCCACAGTGCTCTATGTTCAGAGGTTAATTAAGTATTTCATCTTATGGCTCTCCTCAACAGTCCCCCCTAAATACTTTATTAACCTTCTGACCCTACCATGGTCCTCTAACACATCAGCTCTAATGCTTTAACTGCAACCTTTTTTCATTTTTCTATCTGCTATACAAGCAATGCTAAGCTTTTGCCCCCCGCTGGTACAGACTGCTGATCAGAGAGTTGATCACATCCCGCACACACAGTTCACAGAGGCACAGGTAACTAGAACAGATTTATTTAATGCTGAAGAGCTTACTCAGAATTTGAGATTAATCGATTAGAAAGAGTAAGGCAATTGTAAGAATAAGCTTCTTACTGTTATGCTGTAGCTTTTAGCATTACTGTTTCTGAAAGGCTGATTCTCAGTCAATATCCGAGTGCTGTCCGCGTTTTCGAGACTTTTCTACCCGAATACACCTGATTGTATCACAACTCTAATGGATCTCTTCTTGTCTCGGGTCTATAATCTACCACCAGGAGGCCTTTAACAAGATTTCCCTTACACATGGATCCGATTACCTTCAGTAACACAGAGTAGCACTTTTACGGCTTCAAATACCAACAAATAAAACAATACCAGTTACCTATAAGTGTATGTTATCCTTAAGTCACTTAAACCCTTAAAATAATTGATTGGTTCAGGTCAGATAATGTTTTTCCCACCATGAGCCCTTATTTGCGTAATGTTCCTGTACCCATTGTTCCCTTATGGTTATTTCCCATGTATCATCCCCAATCTAGAAATTCTCCAGAAGGTTCTATGTGAGATAATCCAGCACTATGTGTGTTGTGACCCCCATTCTGCTGGTACGATGGACTCTTTACAGCGGCTGCTGTCTCCAGATGGGTTTTCCCTCAAGCTTCATGGAAGTTGCTGTGGTTGGGAAAAGCAGTATCGGCCCATCTGATTCTGACTCATGGCTCATTCTGACTTGTCTTTTTAGGATCACCCAGTCTCCTGGCTGGAGACCACGTGCTCCTAACACTGATTTAGGATCTGGAATTGGAAGATACACATATTTAACACACTATACAGGCAGTTGTATACAGCTCATACATCACTGGTCAGGATATCACACTGTATCTAAAGTATCTAAGAAATATAATCACATTGTAGGTGCTAAACCAAAAATATCTTATATAAAGATCTAATTATTAAGAAAAAGGAAAATTTGTTACATGATTTGCAGCGTTCACCATTATCTTGTGGATCGTTACATGTTTATGTTATAATCATTAAAATTCCAAACAACATACACCCATGTGACTATAGACACAATAAGATATTCCAATACAGGAGGGGGCAGGGATTGGGGCAATAGCCCTAAACTCTCCCTACCTCGCAGCGGAGGTCGGCACCCTATAAGGCGAATTGGTGCCCCCGCTCACCGATGGCTCACCCTTCCTATCCCTACACTGCTAATGCTAATACATGCTGCTAATGTCAGTGAGGGAATATAGAAACCGTGAGATACAGGGATAAAGTGGCGTCATTATGCAATTATATATATCCAATTCCTTCCAAAAGATTAAATATTCACACTCTGTATTTACATAGCTGTTTGGTAGCTTAAATCAATATGATACAGGAAAATTGAAGGACCAAACCCTAAAAGAAATTAAATATCTCACATGTATAACATGTACCCACTGTATCAATATAATAATAATAATACCAGGTAAAGTCATGAGGAGATCTCGTCCAATCACAGACCCTCCGCTGTCCAATTCACACTCAGGCTAATAAAATAAACGCATATTTGTCAGACATTTAGCTTGAAAGAAGAGCAACGCATTTCTCCCCTCTTCACAGTGGCAGACAGGGTTCATCAGGGGCATCCCCAGGTACTGTAAGATCTTTATAATGACCTGTGCTATAGAATATGTACTTTTTACCACTTTTTAGGAACTCCATCTTTACATACCACCAGCACCATGAGTTTTTCAGCAGTAATGTTTTCCATACTGGATATGTTTCAGAGCAGGCCTGAAAAGAAACTCACACAACACGCACAAAACTCATATAAACCTACTCATGGTAGATGTATATGACTAATCTGCAATCACCAGAGCAGTAGAGCGGATGAGGGAGGTGTTTCTACGAGGTCTTTACAGTTTTTTTCTACCTTAATAGGCACACGTCTTACTAGACTGGATGTGTCTGGCCACCTGGGTACTGAAGCAGTGGTGCCGCCCATATCTTGTCCATCCCAACACCTTTGTCACATGGGTTACCTGGGCCATTATTGAGTAGAGCGCTCACGGCAGAGAAAGCTTACCGCCCTTTATCCACAGACCTTCCTCAGTCACTGGCTCCCTGCGTCTCACACTCCGTTCCTTGCTGAATCGCTTGTTCCTGTAAGGATTTAAGAACACAAGGAGTGACCAATGTCACGGACGACGTGACAGGAGCCACCGAGGTACTGGTACTGGTCTGCATTGGTAAAGGACTCTCAACTCTAGGCCCATTCACTGCTTCTTTGTTGTGCACCTGTGCGAGCATCTCCTCCGGCTGCTGCCTATATCCACATTTTGACTATCTTACCCCTTTCCGCTCTACAAACCACAGTGATCGCAAATCTTCAACTCGTTCTCCTATGGGAGTGGTTTGATTTTTATTACCTCATGTTGTGTAACCTCAGCATATCCAGTGCAGAATCAACCAGCATCTTGGTATCTGGATCCATCTACGGAAAAACTCAAAATCTGCATTAGCAATGGGTTCATCTGAGACATGTTCAAAACCTGACAATTCTTGTTACATCAGAGCAATCATGAGATATATGTCTGTTTGCTGTATCCTCCTTACAGATAAAAATATAAAGAACACTTAATAGAAAAACCCAATCGATGAACAAATTAAAACCTTAAATAATGTGTGACTTTCCACATCATCTTTCCCCCCCTTTTTGAATCTATTATCCAAAACATAATTAGATTCAAAAAGTGTGTGGCCCCAGAGCTCTACATTTAGGCATAAAAGTCACATTGTATAGATTGTACCTAATCGGTAACACCAGAAATATTGTTTTTATCTGTAACTTAATAATGGAAAACCCTTTCAATGGCTTTTATAACATTTGCTTGGACCACAGAAATCTGCACTGCAATCATTCTTTCTATAAAAAGAAAGCAGATTATTCAATACATTAAATATAAAACACAGAATTCCATAAATAATCCACATTCCTTAAATCAAATTATTGTAATTATTAATAAATGATTAGTATTATGATTATGATTATTATTATTATTATTATTATTATTATTATTATTATTATTAATAACCATAATAATAACGTAGCACAACCTCTGGATATTGGATGTAGGGGTGTTCATATTTGAAACATTGAGGAGATCATCAGCATCTCTGTGATACTGTCCTATATCTTGAAGGGATAAAAGAATCTAGAACAAATAAACTGGCCATGTGGGAAAACAAAATGTTGATTTGCCATAGAAAAATTATCTAACAGACTTCTATGCTTGAAAAGCTATCAATGAATCTAAACATGTCCACAGTTGACTTTTATTTCTTTGGGATAAAATTAGTAAAATAAAACTACTGTCAATGACCTTTTTTAAATATAATTTGCAATGAATTAAATGCAGGAAGCCCCTATTTTTTTTTTTTTTGGGCTGCTCTCACAATAGATTCCAAAGGGAGACAAAAAAACCCTGTTCCACAAGTTTTTAAGATTGCTCCTCCCCCCAAAACCAGATGGAAAGAGGCTTCCTCAGCTGCAGGAGACTAGTCACATTTCCCTTCTTCTGTTGATTTCTTTGTTTATTTTTATTTTACTGTTGATTTATTTGTTTATTTTTTAAAACATGCAACTCTCATGATAAATCTATCAGATCCATAACGGAAATATTTATTATTTACTTCTTTATCATGACCTCTACTGCAAAGGTACGTTATTTAAAGTTTTTTTTTTTTTCTAATTTTATTGCTTACTAATTAATAAGATATTCCTCCTTGTGACTGTCCTGACTCAATCCAACCTGCACACTGGATCTATATTAAGTGTCTTCCACAACTTCCCAATCATTCAATGTTCCATCTTTTAGTGCTATAAACATTTACTAACACTTCATAGGTTATTTAGTGAGAGCAGTTTTGTCAACTTCACTGGAGGGCTCCATACAGATTTACTAACAAAATGGCCACTGCCAGAATAGCACATGGCTTCTTTGTGTAAGGGCGGTTGAACCACATGAGAGGGGGAAGGGAGAAACTGATTTTACTTCTGCTAAACTTACAAGTTTAACCAATTTTCCTTCCTGCATATATTCCATACTCTATACATATACACACAGATTTACATATCCACAGTCCTGGTCCAACTACAGTTAAAAACACTAATTTTTCTGTCTAAGTATGTACTACTCCATTCAGCCATGTGCTTCATCCACCATTTTAAAATCTGTAGGAACATGTGGCAGAGAAAAGGGAAAACTGACCTCACATCTTCTCAAACTCTGTCTCCCCATTTTCTATAGTCTGTACTTATACATATATATATTTATACACACACACATATGTCCCAGATCTAAGTCTAATTATAGATAAAAACACTTATTTTTCGGTCTAAGTATATAGTACTCCATCCAATCCATTGCTCAAACATTTACAGAGCACATGGTCTTCTTCACACAAACCCCTGACTCACTTTGTTTTCTTTGTCTCAATCATGCTGTAGCCATGTGCTTCATCCACCATTTTAAAATCTTACCTAAAATGTCTGCCTCCATGACTAGCACATGGTTTATCACAGGATTGCGGCCTAGAGTCCCCACATCTCAACACAGTCCACTCATCCGGATTTTTTCCGACCACAACTACACACAACTTTATCAATTTTTCCATCTTTCTCTCAAGATAAACAACACCAACAAAACCAACAAACAAAAACAGGAGGAGATGACTCACAACTGACACACAACTTGAACACTAAGTAAAGTTTTGTTAAGTCTGCAGCAGGCGCCTTGTCACGGTGTCCCTGCCCAGTTTCTACATGGTCCGTAATTCATAAAGACACCAATGGTGTCACCCCTGGCTACAAGGTGCCCGTACCAGCCGATTCACGTCCAGCGCTTTTTCTAGACCCCAAGACACCTCATACCAATTATATCACCCAAGCTTGCGCTAAGCCCCAATGGTATCCGTATCAGCCATTTCACGTCCAGCGTTAGGCCCCAAGACTACCACGTACCAGCTACAATGCGCAACTTAAACACTATGCCCCAATGGTATCCGTACCAGCCATTCCACGCTAAACTGCGCTAGGCCCCAAGATTACCACGTACCAGCAGTCCCACGTATTTCCTTACAGAGCCATAAACTGTACCACAGGCGACAACCGTATACTATACCACAAACAAAATCCTTTACTATATCAACAAATTTGAGAGCCCGTGAAAAACACGTGCCTAACCTGACCAATTAAAACCTGACCTATATCTCTAGGTCTTGTACCAAACCGTATTAACTACTTAAGTTTCCACTAGAACCACAAACCATATCACAGGCGACAACTAACAGAACTCACAAACCCACATGCTCTCTTAACTACCAGTCAATCTCTCCTCAAGACAAATACAGAAGAGGCAGCAGGCAACTGAATATGTGACGGTTCTTCCGAGATTAATATGGCCAATAGCCGTGAGACCCGTCTGCCCGTCAACAGATACCCCAACAAACCGGACACAGTCAGGCAATCAGTGCCACACACCCCACTGAGACCACGGGAAGACTACAGATTATGAAAAATCAGCAGACTTACCATACTCTCGTTAGGAAGTGATCAGTTTCCTGGGGTGTCCAGCACGTCATGCCATTCCAGTTGCCGGTTCATCAGGATTTCAGGTGTCTCCGTCTATTGGCCCCACGTTGGGCGCCAATAATGTTAAGGTGAACTCTTAACCAGAGATCACTAGTTGCCTACTGCCTGGTCTAAATGGTATGGATCGAGTGCATGCTTGAAAAATGAGATCAGACACAGTCCGGATATTCATCTTTCCTCGACAGAAGTCAGCCCATGCTGTGCCTTTATTACAACTGAGCTTGCTCTGATATAACCTTGCAAAGGGGCATGGACAGCCCCACAGTGAGCATACTTGGATGTGTCCATTGGTCAGTGGGTTGAACAATGTGTTAGTCCATGAGCTGATTGGTGGGCGTCATTGTAGGCGGGTCTATGACGTCATCGGATGGATCCATGGTGATGGTGATGGGAGGGACATCATCTGGTGGATCCATGCTGATGGTAGGGTCTGTGATGTCATCGGGGGCCATCTTGGCTTCCTCTTTAGAGTGACTGGCTTATGTATAGAGAATTCATTTCATTGAACACATTTCCCACAGTGCTCTATGTTCAGAGGTTAATTAAGTATTTCATCTTATGGCTCTCCTCAACACCGGGATCCCCGTCCAGAGCAGCGGTGGTGTTCCAACCTCACCACAACCGTGGGTGGCGTCACGGACAATCTCCCTTACCTAATCCCCCTTTTACTGTGGAGCCTGGGATCACCGACCGGGTCACGCCACCGTGATACCCACAGAAGTGACCCCGTGGCCCGGATCTGAGTACCCCCTGGTCCCTGGGCGACACACATAGTCCCGTATGCTGTCTGTGGCCCGTTGTTTGCACCCAAAGAATCTCATCTTTATTTCTGCTGCGGTGCGCGTGTCGAAAGTACTCTTTAACTTGGCCAGTATCTGGGTTGCTGTCCCTTTATCTGTATCAGGCCAGGACTTCACTTCACGCTGGGCCACGCCGGCTAGCTGCCCCATTAATATGCCCACCTTCTGGCTCTCAGTCAGCGGATACACCCGGAACAAGCTGTGCAGCCTTTCTCTGAAGTCGCTCAGGGTATGTGACTCCCCGGAGTACTGCGGCAGCCATTCTGCTCCCGGGATGTACGGCATTGTGATCGGCATTACCGGCGCTACCGCGGGGGCTGGGGCGACGGCGACTGGGATTACCTCGGCCGGCGCTGCTGCGTCTTGAACTACTACAGCCACCGGCTCTCCCTCGGTGTCGGACATCTTCCTCCCCCTTAGTGAACCTTACCAGGCTCCGCTTTCTTTTTACAATCTCTTCCGGGTAGCGCGGGGTTAACGACCCTCCGCTCTGATGGCGCGCTCCTTTCGCGCTCTTTTTCGGGCACGCCCCCCTTCTTCCTGCACTCAGCGAAGCTAATGGCGGTGGCAGTCTTCAAACAGTAAACACACAGTCTTTTCAAAGGCTCACAGTACCCGTGGGCGCCGGGCACGAAATCCTGTTCGTGACGCCAAAAATTGACTCGCCCACCCCAGGGCTATGGGACACCCGGTGCCGGGCCGGACTAGTCCGGGGGTAGTCAGTGGTGGCGGGGCCCGACTCCGTGGCCCTGGTGGGTGTCAGTTTAAATATGGCTGGTGACTTGGGAGCAATTAAAGTATTTGTTTCGTGACGCCACCTGTGGTTTGCGGCTATTAAGCCGCCGCTGCTGTGTGAGGCCTCCGGGGTGATGATACGGCAGCAATGGTGGTACTGCTCCCCACAGGTGGAGCGGTGCCCCGGGGACACTGTTGGTGCTCGTGAATGTCTATGGTGTTGTGTGGATAACACGGTGCAGGGCCGACAGGCAATGAAAGAACCAGGCACAAACAACAGTCTCTTTACCTTCTCCTCTTTAACTTTAAGAACAGTCCAGTCCTGGGAGACCATCACAGGTGGTGAAGGGAATCCAGTCGGCCTGGAAGTACTTGGGGTGATCTTTTTGGCCAGCTGAGTATGAGGCCTACTCCTGTTCTTTTCTTTACTATTATAGGACCCTGCTCTCTGAAAGCAATGGCCCTCTTGCTGCTGGGACCGGTGGTACGTCCCTTTCCCTCTGTGGTAGGCTGCGCAGGCCCTCTCTGGTGCTTCTCTGCTGGAGTCCACACCGGGCCCTGATGATGCAGCTGTACCTTCGGGCTGTTTATGGGCCAGGTGCTTGCAGCTCTCCTGCCCTTCGGATTCGGCTACCAGGGAGTATTTTAAGCCCTGGTGGCCACGGACTCCGATGTCCGAGTCTCTTCTCTGCCTCTCTGCTACTCCTGCTTCCCTGGGCCAAGCTGCTCCAGCTCTAGGCCCCAGATCCCCAGGACAGCACACTCTGCGTCTGCTTGCTATCACTTCTCACTACAGACTGAACACTACTTCCTCCCTCAGGTCAGACTTAAGGAATGCTCCCTGGAATTCCAGGTTCAGAGCTCCCCCTGCTGGCCGGAGGGAGAACTGCGTTGGATGTTAAACGTACTGGCCAATGGACCTCCCAATTACCTCCAGGCTCAGCATTAACCCTTTGGGAGGGCAATGCTGTTGTGGCGACCAGGTCCTGGGGCGCCACACTTGCAGCTCTCCTGCCATTCGGATTCGGCTACCAGGGAGTATTTTAGGCCCTGGTGGCTACAGACTCCGATGTCCGAGTCTCTTCTTTGCCTCTCTGCTCCTCCTGCCTCACTGGGCCAAGCTGCTCCAGCTCTAGGCCCCAGTTCCACAGGACAGCACTACTCTGCGTCTGCTTCCTATCACTTCTCTCTACAGACTGAACACTAACTCCTCCCTCAGGCCAGACTTAAGGAATGCTCCCTGGAACTCCAGGTTCAGAGCTCCCCCTGCTGGTCTGAGGGAGAACTGCGTTGGATGTTAAACTTACTGGCCAATAGACCTCCCAATTACCTCCAGGCTCAGCATCAACCCTTTGGAGGGGCAATGCTGTTGTGGCGACCAGGTCCTGGGGCGCCACACAGCCCTATCTGACGTCTAATTGACGTCCTGAGCTGCATCACAACTCAGCCTCCTCTCTTACCGTACTTTTACTGCGCATGCGCCCGCGTCCATAGCACCCGGGCGTCGTTACGAGCCCCCTCCTCCACTGACTATACACACTGCGCGCGTGCACGCGCCTGCGCTCTCCCTCACATGGTCCGGACCATGCCAGCGTCATACACATGTGAACCGTAAGTAATACTACTCCTTCTTTATAAATGAACCGGCGTTTTAGTACACGCTATTCCCCTGACGAAGCTGCAGCAACGGTGATACGCGTGGGGTGATCTGTGTACCCACTCTTCTGTTCCTGCCTCAGCGTGGACGTTCTGCTCTATTGGACCCAGCGGTCACCCTCCCTTCGATTTCCCCCCCCCCTCTGGGGGGTGAGCTCTGACTGCTCCATTGCTGAGCGCTGTGTTCTCAGCTTGTGTATGCTTATTCCGGTTTTCCCCCCCTGGGAATTGAATCACATTGTTGCTTGGACCACCTTTGACCCTGGGGACTGTGTGAGCTTCCTCTTCCCCAATACTTTGATGCTGTTTTGGCCTTATATGTGCCTTTTTTGTATTTTTTTTTTGTATTTTGTATTTGGCATTTTGGGGTCTATTAGCTCCTTTCTTCACACAGAGCATCTGCATTTTGAGTATATCTTCTTTACTTTGCATTAGGCGACCTGCTAGCTTTATATATATGTATAGGGTATGATATATTATTGACTTTTGATACTATTTTTAGACGGCTGGTACTTTGTATCATAAACTCTAGCTGTGGCAGGACATTTACATTATTACTGTCTCTGTATATATTATTGCATTGTTGTGGGTACAAGATCTTGTCCTTGTTCATGTTTTAACTGTTTTTAGATTACATTAGTGTACTAATAAAGGTTTTTTCATCTTCATTACGGGTTGTGCTTCCACATGCAATGTCTGTTTTCTCCCTCTTACATTGTACTTTGGTCCATTGCATCATCAGCACCCCCTTTTTTTACCATTGGCTATTGTGGTGCACTCTTTCTCCTTGTTTGAAGTCCCGACAGAAGGCAACAGTCCAACCAAGAGAGGGAAACACAGTCACCGCCAAGGCTAAAGTTCCCAGGGCCAGAGCCTGCGGGCAAAAGGGGCTCCTTCAGCACTTATCCAAGCTGGGGAGCTTGTTACCGGTGGGAACCCATTGGAACCGTACACACTACACAGGTGCAGGGAAAGGCAGTCACCATCAACCTGCTGGGAGGAGAAACACCGCAGCCATCTGTGGGACGTGTCCATCCAACCGTTTGCTTTACCGTAGACTTTGTGTTCATCATTGGCTGAGTAAGTACCACCGTGCCGTGCGGCACCGCGCTGCCCCCGTGACCCTGGGATCCCCGCTCGAGCCACCACCGAGCAGCAGCCACAGCAACAGCCAGACCCGAGCAGTGGGAGAGCGCAGCGTCCCCTCCTCCGCCCGCGACACATCCCTATGCGTTATCTGGTTAATCTTCCGGTAATCCACACACATCCGCATGGTGCCATCCTTCTTCTTAACCAGCACCAACGGGGCAGCCCAGGGACTACAGCTGTCCCTAATAACCCCTGCCTCCTTCATGTTCCTCAACATGTCTTTGGCGCATTGGTAGTGTGCGGGAGGAATAGGCCTATACCTCTCTTTAATAGGGGGGTGTTCCCCGGTGGGGATGTGGTGTTGGACCCCTTTAACCTGCCCAAAATCTAGAGGGTGTTTGCTAAAAACTCGCTCATACTCTCGTACCACCCGGTATACCCCTTCTTTGTGGTGTGTAGGGGTATCATCATTAAGTGGTGGAAATTCCTTTCCTGATCCAGCAACACGTCCGAGATAGATGTGAATTAAAAATTCATTTTATTGAAAAATTGTTAAAACACCAATCATCAGAATGACATCCAAAAAATGTTTTCTTTAAAAAGAAAGCGTCTTACGCGTTTCTGGCCATTGTGGCCCTTAGTCATAGACATATGTTATCCAAATGAAACACATAATATATAGAAAAAAAAAAAAAAACCTCTTCACTTCCCAGAATGCTACATCCGGTCAAACATACACAGGTTAACCCAATTATGTCAGTAAGGCAGCAGCCTAATACATTGCAAAAAAGAGATCTTCCTGAATCAATTTAACCCTTTGGGATGTGCCAAATGTAATTCATTAAATTCCATAAGATCCCATACAGGAAAAATGTATATCCATTAATCTACATGGATTGACACTTTTCAAAGAAATGGATCAATTATGAATAATGATTACAAGCATAAGCATACCTGTATGCAATAAATACCGAAAGCATTCAGAACAATAATCAACATATCAATATATATACATTAAATCACTTTTGATATTCATACCCATTGGCATGCAGGTATTGTATGTCAAAATCCACCTGGCTTCCCTGTCCCGCAGTATCTGAATACGATCTCCACCTCTTCTAGGGGCTGGAATCTGTTCCACAGCATTCACTTTAAAGGAACTATCATCCCCATTGTGATTATATAAAAAATGCTGTGAAGCCCCTGACAAATTCCTAGAGGCGGGATTCATAATATCATATAAATGTTCCCCAATGCGTCTCCTTAAAGTGCGGCATGTGGAGCCTACATACTGTTTGCGACATTTTTCGCAAGTTATAACATAAACGCAGTGATCTGAACTGCAGTTGATGAAAGAATTAATTTTATAGCGTTTCCCAGTAGTGGAATTAACACTCTCTTTGGTATTATACATATGAGAGCAGCATTGCCCACGTGTAGCTCTCGGCACCACTCATCTAACTCCCCTAGGGATGGATGAGGACTGGCAGTAGGCGGTGAGATCGGGGGGACGGCCTCATGGATGGTGTGGGGATCTAGAGTCAGCAGCTTGGCAAGGGTAGCATACCGGGGAAGCCTAACCTCTTCCTCCCCACAGTTCAGCACCCTCACAGGAACTCTCCCTTTCTTGACGTCTACCACCCCTCTGGCGGCCATCACTGTGGGCCAGTGTTCAGAGGGCATGGGCTCTACCATGGCGGGATAGTGTAACGGGGGCAGGGGGCGCCTCAGGGGTTGTAGTCGCGGTCTCCCGCCCAGGGGGCGGCAGGCTGACCCCCGGCCCGGTCGTCACTGTTAAAACGGTGTTGTTTGTGGGGCAGAGTGTAGGTGGCAGGAACGCTTCCATGTGGGCAATTTGCTTCTCGGTGACACCTTTTTCTCTCGGCTCACAGGCCTCTTCACCACTCCCAGGAAAGAGCCACAGACAGGCAGTTGATGAACTAAGACACATTTTATTGATCACAACTTCCACTCTTCTTTACACCCTTCAGCATCAAGTCACTTCGGATTACAGGTTACACTTCTTGCTGACGGTTTCCTCTTTCCCCGGTAACTTTCCCTTGCCTGCAGGGGACATGCGTTAACCCCCTAGTAGCTGCACACTGAACCCTGTTTCACTGTAGGGCAGATCTAGCACAAACTACCGGCTCCGGATAAGTTCTCACCTTTCCATTTCTTTGCCGGGGAACTGCTTTACTTGTTTTCTACGGGCGTTCCCATTTACCTTCACTTCTTTGTCAGGGCACTACCCTTCGCCTGCAGGGGCCACTTGTTATCCCCCTGATAGCTGCACTGCACTGTAGTACACACTACCGGGTTTGGGACTAGTCTTGACTCTTCCACTTCTTCTGCCACTGCAGCACTTCCACACTCTGCCCCGTCACCTCAGACTTCTTTCTCCAGTCACATCTCACTGCACACTGGACTCTGCATTCAGAGACCTCCCTTCCCCACCTAGGCTGCCGTGCCCCTCCTTCCCTGCCACTGTTACCAGGGGAACCACTGCTCTACACTGGCACCTAGTGGGGAAACAGTTTATGACAGGTAACATTTTACCATCAACATTTACAATTTGCCACCATACTACTGTGGCGTTTTCAGGGGGGGGGAAACAGCTCATTCACTACCAGGGGTCCGACTACCCCTTACAATAGTCCCGCCCTTGGGGACCTACCGCTGCCCTACACCAAATCATCATCTCACTCCTGGGAGGCACAATCAAAGGGGCCGCATCCATCACTCTCACTCCCCCAATCTCTCCCCCTGTTGAGTTCACATGCTGACAGTACATCAGGGCCTTGATCTCACGCTGCACCGCTCTCTGTCGGCTCCCCGCCGCTGTGGCGGCCAGCTGCTGTAGTAGGGTCAGCACATCACTCATGCAGTGCTCCATCACATTGGTCCCTAGCACTACTTTCGGGTCATGATCACTGGGTTCATTCATTATCACAATCATTCCCTGGTGTTGCAGTTCAGCTCGTCCCACAGTCATGGCCACTTGTTTGTACCCCACTTGGGTCAATGGGAGCCCGTCAGCGGCAATCAATGTCATGCTGCCATCGGGGGGGGCGAGTTCGTCCTTCCCCCAATACCGTTGATACAGTGTGTATGGTATGGTGGTTACCTGAGATCCAGTGTCCAGGAGAGCCATCACCGGTATGCCGTCCACGGCCACGGGGATGATGGGCCGGGCTCCGATGTACCGGTCCCGCCAGTCTGGGGGGCCATGGGGTTCTACTCCTGAGGATTGGCCCGTGGCCCCAGGGGTTGCTCGTTTAACGGACACCGGCGGGAGTAGTGGCCGGGTTTACTGCACCTGTAACAAATCGGGGGTCCGTACTGTTAGTCATTGGCCCTTCTCCGCTGCATCCAGGGGACGTCCTCAGGGCGGTCGGCGAGCTGCATCTTTGCCGGGGGCTGGGATCTAGTCGGAGGCTGAAGTGCGGCGAGGATCTTGGCGAGGTCTCCATCCATGCGGCGGACCTGGGCAGCCAGTTCTTCCATCGTTCCGCTTGGGGCTGTAGGTACTGGAGGTGCTGGTAGGGCAGGGGCCACCACGATGGGAGCCGTCTCAACTGGCCATGGAGCTGGCTCCGGGACTTCCGATGCTGGGGGTTGCAGAGCTTTAATGGCCCGTTCCTTTAACACAGCAAAGTCCACATCAGGGTGTTCCAGGGCCCACAGCCGAAGTTGTTTGCGGTCCTCCGAGGACCTCATCCCCTACACAAACTGCTCGCTTAACATTTTGTTGCTGTCCGCACTGTTGATGGTGTCCACCCGCTTCAGCGTGCGGAGGGCAGTTTGCAGGCGCAAGGCATAGTCACGAATACTATCCGTAGGCCGTTGCCGGCATTGGTAAAACTGCATCCGCGACTCGGCTCCAGTACGGGTCTCAAAGGCAGTCTGCAGCTTCTTAAAGATGGTGGCTACAGAGGACCGGTCCCCCTCGGCCCAGGTCTCCGCCTCCTGCACAGCCGCGCCGGTTAGCTGCCCCAGCACTAGCGCTACACGTTGCTTATCAGTCAGGGGGTACAGTTCTAATAACGGACTAAGCTTCTTCCGGAAGACCTGCAAGGCGTCAGGTTTCCCATCGTACTGCGGCAGCCAGGCAGCCACGGGCACATAGGGCAAGGAGAACGGCATCACCTGAGCGAGAGCTGGGGCCGCGGTGCCCCCGGCCAGCGCGGCCGGGACCTGGGCGGGCCCGTTCCCATCTACGGGTGTTGTTGCGGCTGTGACCGCCGCTCCTCCAGCGGCTCCGTCGGGCGCAGACATCTTGTTTCCGTCCCCCTTAGTCTCTTTCCGGCTCCTCCTCTACAGGGGCGGGGTTTAGGCCTTCACACCAAGATGGCGGCTTCTCAAAATTTTCGGCCGGACACCTCCGGCGGTCACAAGGCGCACCTCTACCAGATGGCAGAGTGGTAAGATCCTGTTCGTGACGCCAAGTTGTCGCGGGCGGAGGAGGGCGCAGCGCTCACGCACTGCTCGGGTCCGGCTCTGCTGCGGCCTGCTTGCTCGCTGCTCGGTGGTGGCTCGAGCGGCGGGCCGGATCCCGGGGCCTCGAGCTGCGTTCCTCGCCCGTGAGTGAAAAGGGGAATTGGTTTTGGGGATTTGATTGTCCGTGATGCCACCCACGGTTGTGGTGAGACTGTGACACCACCGCTGCTCTGGACGGGGATCCCGGGAGCGATGACTGGGAGCAGCTTGGATGTTGGTTCTCCCCTCCGTGGGTAGGGGGTTAGTTGTCCCGGGGCCCGGTGAGGGTAGGTGGGGATGACAGGCGGGTTGCGGGGCCTGGTGAGGTGCAGGTTCGCGGGGGCAGCGCTGTGCCGCACGGCACGGTGGTACTCACTCAGTCAATGATGAAGACACAGTTCTTGGTAAAACACACGGCTGGATGGATGGGTCCCACAGACGGCTGCGGTGGTTTCTGCTACCGGTAGGTTGATGGTGACTGCCTTTCCCTGCACCTGTGTAGTGTAGACGGCTCCAATGGGTTCCCACCGGTAACCCACTCCCCAGCTTGGATATGTTCTGAAGGAGCCCCTTTTGCCCGCAGGCTCTGGCCCTGGGAACTGTAGCCTTGGCGGTGGCTGTGCTTCCCTCTAACGGTTGGACTGTTGCCTTCTGTCAGGACTTGGCTGCTGGGAAACCCAGGAGGTTCCCTTCGCTAACGGATTTGACAAATTCAACAGTGACTCCTAGCCTTGTCGGGGTCCGTAAGCCCTGCCGGATGGTGCTGGCTTCTCTTTGCTCACCGGTCCAGTACCGCCGGGCCACCGCCCGTCCACGGTCCTTACAGTCTGCTCCAATCGGCCTCTCCTGCAGACGGTTACCACCGTCTGCCAACCTTGCTGTACCGTCCGGGCCACACACCCGGACCAACTTCAGACAGTTGCTCCTTTACTACTTTACTTCCTCTCCTCTCAAACTCCGAAACTAAACTGCACTGTTTTCCCGCCTCCAGGACTGTGAACTCCTCGGTGGGCGGGGCCAACCGCCTGGCCCACCCCCTGGTGTGGACATCAGCACCTGGAGGAAGGCAACAAGGGTTTTGTGTTTGGCTTTGGTGTGCCTAACCGGGGTGTGGGGTGTGTTGGTGTTGTTCTGTGATGACCTGGCTTGTCCAGGGCGCCACATGTGTATATGGGGGGTATAATATTATGGAGAGGGGCAGTGTGTGTTTGGAGGGTATAGTATTTTGGAGGCGCAGTGTGTGTGTGTGGGGGGTATAATATTATGTAGGGGGGCAGTGTGTGTGGGGGGGATATAATATTTTGGAGAGGGGCAGTGTGTGTATATGGGGATACAATATTATGGAGGGCAGTGTGTGTGTGTGTGGGGTGGTATATTATGGAGAGGAGCAGTGTGTGTGGAGGGTATAATATTTTGGAGAGGGGCAGTATGTGTGTGTGGGGGGTATAATATTATTGAGGGGGGGCAGTGTGTGTGTATGTGGGGGGTAAAATATTTTGGAGAGGGGCAGTGTGTGTGTGTGTTTGTATGGGTACCACTATTTTTGAGAGGGATAGTGTGTGTGTAGGGGGGTATAATATTTTGGAGAGGGTCAGTGTGTGTGTAGGGGGTATAATATTTTGGAGAGGGGCAGTATGTTTGTGTGTGGCAGGGTATAATATTATGGAGAGGGGCAATGTGTGTGTGGGGGTATAATATTATGGAGCGGGGCAGTGTGTGTGTGGGGGGATATAATATTATGGAGAGGGGTAGTGTGTGTGGGGTATAATATTATGGAGAGGGATAGTGTGTGTGTGGGGGTATAATATGGAGAGGGGCAGTGTGTGTGTGTGGGTATAATATTATGGAGAGGGGTAGTGTGTGTATGTGTGTGTGTGTGTGTGTGTGGGGGGGTATAATATTATGGAGAGGGGCAGTGTGTGTGTGGGGTGGTATAATATTATGGAGAGGGGCAGTGTGTGTGTGTGGGGTGATATAATATTATGGAGAGGGGCAGTGTGTGTAGGGGGGTATAATATTTTGCAGAGGGGCAGTGTTAGTGTAGGGGGTATAATATTATGGAGCGGGGCAGTGTGTGTGTGTGTGTGTGTGTGGGAAGGTATAATATTATGGAGGGGGGCAGTGTGTTTGTGTGGGGGATATAATATTATGGAGAGCGGTAATGTGTGTGTGGGGTGGTATAATATTATGGAGAGGGCCAGTGTGTGTGTGTTTGGGGTATAATATTATGGAGAGGGGTAGTGTGTGTGTGTGTGGGGGGGGGGTATAATATTTTGGAGAGGGGCAGTGTGTGTAGGGGGGTATATTATTTTGCAGAGGGGCAGTGTGTGTGTAGGGGGTATAATATTTTGGAGAGGGATAGTGTGTGTGTGTGTGTGTGTGTGTGTGTAGGGGGTATAATATTTTAGAGAGGGATAGTGTGTGTGTAGGGGATATAATATTTTGGAGAGGGATAGTGTGTGTGTGTGTGTGTGGAGGATATAATATTTTGGAGGCGGGCAGTGTGTGTGTAGAGGGTATATTATTTTGGAGAGGAGCAGTGTGTGTGTAGGGGGGTATAATGTTTTGAAGAGGGACAGTGTGTGTGTGTAGGGGGTATAATGTTTTGAAGAGGGACAGTGTGTGTGTGTAGGGGATATAATATTTTGGAGAGGGGCAGTGTGTGTGTGTGTGTGTGTAGGGGGTATAATATTTTGGAGACGGATAGTGTGTGTGTGTGTGTGTGTGTGAGATATAATATTTTGGAAAGGGACAATCTGTGTCAAGGGGGGTATAATATTTTGGAGAGGGACAGTGTGTGTGTGTGTGTGTAATGGGTATAATATTTTGGAGAGGGGCAGTATGTGTGTGTGGGGGGTATAATATTATTGAGGGGGGCAGTGTGTGTATGTGGGGGGTAAAATATTTTGGAGAGGGGCAGTGTGTGTGTGTGTGTGTGTGTGTGTGTGTGTATGGGTACCACTATTTTTGAGAGGGATAGTGTGTGTGTAGGGGGGTATAATATTTTGGAGAGGATCAGTGTGTGTGTAGGGGGATATAATATTTTGGAGACGGGGCGGTATGTGTGTGTGTGGCAGGGTATAATATTATGGAGGGGGGCAATGTGTGTGTGGGAGTATGATATTATGGAGAAGGGCAGTGTGTGTGGGGGGGATATAATATTATGGAGAGGGGTAGTGTGTGTGTGGTATAATATTATGGAGAGGGATAGTGTATGTGTGGGGTTATAATATTATGGAGCGGGGCAGTGTGTGTCGCGGGTGGGGGGTGCGCTGCTTGACCGCGCTCGCGGCTCGGGTCCGGCTGCTGCTGCTGCTCGCTCGGTGGCTCGAGCGGTGGGCCGGATCCCGGGGACTCGAGCGGCGCTCCTCGCCCGTGAGTGACAGGGATGGTTTGGTTTGGGGATATTGTCCGTGACGCCACCCACGGTTTGTGGTGAGGTTGGGACAGCACCGCTGCTCTGTACGGGGATCCCGGGAGCGATGACAGGGAGCAGCTGAGATGTTTTCTCCCCTCCGTGGGTAGGGGGGTTTGGTGGTCCCGGGACCCGGTGATGGAGGTTGGAAGGTGGATTGCGGGGCTTGGCCGGGTGCAGGGTCGCGGGAGCAGCGCAGTGCCAGACGGCACGGTAGTACTCACTCAGCCAGTAACACACACGGAGTCTCTGGTAAAACAAACGGCTGGATGGACGAGTCCCACAGACGGCTGCGGTGGTCACTCCCGGTAGGTTGGCGGTAACTGTCTCTCCCTGCACCGGTGTTATGTTCTCGGCCCCAATGGCTTCCCACTGGTAGCCCGCTCCCCAGCGGTATGTTGGCTAAGGGAGCCCTCTCTTTGCCCGCAGGCTCTGGCCTTGGGAGCTCTAGGTCTGGCGGTAGCTTTATCTCCCTCACGGTTTAGACGGTTGCCTTCAGTCGGGTCTTTACTGCTGGGAAACCCCGGAGGTTCCCATCGCTGACGGATTTGACCGGTTTAACGGCGACTCCAAGCCTGGTCGGGGTCCGTAGGCCCTGCCGAATGGTGCTGGCTTTTCTTTGCTCCCCGGTCCGGTACCGGCGGGCCACCGCACGACCCCGGTCCTTACGGTTGTGCGTCAATCGGCCTCTCCTGCAGACAGTCACCACCGTCTGCCAACCTTGCTGTATGTGCCCGGGCCACGTACCCGGACACGGTCAGACTGCTCCTTTACCACTTCACTACTTCACACTTTCCTCTCCCTACCTGTACTCTCTTCTGCTCCAAACTACTCTGACTTCCTTTTCCCGCCTCCAGGACCGTGAACTCCTCAGTGGGTGGGGCCAACCGTCTGGCTCCACCCCACCTGGTGTGGACATCAGCCTTTGGAGGAAGGCAACAAGGATCTGTGTGTGCGGCCGATGTGCCTAACCGGGGTGTGGGGTGTGTTGCTGCAGTACCTGTGACGTCCTGGCTCGTCCAGGGCGCCACATGTGTATGGGGGATATAATATTATGGAGAGGGGTAGTGTGTGTGTGTGTGTGTGTGGGGTATAATATTATGGAGAGGGTCAGTGTGTGTGTGGGGTGGTATAATATTATGGAGAGGGGCAGTGTGTGTGTGGTGGTATAATATTATGGAGAGGGGCAGTGTGTGTAGGGGGGTATAATATTTTGCAGAGGGGCAGTGTGTGTGTAGGGGGTATAATATTATGGAGGGGGGCCAGTGTGTGTGTGTGTGTGTGTGTGTGAAGGTATAATATTATGGAGGGGGGCAGTGTGTGTGTGTGGGGGATATAATATTATGGAGAGCGATGGTGTGTGTGTGGGGTGGTATAATATTATAGAGAGGGGCAGTGTGTGTGTGTGTGGGTTAATATTATGGAGAGGGGTAGTGTGTGTGTGTGTGTGTGTGTGTGTGTGTGCGGGGGGGGTATAATATTCTGGAGAGGGGCAGTGTGTGTAGGTGGGTATATTATTTTGCAGAGGGGCAGTGTGTGTGTGTAGGGGGTATAATATTTTGGAGAGGGATAGTGTGTGTGTGTAGGGGATATAATATTTTGGAGAGGGACAGTGTGTGTGTGTAGAGGATATAATATTTTGAAGTGGGGCAGTGTGTGTGTAGAGGGTATATTATTTTGGAGAGGAGCAGTGTGTGTGTAGGGGGGTATAATGTTTTGAAGAGGGACAGTGTGTGTGTGTAGGGGATATAATATTTTGGAGAGGGGCAGTGTGTGTGTGTGTGTGTGTGTGTGTGTGTGTGTAGGGGGTATAACATTTTGGAGAAGGATAGTGTGTGTAGGGGGTATAATATTTTGGAGACGGATAGTGTGTGTGTGGGAGATATAATATTTTGGAAAGGAACAGTCTGTGTCAAGGGGGGTATAATATTTTGGAGAGGGACAGAGTGTGTGTGCGTGTGTGTGTGTGTGCGCGTGTGTGTGTGTGTGTGTGTGTGTGTGTTTATGTAATGGGTAGAATATTTAGAGAGAGGCATTGTGAGTGGAGGTATAATATTTCAGAGAGGGGCAGTGTGTATGTGGGTGGAGATGCTTTGTGAAGGAAGCACAGTAAGTCTTTATTTAGTAGCGCAGCATGGGACATATTTATATTTTTGGAGCAGTATAATTATACTTTGAAGTGTAAGAAATCCCGGTGCACCGCTTGCTCCACGTATTGCCGTGCTGCCGCAATCAATCTCCAATGTGCATGGATGAGATCCGGGTGCAGACTCGGTAAAAATATCACGGATTAATCCAAAGGAAGAAAGAGGGTCGCACTCCATGAGGATCTCAATGTTGTTCCATCTTTATTTCACATTAACATGCAAGTACAAGCGGTAGGGGAGGTGAGGCGTGCCATACAACGCCGGACGACGGCGTGCCGTTTTGCTAATGTTTAGCTTCCACGGGTCCAGTGCAATTTGCTATGCAGCACCGCCCTCTTGGAAGCTAAACATTAGCGAAACGGCACGCCGTCGTCCGGCATTGTATGGCACGCCTCCCCTTCCCCTACCGCTTGTACTTGCATGTGTGGCGCCCCTGAGGCTTCTGTCGCCACAGGAACATTGCACCCCATCCAGCGGTGTGATGTCCCATCCTGGGTAAGGAAAGGAGTGAACGCCGGTACTCAGGCAAATCTACACTACACCCATTGTTAGGTACACACTGGGACCAGGGACAGTGGCAGCAACCCTCCCATGCTGCATGCTGGGAGGGGCCATAAGACCCATCCCTGCTCCTATAGGGTACAGCTTAGCAACTGGGGAGGTGGGAGGAGCCACCCGAGGGTAGAGAGACAGGAAGGTCAAGAGAGAAGCAGTTACCTCAGGGAGGAGGAAAGAGAGTCTGCGGGAGGCAGAGAAGGGAGCTGAGGATAGAGCTCTAGTCAGACAGGAGCAAGGAAAGAAAGAGACGCTTCCTGGTGAAGACCCTGGGACTCAGAGGGTCCAGGTGACACCAAGCAGAGAAAAGAAGGGATTCCAGGGTCACTGCAAGGCTTACGAGAGCAGGGCCTGTTCCACAAAGTCATTTGGTGGAGGGATCAAGCTGAGCACAGGGGACGGTCCCTAGAAACCAGAGGAGGAGAAGTCATCTCCGAAAGTAAAAACCGAGGCCCAGGGAAAGTTGCAAACTCCCCGGGCCACAGCCCACAGCAGAACCTCTAGAAAGGGGGTAAATAACCGAAAGGCGAGCCGCCGGCCCGGAGGCTGTAGTGGAGGCCGAGCCAGGTTCATCCAACAAGGGCAAGGCTTAAGGAGACAGCTGAAGACAGAGACACTTTAGAGGAGTGTACCGGCTTTCATTCCTAGAACTACCTAGGATCGGCGGAGGTCCCTGACAGTGGGTTCCAGCCGCCCAAAGGCACCAGTGTGCTGCAGCCCAGGAAATGTGAGTAAAGACCTTGGAATTGCACCCTCTGGTGTTGTCTCAGTTATTGTCGCCTGCATAGACTTCCATCACACCATAGACTCGCACGAGCACCAACTGTGCCCCGGGGTACCGCCCCACCTGTGGGGAGCAGTACCACCATTGCTGCCATTCCATCACCCCGGAGGCCTTGTACCGCAGCGGCGGCTTAATAGCTGCAAACCACAGGTGGCGTCACGACAACCATAAACTTTATTCACCCCCAAGTCACCAGTATATTAATTGACCCCACCAAGGCCACGGAGCCGGGCCCGCCACCACTGACGACCCCCGGACTAGTCCGGCCTGGCACCGGGTGTCCCATAGCCCTGGGGTGGGCGAGTCACATGTTAATGTGAAATAAAGATGGAACAACATTGAGATCCTCATGGAGTGCGACCCTCTTTCTGCCTTTGGAATAATTATACATTTATTTTTAAAGGTGCTGTAAGGGTAAGTGTTGCTGAAGAATAAAGAGGGAGGGCTTCAGAGATGAGTTGTGGGCATGAAATCTCATCATGGTGTCTGTACTATGGTGAGACATAAGGGACGAGAACAACTCAGATCAAAGAAGATGTCATCTATAAGGTACCTAGATGTAAATGTTTATTTGTGATACTGCCTGCGTCTTATCTGTACTGTGGTTTCTGTATGGTCCGCAGTTGGATAATTATTGATAACAACAACTTCCAGCATCTCCTTATCATTGTTAATGACAAACTGGGAGTTGTTGGGTCATGTGATACAATTGTACATGGGGCTAAGCATGGTGATTTAATAATGTACTGATTGTGGTATTTACTCTGCATTCATGTGCTGATGGTGGTTCTGAAGTTGCAATCATGTACTGATGGTGGTTCTTGCTCTGCATTCATGTACTAATGGTGCTTCTTGCGCTGCATTCATGTGGTGATGGTGACTCTGGTGCTGCATTCATGTGCTGATGATGGTTCTGGTGCGGCATTCATGTACTGATGGTGGTTCTGAACATGACAATCCAAAACAAGTTTCATGGCTATGTCAAAAAAAGCTTAAAAATAATCAAAACTTTGTTTTGAGATTATGAAGAGAATTTGGCAAGATTCTGCTCAGTTTCTGTTCCAAAATCAGTGTAAATTAACATGTTTACACAATATTTTTAAGCAGAATGTCTCCAAATCCTCCTCAAATATTTATTTCCAGTGATATATTCATGTAAGTACCCTTTCCATGACGCTGACTGTTCACATCTCCTTGACGTATGATGCGTTCTTTTTGTTATAAAAAATACAAACTGCTGTTGCGCCTGAAGTCTATAATTGCTGCATCTCTGTCATCACAGCAGCAGCGCTGTGGCCAATCAGTTAGCTGCTGAGCTTCTTGAATGGTTGCAGCGCTGTCATTTTGATGTGGCATCAGCGTTGCATACAATAGCAGACCTGGGGAGAGTGGATAAAACAAATAAACAATGCAGGGAATGGGTTTCCAAAACTGGAAAACCTAAGGGTATGTGCACACAAGGTGTTATAAACTCAAGCAACACCGGCAAGTTTTTTAAGTAGATGTTGAAAACTGTTGCGTTTTTTTCCTGAACCATCTTCTCTGTAGTTTTACAGTTGTTTCCTGGGTATTTTTTATATGGTCTTGACCATCTTTGGCTTTTTTAGTGTTTTCCTATTGTTTTTATCACATATTTTTTCCTGTGCTTTTAAGAAAAAGTAAAACGCAATAAAAGCCGTCTGGGCATCTTCTGAGCTTTCCCAATGATTTGTATTGTAAAGTACAGAGCGTCTTTCGATTGGAAAACACCAGAAGACTGTGGCAGTCACTTCTTTTAACCGCTTGGTGGTTTTAGAAACCTGAAGTGGTTAAAAAAAATGCTGAAAAGCCGGAACCTGTGCACAGCGAGTAGATGCAGATGGTCATTCATTGTATTTTTCATAGTAGTTTCCATGGTGTGATCTGCCCCCCAAAAATGTAATTGCTCATTCCCTAAGGCTATGTGCCCACGCTGCGGATTTTGCGCGGATTTTGCCGCGGATTTGCCGCGGATTTACCGCGGATTTTCTGAAAATCTGCAGCAGCGGCACTTCCAAGCCATTTCAATGGCATTTTGGAAATGCTGTGTCCATGCTGCGGATTTTTCCGCTGCGGATTTGCCGCGGATTTTGATGCGGAAAAATCTGCAGCATGTCAATTATTTGTTGCGGATTTTGGTGCGGATTTGGGTATAGAATGGGGGAAAAAAAAAAAAAAAAATCCGCATCAAAATCCGCGGCAAATCCGCGGTAAATCCGCGGTAAATCCGCGGGTGCGGATTTTCATGCAGAAAAATCCGCAGGTACATTCTACCGTGAACACATAGCCTAAGTGGTATATGTCCAAAATTTATCACCAGTGACAACAACAGCTTCCCTGCTCACCTATCTGTAGGTCATCAGTATTAGCTCAGGGGGATCTGATTTTGCATCCCTGCCTATCAGGTATATGATGAGGCCTCAGCATTATATGGAGAGTAGCATCCTCTTCATTATCTGCGAGACCCAGCTCTGTAGGAAAATAGCGGCTTCACCTGGTCCGGCAACTAAAGGCTACTTTACACGCTGCGATATCGGTCCCGATATCGCTAGCGTGGGTACCCAACCCCATCACACATACTTACCTACCCGGCGACGTCGCTGTGACCGGCGAATTGCCTCCTTTCTAAGGGGGCGGTCCGTGCGGCGTCACAGCGACGTCACTGAGCGGCCGCCCAATAGAAGCGGAGGGGCGGAGATGAGTGGCCGGAACATCCCGCCTACCTCCTTCCTTCCTCATAGCGGCCGGGAGGCAGGTAAGGAGAGGTTCCTCATTCCTGCGGCGTCACACATAGCGATGTGTGCTGCCGCAGGAGCGACGAACTACATCGTTACTGCTGCAGTAACGATAATCGAGAATGGACCCCCATGTCACCGATGAGCGATTTTGCACGTTTTTGCAACGATGCAAAATCGCTCATCGGTGTCACACGCAGCAACATCGCTAATGTGGCCGGATGTGCGTCACAAATTCCGTGACCCCAACGACTCCGCATTAGCGATGTCGCAGCGTGTAAAGCCCCCTTTAGAGCAATAAATAGGACTGAGCTGTAAGGGCTCATGCGCACGTTGCGTACTGACATGCATTTACGCTGAGTATTGCACTGCAGCGTAAATGCATGGGTCCTGCGTCCCCTGTACAATCTATGAAGATTGTGCATGACACAAGCACACGATGCTTTTATGATTTTACGATTTGGGTGCTAAAATTTTTACCCAAATCCGTGCGTTCATAAAAGCAGCATGTCAATTATTTGTTAGTTCTAGATGCAGCTCCCACTCTGTCTATGGTGGGGACAGCAGCCAGAGCGCATGAAATCGGCTTTTTTTGTCCAAAAAAACTGCATCTGTACCGCCCTGAGAGGGGCCCGGGCGCTTCCTCCCCTTGCTCGGGCTGAGCCGCTCGAGATCCGGGCTCGGGTTTGTCGGTGGCACAAGCGCCTCCGGACCGGGGGCCACGTCACTCTTGTTAAGGGGAGTAGGCGGTGGGAGGATGGTGTTCGTGTAACGGGTCGTGACGCCACCCACGGATCGTGGTGACGGGAGAAACACCACCGCTGCGGCTGAAGTAGTGGTGGGCTCGTCTGGGATCGGTGTTGCGGCCGCAGCCGAGATGTTAGCCCCACCCAATAAAACAACTGTAGGTCCCAACGGGGACTTGGAACATGGCAGCCGGGATCCGCTACCACACCAGCATCCTCCTTCTTTAAGCAGCAATCTAATGGCACAGCTGCCGTAGCTGCCGCTCCCAGTATGGAGCATCTTCAACCTGCTCCGGGTCAGCTTGTGTGGGGGACAGGCCCAGCTGGAATCCCTCCGTGCCGGCTATGACCGGCACCTTCAGTAGTGAGGGGCCCCGCTGTGACGTGGCCTGCTCTGCCGCTTGGCAGCTACATCCCCACCGTGCCTCATCCGAGGCTGGGTGTCTGGTAGCGGTCAACGTGACTTGCGGTGCTGTTTGAGGATCACCTCCGTTGCGGCCGGGCGGACTGCCGGGGCCGTCCTCATCTCCGTCGCGGCCGGGATGGAAGCCGGGACGGGTGCCAGGGCGATGACAAAGGTAAGGCCCGGGGGCACCAGGTCTGGGCCCTCTCCCACAGACGCTGCGGCCTCCGCTACCGGTGGCAGGGGTAATGGGTCGGTCGGGGCAGTGGCTGTGGGCAGGGGCAGTGAGGGAGGTGGCGTGGTGGATGGCAGCAGGCCGGGCCCCTCAGCCGTATCGACCGATCTCTCGGGGACATAGGGGCGTGGGTCGCTTACCCGCTCCTCTGAGACCACCTCCACTTCGGATGCCCGCACGGTTGCGACCAAGCCCTTCTTCTCCAACGTCCACTCCGCCATCATGGAGTGGACCTTGGCCTGGAGCTCCTGGCACATCTTGCTGCTGGATCCAGCAACGTGTTTCGGCAGAGTCCTGGCATCCCTGCACGCTGCAGCGCTAGTTACATACCGCCATTGTTCACCCGCTCCACCTCGGTTTTTCTCTTAGCACTCCTCCTTCGGGGGTGGGGCTTTGCTTTTCGCGCCTTCACTGCTTGGGGAAGACGACTTGAGCGGGAAACTTTTGCGCCAAGATGGCGGGGCTTCAACTTTTTCGGCAGGACACCGCTGATGGAAACTTCCAAGGCGCACTTTCCACAGGTAAGTGGACTGTCCGAATCCTGAATCCAGAAAGTTTATACATGTACCGCCCTGAGAGGGGCCCGGCCACTTCCTCCGCTTGCTCGGGCCGAGCCGCTCGAGTTCCGCGCTCGGGTTTGTCGGTGGCACAAGCGCCTCCGGACCGGGGGCCACATCACTCTTGTTAAGGGGAGTAGGCGGTGGGAGGATGGTGGTCGTGTAACGGGTCGTAACGCCACCCACGGGTCGTGGTGACGGGAGAAACACCACCGCTGCGGCTGAAGTAGTGGTGGGCTCGTCTGGGATCGGTGTTGTAGCCGCAGCCGAGATGTTAGCCCCTCCGTGGGTAGGGGCGGTGTGTCCCGGGGCCCGGTGGGGGACTGTAGGAGTGATGGTGATTGTTGTAGTCGGGGTGCAGGGCGCCGTGCCGCGGTGTAGTGTGTCGTGCCCGGATGGCACTGGTGTACTCACGATTAATGCACACTGAGTCACTGGTAAACCAAAGTTCGGTAGTGGTCGGTCCCCACGGCCGGCTGCTGTGGTCCCCTGTGGGGTTGATGGTGGCCCCTTTTCCCGTGCACCTCTGGATGTTTGTGTTTCGGCTCCCCCTGCTTCAGCAGTGGTAGCCCGCTCCCCAGCGTTGAGCTGCCGGAGGAGCCCTTGGTTGCCCGCTGGCGCTGGCCCGTCGGGTGTTTGGCCCTTGGCGGTGGCGCTCACCCGGTCTCGGTGGGCTTTTGCCTTCTTTCGGGACTTGGTTGTGGATGAACCCCTGAGGTCCGGCCAGCAATCAGTCAATTTGCCTATACTCAGTGGCTTCTAAGCTAGGACAAGGTCTGAGTACACTTCTTCTGTTTCGTGCTCCGGTACACATTTGGCTCCCCGGTTCGGGACCGGCGGGCTCCAACCCAAGCCCGGTCCGTACGGTTCAGCCAGTTGCTGCACTGGTACTCCTGCAGACGGCCACCACCGCCTGCCTGCCTTATGTTTTCCAAGGGGCCTAGGCTCCTTACCCGGGTCCCTGACAGTTGCTCTTCTACCACTTCCCTCTCTCAAAACTTATCTGTCTGAACTTCCTGCCCCAGGACAGGTGGAGGACGAATCATGAAGTCTTCGCCCTCATTGGGTAAATTACCAGGATGCTTGAAGCTACTTTCCGGAATAGGGTCCACGTACCCTGCCGTGCCCTGGCCCCTGCCCAGAGATGGCTCAAGGCCGCCGGCTGCCCTTCTCGGCAGTTCCGTGCCCCTTAACACGATCCCCTGTGACCGGGGTTCCAGCTCCTACCAGGCCCAGACCAACGTCTGCCACCTAGTAACTGAGGATCCCAGCTCCTAACCTCCTCCAACTAACTTGTGACCTCTCCTCTTGAGAGTCACCACACAACTGACTGCTCCTGACACTCCTGACCCTCCCAAACCAACCCCATAAGTGGACGGCCCTATTCCCTTCAGGCTACCTATTGGTGTGTCTGGTGGGTGTGGTGCAGAGTGTTTCTAGGATCTTTGATTGGGTTGTTCTTAGCAACACCAAAGGCCAGGGACCCATAACCAAGGAGGAGATGGACACCATGCAGAAGGGCAGATTGCACAATGTCCTGTGATGACCTGATAGGCCAGGGCATCACAATTATATATCATCGTGATGACTGTGTGCTGCCCTGGCGCAGACCGGGGTGCTCGTATCTGGGGTGGTCGTGGCTCGAGGGGTCCAGACCCAGGCTCAGCAAAACACTCCAATCCTTGAAAGGGGATTATTTACAGGGGAGAAGTTCGTGACACCACCTGCGGGTTGCGGTAATGGGAGTACCGCCACTGCTGGAAGGAGTACTGGGGCAGATGGTGTGGAGCAGCATGGTGTCAGTCCCTCTGCAGGTAGGGAAGGCCCCGGCCTCTGGGGTTTGGTGGATTTGGGAAGGCAGGGTGCAGGGATCAGGGTACTCACTGTGGTAGTTGTGGTGTTGGATGAGGTTTATAAAGTAGACACACACACTGGAGGTAAACCAAAGTTTCTGTGTACCACTGTCAGGTATCCGCTTCCACCGGTGTCACTTGGTAATCCGAAGCCTGCCTCCGTGCACAATTTGTGGTCTCCCGCTCCAAAATCGGGGTACTAGTGCAACGAGGGGGATAGGACTTTCCCAATACACAGTCCAGGAAATCCCAAGCGTGAACCCTGAGAGCAAGTTCACTCCGTTAGCCATACGGGTGAGCGGAACCCGACTAGTTCTATACTACAGGGGCCAACCAGTAAAGAAAGTGCCAAGGAAAAGGTCACAAGCTAACAAGCAACACATCGGGCACGGGATCCCAGGGTGCTTGCTCTCTGCTACAGCGGTGCTAAGGATTCCAGTTTACAAGTTGTTGGTATCAGCGTTATTGGACTGAGTGAGTACGCAGTGACCCTTTCCTCCCCAATAGTGCTCCCCTCTCACTATCACCAAGCCCCGGGGCACTTCCCCCTACCCACGGAGGGGTTAAACACCTGGCTGCCATTCCATCGCCGCCGGGTGCTCCCAACAGCAGTGGTGGTACTCCACCTTCCCACCACCGTGGGTGGCGTCACAAACTCTAACCACAAAATCCCCTATAAATACCCCCTTTTATTTTGAGTGTCCGCGCGACCCCTTTCGGGTCCGGAGACCCCTCGAGCCACCGTGGATCCGGATCCGAGCAGCAGCCCGGCTGCTGGCGTGGGGCGGTACGTAATACTATAGAGGTGGTTTCTAATGGTTGGAGTTTGCTTTATTAGGTGTAGTGTTCAATGGTTGGTAGATAGAACAATACACACTTGCAGAATCTGTTTAATGAATTTTATTTAATCAATTATAATCAAGATGCAGTCACTAATTTTGCTTAGTGTTATAATATATGTGGTAATCAATTTATTTTTACTGCTGCTACATTCTGTCTTGTTCTGAAAGTTTCCTCTATTAAATACATCCAATATATCCAATCTTTACTCATATGCTATTTCATGTGCTATTTCCTCAAATACATAAATCCATACTGGTCCTCTTCAGATCAGCTAGAAGCTAATTAGTTTATTGCATGCATAATTACAGTTATTGTCAATTTTACTTAGTTTAAGGTTATGTTCACATGCAGCGTTTTTTATGCTTTTTGAACATGAAAAAAGCAAGCTACGGTCCAAAAAAATGCAACATAAATTATGTCTTATTTTAATGTGTGACTATTTTTATCTCTATGGTAAAAAACTGCAGTAAAAATGCTGAAAGAACTGATAAGTAGAGATGAGCGGACTCGCAGATAATCGGGACCGGCGGGTCCCTGCTAAAAGTTTTTAAAAATCTGGTTCCGGTTCTGGTCCGGAATCCGGTACCCATATAAGTTTATGGGAGACCAGAATCCGGTGATTAAAAATGTTGATGGAAGGGATGGGGGGATAGGAGCACGCAAGGTGTACTCACCGAAGCTCCGTCATGGCGGCAACCTGCTTCCAGGTCACACATTCACTTCCAGCGCTGCGTGCATCTAGATTGTGCACTAAAAATAAAGGTAGATGCTAGAATGTACGGGCTCCTTCCAGGTGTGACGTAATTTGTCACGTGATTGGGGGGGCATGTTCAAAATGCAGCCCGATGTTTGCCAGACTGAATAAACATTCTTTTTCTAAGTCCAAGTCAGACATGGAGTCGTTTAAAGTAGAAGCGGGTGTCTGGGGGTAAGATCCCTAGACAAGGGGTTGCAGGGGGGGACAAAGCCCCCTTGCATTGTTATAGAAGACAGGAAGAAACACTGTGGACGCAGAGATCTACTCATCCTGAGCCTCCTTGTTCATGATTGATAAACCAGGAAGCTCAGGATGAGCAGATCTCTGTGCCCGCTCACACACAGGAGTGATGTACATTTAGTCATGAACCGGGAGGCTCAGATGAGCAGATCTGTTCATCCTGAGTCTCCTGGTTCATGAGATGTGCATCACTCCTCTGTGAGCGGATGTAGAGATCTGCTCACCCTGAGCCTCCTGGTTCATGAATATATGTGCAGCACTTTAACAGTGACAGTGCTGGCAGGGGGATGCGGGCTGCACTCCCTGACCCCCGGCCGCCACTCTCATTGTGAAAGGGATAGCGGGATGTGGGGCACAGCCCCGTACTTTAAGCCAGAGTGCTTCAGGTCACCAGAGGTCATACTGAGGGAACCGGGTATGACCACCAGTGAACTGAGTGATGTCACGTCTGCCAGCTGGTCCTTCTTGCCAGTGTTTCCAGGAGCCTGGAGAGACTGGACATGTTTTCGGTCTCTCCAAGCTCGGATGTAGCAGAGCCAAGACCGTCGTGGTTTTTTGGGTTAATAAAGTGGTGAAAGAGAGTGTTTTTTTGTATTTTATTCCAAATATTTTTAAAGCTTTTTCTTGGGGCTTGTGTATTTCTTTTTACTTATAGGATTGGTGATTGAGGTCTCATAGACCGCTTCCTATCAATAATTTTGGGCTTTATCACAGTTGTGTGCTGTGATTAACCCCTCATTACCCCAACTGCCACCACATCAGGGCAATGGGGAACATCTAATGGATGTGACAATCTTGGGCAGCTACAGGTTGCTATTTTTAGGCAAGGGGACCTCATAACAATAGGCCTCCCCATTTTGAGAATACCAGCCCCAGCTGTCAGCTTTATCATGGCTGGGTATCAAAATTTAGGGGGGACTGCATGCCGGTTTTTTAAATTATTTATTTAAAAATAGTGAAAAAAAGCCGCATGCGGTTCCTCTTATTTTGATACACAGCCGTGAAAAGCGCAGGGCTGGGGGCTGCACTCTGTAGCCATATGCTTTATCTGTGCTCAGTATCATAATATGGGGGACCCTATGCCAATTATTTTATTTATTTATTTTTATACCACGATACTGACCTGCAGACAGCGCCTATGATTGGTTGCAAGCAGACGCTGTCACACAGACTGGGGGACTTTTACAGTCCGGGTCCGCTCATCACTACTGACAAGCTATGTTTTTTAAACATGTACCACTGGTCAAAAACACAAGGAAAAACTGTGGGAATGAAATGTTAGAGATCACACTATTTTGCTGTTCACATGAAAAATGTATTAAAAATCACATGAAAAGTTCTACGTGACAACAAGTCCTTTTAGTAAGGTTGTCCATGCCATAGACAGAATTTAAGATCAGAATTCTAAAATAATTTTACTGCAATACTATAGAATACTTTACTTGAAAAAATAAGTCATGTCAAAACTGCACTGCCTATAATTAAAATTCTGTTCTGAATAACAATCCTAATACTGATTCATCTTTATAATGTCCACAGTGCCACTTTTCTCATTTTTGTTAAATTAGACATTAATTTTATATAATTTATCTATATTGCTATGATTAAAGGAATTGTTCCCTACTTTGATACTGATGACCTCTTAGATAATCAATTTTAGATCAGAGGGATCTATCAACCTCATGGATCTTATCCTCTTGAATAAGTGCTGAGTTCTTGTCAACGAGCACTAAACAGTGCACAAGGTTGTGCCTCCTGCTTCCTCCAGTGGCTATATCTGGCCGCCGATACTGATGATCTAGTCTGCAAGGGACAAACTATATATATATATATACTTTTAAAGTGATTGGATTTACCTCTATTTGATTCCCTGACATACGCTGTGCAGTGTCAAACCTACTTCATGCCTTCAGTTCTATTCTAGCTTCTCCTTCATTCTTGATCCTCTGCCCAAATTCAACCTAAACGTCACTGTTCACTTGTTTCTGTGGACCTCACAGTCTTGATGGCCAAGTTCCCCCTTTCTCTATGCAACTTTCGCAAGTCTCTGATGCTTCTCACTGCCCAGATTGCCAGCTCCCTCAGAACATGATAACCCCTGACTTTCCTATCAAATATTCCTCCTACTGCACTATCCATCTCATCTACTCCTTCCTCTAGTGTTTTCTCTAGGCCCATTTCTGTTCCAAGGTACTCTAGTTGGGACCTCAGGGCTGACACTTGTGCTAGAATGCTATGAAGACTACTATGAAGATCATCCTCTCCTTGCAACAGGCTGTCGCCTTGTTCTTCTATCACGCTCATTAGTCTTCTCTCGAAGTCAAAATAAGCAGTTATATTAGCAAGTAGTCTCTCTTCCATTGCCATCTCTGCCCAGGTGGCTGAATCCATGGATGAGTTTCCTCCAGGAAGATCATAATGAGTTAAACTGTGAAGTCCATGCGCTTCCACCTGTGATAAAAAATAATTCACATATAAACGTAATGTATTGTAGATCATGCTCTTAAAGCAGTGTTTCTGAACCTGCAAGGGGATATATGCATAATGACCAAGCGTACACTGCAGAAGTCAGGAAATGGCTACTTGTAAACAAGGACAGGGAGGATGATTGGAGCATCGTTGTGTGCTCTATGGGGGATTGAAGAGGTGAATGATGTTTCAGTTTTAAATTTTAGCATTTTAATAATTGCAGCCGTTTTATTTTTTCAAGTTGATTTGCTACTTTCCCATCTGGTGTGACATCTGTTAAGTCATACCTCCCACCTGTCCCGGATTCAGCGGGATTGTCTACATTTGAGGGCTCACTCTTGCAGTCCCACTGGTCACTGCTTTTTTCCCGGGCTCCTTCTTTCAGTTCAGTGAATAGATTAACTCAAGAAGAGCAGTGCATAAATTAAATTCTCATTTGCTCTGATTTCCCACAACAGGACTAAAACTCATGAGTTTGTGAGCTTTTTGTCCATAGGCAGCAGCTCTACCTTTTAGCCACTGCCTGTACTGATGGGTATAGGCGGATTTGGTAATCCTGACTTGTATTGCAGGCAGAGAAGCAGACTATTCAGCTACATAAAGATATAGCTAGATATATACTGAATTTCTACTTAGAAGAAGGAAGAAGTCAAATTCTTTTTTCCCTATAAAACTACCATAAAGAAATTAGAAAAAAAATGACAAACCATTTCAGCATTTAGACTTCAAATCAGCAAACTTTAATGGTCTAGTTTAGGGAGAATACCTTTGTAGGTTGAAGGTTGAAAGTTATCCTTTATCTATAGGGTGGGGGATAACTTCCAAATGCTGAGGGTCTGACTGCTTAGACAAACAATGATACCAAGAACAATACTCTTAAGAAAAATGTATGGACATAACAAAGGTGGAACAGTTGCACCTCTGCTTCTTTCATTCTCTACGGCAGAGTTCCCCAACTCCAGTCCTCAAGGCACACCAACAGTGCATGTTTTTAGGATTTCCTTAGCATTGCATGGGTGTTGGAATGATCACCTGTGCAGGTGATTAAATTATCACCTGTGCCAGGGCCGGATTAAGGTTGGTGGGGGCCCCTGGGCAGAAAATCTGGTGGGGGCCCCATAAACTTTAACATTTTTAGCCATAACAGTAGAGCACGAACTGTAGCATTTAGATATAAATCCAATGAACATTTATCTTATCCTGTTCTGCCACATTCAGATTTACAGGACTACAATACAGATACAGTCCAGGATCACTCACAGCCGTCACTTATACACACAGTACAATACAGACACAGTCCAGGATCACTCACAGCTGTCACTTATACACACAGTACAATACAGACACAGTCCAGGATCACTCACAGCCGTCACTTATACACACAGTACAATACAGACACAGTCCAGGATCACTCACACCCATCACTTACACACACAGTACAATACAGACACAGTCCAGGATCACTCACAGCCATCACTTATACACACAGTACAATACAGACACAGTCCAGGATAACTCACAGCCGTCACTTATACACACAGTACAATGCAGACACAGTCCAGGATCACTCACAGCCGTCACTTATACACACAGTACAATACAGACACAGTCCAGGATCACTCACAGCCGTCACTTATACACACAGTACAATACAGATACAGTCCAGGATAACTCACAGCTGTCACTTATACACAGAAAGTAGAGTTACTCACATATTTTTTTATTCATACCAATGTGAAGGCAGCCAGGGCCGGCTCCAGGTTTTTGTGGTCCCCGGTTGAGTCTCAGTGGGCCCCATCCATATGCAGACACGCACATACAGTCATACGTACATATACATATTTGAAGACAAATTCACAAAAATACATTTAAACAGACAAATATATGCACAGTCATATACACTGACATACATGCAGACACAGATGCATTACAGGTGTTAATATGGAGAAGTCACAAGCAGCATCACTCACCTCCCCTGCTTGTTTCCGTCCAGCTCCTCCAGGACATGTGGCTGTGTTGCATGATGGCCATCACTAACAGACATGACTGCACACCATGCACACTGACAGCACTGCTGAGCAAAGAGAAGAAAAAAAAAAAAAGAAAAAAAACCAGCTAACCCTTTCAGGAGATTAGAGTATCAGCCAAGAACGGTGCACGGACTTTTGGTAGTTAGACCTTACTACCACGAATTGCAGGGAGGAGGAGATAATCCAGCATCCAGTTCCAGAAATTTAAAACATCAGATTTTATTCAAAATTTAATTAAAATTCCTGTGTGTGTGTGTGAAGCAGAGCTGAAGAAAGATGTGTGTGTGTGTGTGTGTGTGTGTGTGTGTGTGAGAAACAGATGTGTGTGTGTGTGTGTGTGAAGCAGAGCCGTGTGTGTGAAGCAGAGCTGAAGAAAGATGTGTGGTGTGAAGCAGAGCTGTGGTTGTGTGTGTGTGTGTGTGTGTGTCAAGCAGAGCTGTGTGTGTGTATATATGAATCAGAGCAGTCTGTGCGGCACCCCAGAACTATATGGGTCCCCCAGAGCGCAAAGCCACCCATCCCAGTAATGTGTACGCCACCAGAGCTGTTTGCCACTCCAGTAACATCTATGCCCCCCCCAGTAAAGTCTATGCCCCCTGCCCCGCCTGTAATGTATATAATGTAGGCCCCAGCCCCTCCTGTGATGTATATACAGCAGTGCTGTCAGTAGGGAGGAGGAGATAATCCAGCATCCAGTTCCAGAAATTTAAAGCATCAGATTTTATTCAAAATTTCATTAAAATTCCATGTTCCATGGTTGCATTAAAAACGCATCATAGCAGGTGTAAAAAGGGAGGACGCGTTTCGGACGTATATGTCCTTAGTCTAGATAACACTAAGCAAGAATGACATGTTACTATAAAGATTTAGAACAGGAAGTAGGAAAACAATCAAGTCGAGTGAAATACACAGGTTTCACACAGAGAGGCAAGGGGAGAGTGAAAAAAAAAAAATTATAGTTAGAGGACATTGGCAATCTCATTTTTCACATTCATGCCATGCGGCATTCTTGTTTTTAGTAAATACATCCATTTAGCCTCTCTACGCAATAAAGTTTCCCCCATATCGCCACCTCCCTTTGGTAAAACAATCTTTTCAGCTGCAACAACTTTTAAAGAATCCAGGTTGCCCGCATGCTGGCTCTGAAAATGTCTGGATACCGCAGACAAAGTGCGAGTGGTAGTGTGACTGACATCATAAACATGCTCACATATGCGTCTTCTTAGTGCACGTGATGTAGAACCCACATACTGGATATGGCAATGTGTACAGGTCACAACATATATCACACCACTTGTGCCGCAATTTATCATTGTGCGGATTTTAAATTCTTGTTCAGACACACTTGAAACTACTTTAGTAGTGCCTGTCATGAACTTGCAAAGTCCACAATTTTTCTGTCCACACTTATAGGAGCCAACAGTAGGCAACCAACTTTCCTGAGTATTTTTATTTTTAACATTTTTATTTTGGTGGTCGCTAGGGGCATCCATGGTTGCTATAGTTTTATTACGTTTGGATTGAATTTTACACCGTTTTTAAGGATGGTTCTTAGAGTGTCATCCACATACAGAATTGGTAAGTATTTTTTTATGACACTAACAATGCTATGGAAATCGCTGCTATAATCAGTAGAAAAAACTATAGGTGAACAGTCCTTTGAATTAAAGGGAGATGTTTTTTTCGTTTGCAAATACTGTTCCCTAGTTTTTTCATCTGATTTTTCCCTGGCTGCACTAATAATTTTAGATGAATAACCTTTTCTCTTAAAACGTCCCTCTATGATTTTGCATTGATTTTCATATGCATTGGATGATGTGCACGTGCGTCTGGCCCTTATGAATTCTCCCGTTGGGATATTATTGGTGACGTGTCGGGGATGGCAACTGGTAGCATAGAGGAGAGCATTCCCTGCTGTAGGTTTTCTATAAATATCACATACCACTGTTTCATTCTCTAAGTCTGCACTGAGACTTACATCCAAAAACGGAATAGTTATTTTATTGAATTGAAAAGTGAATTTTATGTTGCAGGGATTGTTGTTTAGATACTCCATGAAATTTTTTATGCTACCAGCTGTTCCATCCCAGATCACTATCACGTCATCTATATATCTCAAAAAAAGAAAAACATTAGAAATAAAGGGATTTTTTTTGGAAAAAATATACTCCTCCTCCCACCAAGACATGAAGATATTGGCGAGAGAAGGAGAAAATTTAGAGCCCATAGAGAAGCCTTGCGTCTGCAGGAAAAAATCATCAAGAAAAGAAAAATTTTTTGTTTTTCAGCAGAAAAAATGTCACATCCAAAATGTAGGTTTGCAATTCCATAGAATAACTGCTATACTTTTGAAGGTAAATTTTAAGTGCTAAAATGGCCAGATCATGCGGTATAGAAGTATACAAATTTTGTACATCACACGTGAGCCAACAAAATGAGTTTTGCCACTTTACGCCCTGCATTATATTTAATACATGTTTAGTGTCATGCAGGTAACTGGGTGAGACCTTCGCTAAAGGATTAAGTCTGCTATCAAGCCAATCTGACAGGTTTTCTGTAATGGACCCGATGCCCGATATAATTGGTCTGAATGGTGGGGGGGAACTGTTGTTTGTGGATTTTTGGTAAAGCATGGAGTAGAGGAATTCTTGGAAAAGATGGATTAAAAAAATCACTTTGTTTTTGATTAATTATTCCTTCCTCTAAACCATGCTGTAACAATCCCTCTAATTCTACTCTAATATTACTGGTAGGGTCCTGATTGATCTTTTTATAAACACTACTGTTTTGTAGCATGTTTTTCAATTCTTTTTCATAGAGACCTGTGTCTAGAATAGTAACCGACCCCCCTTTATCAGAGTTTTTAATTACAATGCGGTCATTTTCGGCTAATGTCCGCAGTGCTTCTTTTTCAAGGGGCGTGATATTAGTATGTTTTTTTCTTATGTTGTTATCCCTTATTTTCATTAAATCTTCCTCCACTAAATACTGGAAATCATCCATTATTTGTAACCTGGATTGTTCAGGATAAAACTTGGGGTTCGGAATTCTAGTGGGAAAATTCTTGTCAGTCAAATGGGGGATTTTAGACGCAGTTTCAGATAAGTCTCTCAAAAATTTCAATGAAACCTGCTCCTGAAAAGTCGCAGGAATAAATTCTTCCGGATTCAAGGAATGGGGCACAGGTTCATTAGTGCGGTCATAATCAGCTCTGTCCTCCTGAAAAAAATGTCGTCTCACTGCTATTCTTCTGACAAAATTTTTAACATCCAGAATAGTATTGAATGTGTCCATTTTGACTGAGGGTACAAAATTCAATCCCTTTTGTAGTACTTGAATTTGTGCTGGGGTCAGTATGGTCGCAGACAGGTTGATGACTGTGAACTCATCATACGTGGCTAATAATTTTTGTTCCTGGTCGATCTCCTGTACTCCCTTACAAGGATGGTGTTTTCTGCCAGATCTTCTCGTGCGTTTTTTCCGGTACCGTTTTCTAGACACAGGTCTCTATGAAAAAGAATTGAAAAACATGCTACAAAACAGTAGTGTTTATAAAAAGATCAATCAGGACCCTACCAGTAATATTAGAGTAGAATTAGAGGGATTGTTACAGCATGGTTTAGAGGAAGGAATAATTAATCAAAAACAAAGTGATTTTTTTAATCCATCTTTTCCAAGAATTCCTCTACTCCATGCTTTACCAAAAATCCACAAACAACAGTTCCCCCCACCATTCAGACCAATTATATCGGGCATCGGGTCCATTACAGAAAACCTGTCAGATTGGCTTGATAGCAGACTTAATCCTTTAGCGAAGGTCTCACCCAGTTACCTGCATGACACTAAACATGTATTAAATATAATGCAGGGTGTAAAGTGGCAAAACTCATTTTGTTGGCTCACGTGTGATGTACAAAATTTGTATACTTCTATACCGCATGATCTGGCCATTTTAGCACTTAAAATTTACCTTCAAAAGTATAGCAGTTATTCTATGGAATTGCAAACCTACATTTTGGATGTGACATTTTTTCTGCTGAAAAACAACTATTTTTCTTTTCTTGATGATTTTTTCCTGCAGACGCAAGGCTTCTCTATGGGCTCTAAATTTTCTCCTTCTCTCGCCAATATCTTCATGTCTTGGTGGGAGGAGGAGTATATTTTTTCCGAAAAAAATCCCTTTATTTCTAATGTTTTTCTTTTTTTGAGATATATAGATGGCGTGGATAGTGATCTGGGATGGAACAGCTGGTAGCATAAAAAATTTCGTGGAGTATCTAAACAACAATCCCTGCAACATAAAATTCACTTTTCAATTCAATAAAATAACTATTCCGTTTTTGGATGTAAGTCTCAGTGCAGACTTAGAGAATTAAACAGTGGTATGTGATATTTATAGAAAACCTACAGCAGGGAATGCTCTCCTCTATGCTACCAGTTGCCATCCCCGACACGTCACCAATAATATCCCAACGGGAGAATTCATAAGGGCCAGACGCACGTGCACATCATCCAATGCATATGAAAATCAATGCAAAATCATAGAGGGACGTTTTAAGAGAAAAGGTTATTCATCTAAAATTATTAGTGCAGCCAGGGAAAAATCAGATGAAAAAACTAGGGAACAGTATTTGCAAACGAAAAAAACATCTCCCTTTAATTCAAAGGACTGTTCACCTATAGTTTTTTCTACTGATTATAGCAGCGATTTCCATAGCATTGTTAGTGTCATAAAAAAATACTTACCAATTCTGTATGTGGATGACACTCTAAGAACCATCCTTAAAAACGGTGTAAAATTCAATCCAAACGTAATAAAACTATAGCAACCATGGATGCCCCTAGCGACCACCAAAATAAAAATGTTAAAAATAAAAATACTCAGGAAAGTTGGTTGCCTACTGTTGGCTCCTATAAGTGTGGACAGAAAAATTGTGGACTTTGCAAGTTCATGACAGGCACTACTAAAGTAGTTTCAAGTGTGTCTGAACAAGAATTTAAAATCCGCACAATGATAAATTGCGGCACAAGTGGTGTGATATATGTTGTGACCTGTACACAGTGCCATATCCAGTATGTGGGTTCTACATCACGTGCACTAAGAAGACGCATATGTGAGCATGTTTATGATGTCAGTCACACTACCACTCGCACTTTGTCTGCGGTATCCAGACATTTTCAGAGCCAGCATGCGGGCAACCTGGATTCTTTAAAAGTTGTTGCAGCTGAAAAGATTGTTTTACCAAAGGGAGGTGGCGATATGGGGGAAACTTTATTGCGTAGAGAGGCTAAATGGATGTATTTACTAAAAACAAGAATGCCGCATGGCATGAATGTGAAAAATGAGATTGCCAATGTCCTCTAACTATAATTTTTTTTTTTTTCACTCTCCCCTTGCCTCTCTGTGTGAAACCTGTGTATTTCACTCGACTTGATTGTTTTCCTACTTCCTGTTCTAAATCTTTATAGTAACATGTCATTCTTGCTTAGTGTTATCTAGACTAAGGACATATACGTCCGAAACGCGTCCTCCCTTTTTACACCTGCTATGATGCGTTTTTAATGCAACCATGGAACATGGAATTTTAATGAAATTTTGAATAAAATCTGATGCTTTAAATTTCTGGAACTGGATGCTGGATTATCTCCTCCTCCCTACTGACAGCACTGCTGTATATACATCACAGGAGGGGCTGGGGCCTACATTATATACATTACAGGCGGGGCAGGGGGCATAGACTTTACTCGGGAGGGGCATAGATGTTACTGGAGTGGCAAACCGCTCTGGTGGCGTACACATTACTGGGATGGGTGGCTTAGCGCTCTGGGGGACCCATATAGTTCTGGGGTGCCGCACAGACTGCTGATTCATATATACACACACACAGCTCTGCTTCACACACACACACACACACACACACACACACACAGCTCTGCTTCACACCACACATCTTTCTTCAGCTCTGCTTCACACACACACACACACACACAACCACAGCTCTGCTACACACACACGGCTCTGCTTCACACCACACATCTTTCTTCAGCTCTGCTTCACACACACGGCTCTGCTTCACACCACACATCTTTCTTCAGCTCTGCTTCACACACACGGCTCTGCTTCACACCACACATCTTTCTTCAGCTCTGCTTCACACACACGGCTCTGCTTCACACCACACATCTTTCTTCAGCTCTGCTTCACACACACGGCTCTGCTTCACACCACACATCTTTCTTCAGCTCTGCTTCACACACACGGCTCTGCTTCACACCACACATCTTTCTTCAGCTCTGCTTCACACACACGGCTCTGCTTCACACACACACACACACACACACAATCTGTTTCTCACACACACACATCTTTCTTCAGCTCTGCTTCACACACACACACAGCTGTTTCTCACACACACAGCTGTTTCTCACACACACACAGCTCTGTTTCTCACACACACACAGCTCTGTTTCTCACACACACACACACAGCTGTTTCTCACACACACACACAGCTGTTTCTCACACAGACACTCACACAGACACACACACACACCACACAAATTTCTTCAGCTCTGCCCTTACCTGCTCTGATGCCATCCTCCTGCTGCTCCGGTATAGGCCGCCGTCCTGCTGCTGTTCCGGTGCCGCGGCCATCCTCCTGCTCCGGTGAGTCTCCTCTCCTGGCCGCGGCACCGGTCTTCTCCTCCGCGGCCGTGGCGTCCCGCTGTGGCGGCCGCGGCGTCCCGCTGTGGCGTCCGCGGCGTCCCGCTGAGGCGGACGCGGCGTCCCGCTGAGGCGGCCGCGACGACCCGCTGTGACAGCCGCAGCATTGGACACCGCAGCAGAACAGGGAGCAGGCACACCTCTGACCCCGGAAGTACAAGCGCTAGTACTTCCGGGGTCAATCAGCGTCCTGCGCCCGCAGTTTGTTTTTGCGTCTTAGAGACGCAGATACAAATAAATGTAGGTGCGCCCCCCCCCCCGAAAACAGACTGTCTTTACAGAGGGGGAGAGGGTGTGAAAAAAAAAAAAATTGCTGACGGGTGGCAAGTATGGCCCTGGTGGTGGGGGCCCCCTTGGAAGCTTTTTTGGTGGGGGCCCCGGGGCTGAAGCCCCGCCTGCCTCGCCTATAATCCGGCCCTGACCTGTGCAATACTAGGGAAACCCTGAAAACATGCACTGTTGTTGGGCCTTGAGGACTGGAGTTGGGGACCCCTGCTCTACGGGACGGGTGAAAATTGCTGAGTATGGCGCTCAGCTATCTCCGGCAGTCCCTTTGAGAGCCCCTTCAAAGCGGCTTCAAAAATGGCGAAAAGTTTTTCTGATCATCTTCTGCTTCAAAGGCTCAGCGGGTATGCCAGCATCTATAAGACTTGATGTGCACATACCCTTACTATTATGAGTGCCAACTGAATTCAGATAACTGTCATACCACCAGTTATGTAATAAAAGAGTACGTGAGAAGCTATCATCAACCAAATGTTGATTTATAACAGATTGATCATTTCATCCCCTTCAAGAAAATACTACTGGTAACAAAGAAAATAAAAGCAATAACTGGTAATGAATCAGTGTTCCTCATTAGAAGAATATTGCACACAACTAAAATCTTACATTTCAAAAAAACTTCCCGTGCAAGAGTGCAGTCACATGTCCACACGTATATGATCTGTATAGTTTCAGGGACGTGCTGACTAGTGTCATCCAATGCCACTCAATTCTCAGCTACATGCAGTTATCTGACTGACCCTTGCACGGATAATACAGTGGAATAATGACAGCATGTACATTGCAGACTGTCATGATTTGGCAATCTCCAGTCACATAGAGGTTGCAGACTTTTCTTCTCCATATGAAAAACCCATTTAAGCTTTAAGAGTTATAAGCAGCAAGCCCCTGCTGGTTAACACCTTCCTGGTGAAAACTGATTTATTTATAGAATCTGTAGGGTAAAAAGAAAAGGTTTAATTGGAGACTCTAGAGCCATTCAATGAAAAGGACATCAAACATGACTAGGCCTCATTCAGATGTAATACGTTTTACTTATACTCGAGTGAAATAAAAAAATAGAACAATTTCCATCAGTGTTTAGTCAGTGCATCAGTTTTTACCATCCGTGTTTCATCTGTTTTTCTCATATGCAAAAAAAATCTGGTAATTTTCTCAAACTTTTCCTAGCAGTCAGAGAAAAACAGACAGCACTAGGATGCAATAAGTGTGTGGTGTCCAGCTTTTTCATGGCCCTATAGACTTACATTGGTTAGTTTGATCCTTGACTTGCATCAAAAAGTGACAAGTCTCTTAGTTTGTTTTTTTGTGGACTCTCGGCTCACGAAAATATGGACACGTAAATAGCTCCATACATTAGGTACATGGTTTATTTGGGAAAAACATGGAAAGCACTCACATGTGAATTTAGTCTTAAAGAGGTTATCCATTACTTAAACACTGATGGCCTATCCTTAAGATAGGTCATAAATGTCTGATCGGCCTCTTTAAGTGATTTTCATTAGTGTTTTCACTGATGAGAAAAAAAGACGTTTCTCCACATTCACCTATCAGTCAGTGAAAAACGACATCCGGAGGAAAAAAAATTGGACTTATGTACAGCTCTATAGACTGTCATAGGTATGACGTAGGACGCATCATCCACACGTGGCTGGGAAGAAGTACGGTGACTGCACAAGATGGAGAAGGTACCGGACTGAGAGCAGCGACTCCCATCAGACTGGACTGCCCCCTAGGTGATTATAATAAAGGTCTTTTTTACGTTCAACAGAGTGGCCTGGGCACTTATATACATAGTATTCTAGAATGCTGTATATAAGGGTTCACTGGTGGTGGGTGCAGCTTATAGGGAACAGACCTAGTGAGAGGTTCCCTTTAATATAGCGGAGACTAGCCCAGTGTCTGAAACGCACGTCACTGATGACACTTTGTTTCAGGGTGGGAGGGGAGACTGTGGCAGTGACCACAGCTTCTGCCTCCTGGTGACGACTCTTTATGAGTATCCCAGAATGAACAGGAAGTAGGAAAAAAAAATAAAGAAGTTAGAGTAGGGAGGGAACAGTAGGGACATAAAATCCACAACATAATACTGAAAATAAGGCAGTACTTTTTAAGCGATATGTTGTGACTAAAGGACTAGACGACCAATCACTATAGAGCCAATGTTTCTTAAAGGGATTGTCAAACGGTATATTTATTTCTTTTTTAAGCCATGGATTGAATAAAAATAATAAACAGAGGCCTATTCACCTTCCAGCAGTGTATGCTGCTTTGAAGGTTTTTGTCGGCTCTGTAATCAATGTGTGCTTCATTTGGAAGTGAGTGCAGTGCAGCAGCCCGTAATTGGCTGCAGAAGTCAGGTGACTAGAAAAGCACATCATGTCTAGAAGAGGGCGCTAAGACATCGCTTCCATAGCCGGCAGAGGTCTGCGGAGCGGTCTATGCAACATCTACGCAGGCTCTGGAAAGGGAGTAGGCCCATGTTTATTATTCTTGATGACTCCATGGCTAATTTCTTTTTATTATTTTTTAACTGCTGGACAACCCATTTGAATGTTGAGCTTATTCATCCATCATTTTACTGACAAGGACTCCAAGCGTTACTCTGTAAAGAACAAGGAGAACCTACATGCACACAGACAATTATACAAAAAGAACAAAATTACATATAGCTCACATATTTCTCAGTCAGGAGCAGGAGGTCCACGTGGATTTTTCGCAGTTGTTGAATAACTCGTAAACAGACGTCCTTGTCCAACACTTCAGAATCCATCATTGGCTTAGCGTGTTTTACATGAGGTAGCACAATTGCTCTGAGCCCAAGCACATTTATGACTGAAAGTTCAGCAATATTAGAGACTGATAAACAGAGCAGAGCGTGTAGGGAAAGAGAGAGAAAAAGACACTGACTAAGTGACAGCGAGTGGATAGACAGAGACACACATAGCATTAACAGTTTAATCCCACGGATTAGCGAGGGAATTTTTCATTGGTGATTGTTCTTAGTGTGTGAGGCGTGTAAACTAGGTACCATGCGCAACACCCTAGCAGAAAGATGGAATGTCCACTGAAAAGCTGATGCACTGCAGAATATAAGGTCACTATTGTGTGCTGAGCGTAGGAAGAAAGCAATTGCAAGGAAGAAAAACAGAAATGAAAAGCACAAACATCCAGTGATATAATATAAACTGACATGCAAAACGTTTTTTGTCAATATTTTTTTGTTACTATAACAAATATTGTCATCTACTGGTTTCCATAATTATTGCCTCATCTCCGGAGTTCCACAGCTATTGACATAGCAGAGCATAACAGTGGGTTCTCTTCCCTCCACAAAGCAGATGTACAATGAGTTGCCATACGCTGCTATGATCTCTCTACTGATACATCATAAGTTTATGCATTAGCAAACCTCTATCCACTTTATGAGATAGGTATAAGTCAATTCCATCCAAAACTAAAGATGGAACTATATAGACATGACTTATTTAAACTTCCCATTTGGATTAGGGCGTGATAGATTTTGCATAATGCTGCAACCATAGTTCACATGTGAAAAAATACTTATTTTAGATTTGTGACTCATGAGTTGAAACACGTTTTACTTTTGCTGTGTACCTGCAGAAGAATTTTTTTTACTTGATAAAGTTGATGGCTGTCATTTGTTTTTATCGTAAGTAAATGAGCAAACCTGCAGATGTTCCGGGTTCGGTCCATATAAGTCTATGGGGACCCTAACTTTAAAGCTATAAAATGGTGGTGGTAAGGGCTAGGGGGATGCAAAATGGAGATTAAAGCAGCACAATTATACTTACCAAGTTTCCAGGCGGCTATCACACTGCTTCTAGGTCAACTCAATTAAACCTCATGAATATTCCCTGCTTTCTACGCGAACTCTCTGTGACATCGTCTGTGATTGCTTGCAGTCAGACTGCGCCCCTAACCTCTGTGCCGACGGCTGCCCTCACACTAGCTGTCTGAGTCCCCAAAATGGAGTGTAAAAAGAAATATATAATTGGAAAAAATCATGTGCAGTCCCCTGTTTTTTCAAACCCAGTGCAGATAAAGCAGACAGCTGGAGGCTGTAGCCCCCACCTGTCAGCTTTATATTGGCTGTGTCTCAAAATACGAGGGACCCCAGTCGTGTTTTTTAAATTATTTAAATAAATAATTGTAAAAAAACGGCGCTGGGTCCCCTCCATTTTTGGTATTCAGCCAAGATAAAGCAGACTGGGGGCTGGTATTCTCAGGCTGGGGAGGTCCATGGTTTTTGTTCCCTCTCCAGCCTAAAAATAGAAGCCCACAGCTGCTTTTTTTTAGGCTGAATGCGCCATTAGATGTGCCAATCCTGGTGCTTACCTGACTCATCCCGATTGGCCTGGAGTGGTGGAAAATGGGGTACTATATGGGATTACTGACATCTGTGGTTTATCAAAAAAATCACAGCTGCCACAAAGTCCTGGATTAGTAATAGGGATCTATGAGACTCCCACTATTAATCGTGTAAGTAAAAAGAAATAAACACAAAACACAGAGAAAAATCCATTATTTAAACAAAAAAAATTCCAAACAAAAAAAAACACCCCTTCTTCAATTTTTTAACACTCAAAACACCACTGCAGGTCCAGTGTAATCTACACCACAATGCTCCATGACGATCCCGGCTCTGCCACATCCTGAGGTTGCAGTGCGCAGTCACATTATAATATGTGACTGATCACTATGTGCTGGGGGACACACTGACGGAGTCGCAGCTGTTAGAGCGGTGACATCAGTTAGTTCACCTGAGGTTAAAGATATTGTTTCCAACGGTACATCTGCTGTGATCTCAGGTGAACTCTGCTCAGGTGAACTCATTGGACTCAATGCTGGATTACCGGATTGGGTTATGTGCACATGTTGAGTACTTGGTTGCACAAATTTCTGCACCAAATCTGCATCTCTTGGCAAAAAATGCACCAAAAATACATAAAAAAGTCACTGCGTTTTGGTGCGTTTTTCTGCAAGAAGATGCAGATTTGGTGCAGAAATGTTTGCAAACAAATCCTCAACGTGCGCACATAGCCTAATGAAGTAATCCGACATTGAGTTCAATGAGTTCAGCTGAGGTGAGTTCATCTGAGGTCACAGCTGGCATATTGTGAGTACCATATTCAGTCCGCTGCTCACAATAAAGCAATAAAGGCTATTTTATGCCTCAAAAAAAAAATCTTGTGGCTACTAATTACTTGGAACATCAAAGAACAGCTATTGTCTACACACGGACCAATTACAGTGTTCGGATGAAAATCTCCAGCACCAGTCCTATGCACAGAGGTGGGGAGCATAAATTCTCAAAACTGCAAAACTTCTAATAGCCTTGATAGATGTATAATGGTCTGACATATCCTACGATCATATTGAACCCATTTTGAGATATTCATTGCAAACCCCACGTTATTAATGTTGAAATGAGCTCAACCTATCTGGCTAAGTGAAAAAGGACAGTCAGATTTAATGATTGGAATCAGCCATAGGTGAAAGAAAGTTGGCACTGATCCATTCCTGTTTTATTCTGACAAACAAGGTTTTCCATGCTTGAGACAGATAACCGAGTCAATTGGGTGTGACAAAGCTACCGGTCATGTTGAATACTTTCTGACATTACACTGGAGGCTAGACATGACAGTATGCCAATAGCAAACTAGGGCAGTTCTGGCTTCAATCTGATGACTAAGAAGTCCACAGGATCAAGGCTCAAGAATTTAACATAGCTAATACTGTTAATAAACCAATTTGGACTCCCTTTCAGAAGCCAAAACTAATTCTTAATTTTGCTTTCATAAAATGGCAATTTAATAGTTATCCCTTTCACCCCGAGTGTTTTCACCTTCAAGACAAAGCCAATTTTTTCAATTCTGACCAGTAACACTTTACATAGTTACATAGGTTGAACAAAGACCTAGGTCCATCTAGTTCAACCTTCCTCCACCAATTTTACATTTTTTCCCTAAATCATTTATAACCGACAATGTTGTGTGCACTGAGGAAATCATCCAGCCCTTTTGTAAAAGTTGTTATAGTGTCTGCCCTTACTACCTCTTGTGGTAGAGCATTACAAAATCTTACTACAGTAACTGTAAAGAACCCTTTCCTATTTAGTTACCGGAATCGCCTTTCTTCCATTCACAGTGAGTATTCCCTGGTCCTTAGTATTGCCTTTTGATGGAATAAGTCATGTGCCAGTCCCTAGTATTGACCACACATGTATTTATACATATAAAAAGCTAAACAAATCCAACTTTTTCAACCTCTCATCATATGGGAGGTCTTCCATTCCTTGCAGTAATCTAGTTGCCCACTTTTGAACTGACTCTTTGTTTCCTATCTTTTAGCCAATTCCTTACCCAGTTGCATATAGTTTCCCCTAGTCCTTGCTTCTAGAACTTCATTACAAGACTGTTATGTAGCACAGTATCAAATGCCTTTCAAAGTCCAAATAAATCACATCAGCTGCTGCATTACCAATATCCAGATTTGCCCTTACCACCTCATAGAAACCCAACATGTTGGTTAGACAAGACTTATGTTTCATGAATACATGCTAGTTATCAGTTATTATATTATTCTCTCTAATATATCGTTGCATGTCATCCCTTAAAATGCCCTCAAAAACCTTGCACACCACTGATGTCAGACTTACCGGTCGATAGTTACCTGGATCCACCATCTTAACTTTCTTAAATATCGGTACCACGTCAGCCATTCTCCAATCCTGAGGTACCAACTCTGTTACAAGAGAGTCTAAGAAGATTAAATACAGTGGTCTGTCAATTACTGAGCTCAATTCCCTCAATATCCGTGGATGAATGCCATCTGGCTCAGTGGATTTGTGAAAGTTTAATTTACTTTGCAGGCGTACTTCTTCCTGTGTTAAATTAGTTATTTCAGGGGGTGACTTTGATTTTTGCCTTGCTGAATGATAACTGGAACAGTCAGTTCCTTGGTGATGAAAAGTGCCTGTTTAATATCTCAGACTTTGCTTTGTCCTCTATAATTATTCAGTTATAATCTTTTATGGGGCCGATACCATCCTTTTTTTGCCTTTTGGCATTGATGTAATTATAGAGTCCCCTACTACCAACATCCGTCTGACCTTGCTTGCTCTCCGATTTCCATCCTTCCTACAGCATTCGTTTTCCCGGTTGCTAGGAGCAATGTCCTGCTGTAGTGATCCTATTCCTGGCCCTGCACCCTCAATATCCAGTCAAACAGGCAGATTTATTAAATTGTGCCAGGTCAGGACTAGGCTCCCTGACACGTTTCCTTTTACTCCTTCTAACCGTTACCCAGCTACCTACTTCTGGGTTTTTAACTTCCCCACCTCCACCCTCTTCCATATTTCTGGCCCCAGCCAGAGCATGCTCAGTGACTTCTAAACCCCTGTCCAGGTTCGGAATATTCCTGAGTGTTGCGAGCTGCATATTTATATCCATTACTTTGGCTTCCAAATATGTAATACGCTGGCATCAAGCACAGACATATTCACCCTCGAACAGCTGTTCAAGGCATGTATACATCTCAAAAGAAGGACACTTGGTAGGATTATCCATGGAACACATACTAAATGAGGATAAAACAGTACAGATAAAAATAATGGAACACTGGAAAGGTAAAACCAAACTATGCTGCTCTTGTGTCAAACTATGATATTGTGTTCAACTATGCTATACACTTACCTTGCAGCCACACTTGAATTGCAGTGTCCCCCGCTCAGAAGTCTCGCAATATGTGACTGGAATTTATAGTTCACTACCAAGCTAGCAAGCAAATACAATGAATCATCTTGCAGCCACACCCGCTCAGAAGCCTCGCAATGTGTGACTGGAATTTATAGTTCACTACCAAGCTAGCAAGCAAATACAATGAATCATCTTGCAGCCTCACTTGAATTGCAGTCTCGCAGTGTATGACTGGAATTTATAGTTCACTACCCAGCTAGCAAGCAAATACAATGTATCATCTGACACCAAAGCAAACACAATGAGTCACCTGACACAAATCACAAGACCCCTTTTTTTCTCAGTAACAGACAGCACAGATAGACAATACCCTAAACCATGTAAACACCTAAACAGTTATAACAAACTCTGAAATTGTGTTCAACTATGGTATACACTTACCTTGCAGCCACACTTAAATTGCAGCCTCACCCACTCAGAAATCTCGCAGTTAATAACTCTGAAACACTTCAAAGGATATCAGTGATTCTGTTTTTTTGTGACATATTGTACTTCATGATAGTGGAAAATTTAAGATGTGAAAATATTGGAAATTTGGAGAAAATTTGTAAACTTTCACAGTTTTCAAACTGAATTTTTATGCCCTTAAATCAGAGTTATGTCACACAAAATAGTTAATAAATAACATTTACCACATGTCTATTTTACATCAGCACCATTTTTGAGACAAAGTTTTCTTTGTTATAAGTTATAAGGGTTAAAAGATTATCAGCAAATTCTACTTTTTCCAACAAAATGTACAAAACCATTTTTTTAGGGACCACATCACATTTGAAATGACTTTGAGAAGTCAATGTGACAAAAAAATACCCAAAAATTACACCACTCTAAAAATTGCACCCCCCCAATCTGCTTAAAACTACATTGAAAATCAAAAAAGGTCCGTGGAGCCTCTGTTAGGAGTCTCAACACAGAAACCAGCCAGATATCCCTCCGGGAAGGGCCCAGCCAAGGGGTGACTCTTTTTAGGAGACCACCATATTAAGTGGCCCTTTTAGTCAATATCCAACTTTTTGACAAGTTTAAAGATATGACAAGGGAAATACCAAGGCCAGGTATACATCCACAGACAGCCGTTTCGGGGTATTGCCCCTCATCAGTGTGGAGTAGGATTCTGGCCGGGTGGGAGCAATGCCTAGTAGACCAACAAAACAAAACAATCACTGATCTCGGGGAGACCAGCCAGAGAAAACACTGCCAGCAGCCAGCGAGGGCGCTCAAGACCGTGAAATCCTAGGTGCATTGCCCCCTGGGAAATATGCAAATCAAAAAAGGTCCGTGGAGCCTCTGTTAGGAGTCTCAACACAGAAACCAGCCAGATATCCCTCCGGGAAGGGCCCAGCCAAGGGGTGACTCTTTTTAGGAGACCACCATAACCACCATATTAAGTGGCCCTTTTAGATATCTGGCTGGTTTCTGTGTTGAGACTCCTAACAGAGGCTCCACGGACCTTTTTTGATTTGCATATTTCCCAGGGGGCAATGCACCTAGGATTTCACTGTCTTGAGCGCCCTCGCTGGCTGCTAGCAGTGTTTTCTCTGGCTGGTCTCCATGAGATCAGTGATTGTTTTGTTTAAACTACATTAAAAAAGTATATTAGCACTTCAGAGGCTTCCCAGGAACTAAAGCAATGTGGAAGGAAAAAATGAAAATGTTACTTTTCCCCACAAAAATGTTACTTTAGCCCCAAATTTAGCATTTTCATAAGGATAACAGGAGAAAATAGACCATAGAATTTGTTGTTCAATTTCTCCGGAGTACACCAATAACCCCAGTGTTGTGGAAAACTACTATTTGGGCACACAGCAGAGCTTCAAAGGAAAGAAAAGCTATTTTATTTTTGGAGCTCAAAATTGTCTGGAATAGATAGTGTATGTCATGTTGCGTTTGCAGAGCCCCTGATGTGCGTAAACCCCCCACAAGTGATCCAATTTTGTAAACTAGACCCATCAAGGAATTTATCTAGATTTGTGGTTAGCACCTTGAATCCACATGTGCTTCATAGAAATTTATAACATTGAGCTGTAAAAATTAAAAAATAAATTTTTACCGCAAAATTGTTGCTTTAACACCAAATTTTTCTTTTCCACACAGGTAACAGGAGAAAATGGACAGTACAATTTGCCATACAATTTCTTCTGATACCGCATGTGTAATGGAATCTACTATTTGGTCACATGGCAGGGCTCAGAAGAAAAGGAGTGCTACTTGAATATAAATAGATAGCATATGCTATGTTGCGTTTGCAGAGCCCCTGATGTATACTACCGTTCAAAAGTTTGGGGTCACCCAGACTATTTTGTCTTTTCCATGAAAAACATACTTTTATTTATCAAATGAGTTACATAATGGAAAGAATATATAGTCCAGACATTGACGAGGTTAGAAATAATGATTTTTACTTGACATAATAATTTTATCCTTCAAACTTTACTTTCGTCACAGAATGCTCCCTTTGCAGCAATTCCAGCTTTGCAGATCTTTGGTATTCTAGCTGTTAATTTTATGAGGTAATCCGGAGATATTTCATCCCATGCTTCCAGGAGCCCCTCCCACAAGTTGGATTGGCTTGATGGGCACTTTTTGCATACCATACAGTCAAGCTTCTCCCACAACAGCTCAATAGGGTTGAGATCTGGTGACTGGGCTGGCCACTCCATTACAGATAGAATACCAGCTGCCTGCTTCTTCCCTAAATAGTTCATGCATAATTTGGTGTTGTGCTTTGTGTCATTGTCCTGTTGTAGGATGAAATTGGCTCCAATCAAGTGCTGTCCACAGTGTATGGCATGGCTTTCTAAAATGGAGTGATAGCCTTCCTTATTCAAAATCCCTTTTACCTTATACAAATCTTCCACTTTATCAGCACCAAAGCAACCGCAGACCATCACATTACCGCCACCATCCTTGACGGATGGCGTCAGGCACTCGGACTGCATTTTTTAGTTGTTCTGCGTCTCACAAATGTTCTTCTGTGTGATCCAAACATCTCAAACTTAGATTCGTCTCTCCATAACACTTTTTTCCAATTTTCCTCTGTCCAATGTCTGTATTATTTTGCCCATATTAATCTTTTCCTCTTATTAGCCAGTTTCAGATATGGCTTTATCTTTGCCACTCTGCTCTGAAGGCCAGCATGCCGGAGACGCCTTTTCACTGTAGACGTCGACACTGGCGGTTTGTGGGTACTATTTAATGAAGCTGCAAGTTGAGGAACTGCGAGGTGTTGATTTCTCAAATCAGAGACTCTAATGTACTTGTCTTGTTGCTCAGTTGTGCAGTGGGGCCTTCAACTTCTCTTTTTACTCTGGATAGAGCCTGTTTGTGCTCTCCTCTGAAGGGAGTAGTACACACCGTTGTAGGAAATCTTCTGTTTCTTGGCAATTTCTCACATGGAATATCCTTTATTTTTAAGAACAAGAACAGACCGTCTAGTTTCACATGAAAGTTCTCTTTTTCTGGTCATTTTGAGAGTTTAATGGAACCAGCAAATGTAATGCTCCAGATTCTCAACTAGCTCAAAGGAAGGTCAGTTTTAAAGCTTCTATAATCAGCAAAATTGTTTTCAGCTGTGCTAACATACTTGCACAAGGGTTTTCAAGGGATTTCTAAATATCTATTAGCCTTCTAACACAGCAAACAAAATGTACCATTAGAACACTGGAGTGGTGGTTGTTGGAAATGGGCCTCTATACACTTATGTACATATTGCATTAAAAAACAGATGTTTGAAGCTAGAATAGTCATTTACCACATTAACAAGGTATAGAGTGTATTTCTGTTTAATTTAATGTTAGCTTCATTGAAAAAAAAATGTGCTTTTCTTTCAAAAATAAGGAAATATCTAAGTGACCCTAAACGTTTGAACTGTAGTGTACGTAAACAGTAGAAACTCCCCACAAGTGACCGCATTTTGGAAACTAGACCCATCAAGATATATATCTAGATGTGTGGTAAGCACCTTGAAGAAACATTTGCTTCACAGAATTTGATAATGTTGAGCCGTGAAAATTAATACATTTTTACCACAAAACTGTTGCTTTAACCAGTAAATTTCTTTCATTTTTGCAATGATAACAATAGAAAATTCACTATAATATTTGTTGCCTAAATCTCCTGAGTAGTGGAATACGCCATATGTGATGGATAACTGCTGTTTGGCTGCATGGCAGGGCTCAGAAGGGAAGGAGAGCTACTTGAATTTTGGAGCGCAAAATTGTCTGGAATAGATAGCAGACACCATGTGGCTTTTGCAGAGCCCATGATGTGCCAAAACAGTTGAACCCCCCATAAGTGACCCCATTTAGGAAACTAGAGCTCTTACGGACATTATCTGGATGTGTGGTTTGCACCATGAACGCACAAATGTTCACAGAACTTTATGACTCTGAGCCATGAAAATGAAAAAAAACTTTTTCACCACAAAAATGTTACTGTGACCACAATTTTTTAATTTTCACAAGGGTAACAGGAGAAAATGGATTGTGAAATTTGTTGTACAATTTCTCCTGTGTATACTGATATCCCATGTGTGGGTACACGGCAGGCCTAGGAAGGGAAGGAGCGCTATTTGAATTTTGGAGTGCCCTTTTGGCTGGAATAGATTGTGGATGTCATGTCACATTTGAAGAGCCTCTGACTTGCCAAAACAGCAGAAATGCCCCACAAGTGAATCCATTCTGGAAACAACACCTCTCAAGGAATTAATCTTGGGGTGTAGTGAACAATATTAACCCTCAGGTGACTCACTGAATAAAAAAATTACTATTTTTCTACTAAAATGTTGCTTTGGCCCCAAAGTTTCCATTTTCAAAAAGGGTAATAGGAATAAACGGAGCATGCAATTTATTACACGATTTCTCCTGAACTTGCCAATACTCCATTTGTGGTCAAAACTACTTTTGAGGCACAGCAAAAAGCTCTGAAGGGAAGGAACGCCATATTGGAGTTCAGATTTAGTTGTAATGCTTTGAAGTGCTGTCGCGGGCGGGGAGGGCGCCGCCGCCGCTGCGCTTGCTAACGCTCGGGTCTGGCGCCGCTGCGATGGCTGGTCGGTGGCTCGAGCGGTGGGCCAGATCCGGGGACTCGAGCGGCGCTCCTCGCCCGTGAGTGAAAGGGGGTAGTTTGGTTTGGGGATTTGGTCCGTGACGCCACCCACGGGTTGTGGTGAGGTTGGGCACCGCTGCTGGTGACGGGGATCCCGGGAGCGATGGTAGGGAGCAGCTGGGATGTTGTTTTCCCCCTCCGTGGGTAGGGGTTGGTTGTCCCGGGGCCCGGTGAGGTGACGGGGAGGCAGGGTTGGGGAGGTGCAGGGTCGCGGGGACAGCGCAGCGCGGTGCCGGATGGCACGGTAGTACTCACTCAGCCACAAATGTACGCAAAGTCTCTGGTAAACCAAACGGCTGGATGGACGGGTCCCGCAGCCGGCTGCTGTGGCTTCTCCCAGACGGTTGGTGGTGGCTGCCTTTCCCTACACCTGTGCGTATGTTCGGTCCCGATGGATTCCCACCGGTAACCCGCTCCCCAGCGTGTAGATGCGCCGGAGGAGCCCTTTTGCCCGCAGGCTCTGGCCCTTGGACCTCTAGCTGTGGCGGTAGCTGTATTTCCTTTTGCTGGTTGGACGGTTGCCTTCAATCGGGTCTTGGCTGTTAGGAAAGCCCTGGGGTTCCGGTCACTGACGGATTCGACCTCTAATGGCGGCTCCAAGCCTGGTCGGGGTCCGTAGGCCCTGCCTGAGTGTGCTGGCTTCACTTCACTCCCCGGTTCGGTACCGGCAGGCCAGCACCCGACCCCGGTCCTACGGTTCCGCATCGATCTGCCTCTCCTGCAGACGGCCACCACCGTCTGCCAACCTTGCTCTTAGTGCCCGGGCCACACACCCGGACACGGTCAGTTTGCTCGACTACCACTTCACTCCTTCCTCCTCCACTTCCCTAACTGATCTGCTCCTGACTTCCTTTTCCCGCCTCCAGGACTGTGAACTCCTCAGTGGGTGGGGCCAACCGCCTGGCTCCACCTCACCTGGTGTGGACATCAGCCCCTGGAGGGAGGCAACAAGGATTTTGTGTCTGGCTGATGTGCCCGTCTCGGGGTGGGGGTGTATGTTGTAGTACCTGTGACGACCTGGCTAGTCCAGGGCACCACATTCCCCCTTGGTTTAAATGCAGACCGTCCGCGGGCTGCCCGTCCACCACCTGTTTTATTTTTCTATTTAACTGCAAAAACATTAAAACATCAACAGTTTATGCATCTTAAATCTTCCCATACGGGAGGCAGGTCACTTAAACGTTGCAAAACAAATAGATTTACATTTTTATTAACAACGGATGGACGGCTTCCGCTCTCCCACCCAAGCAACCTGGCCCTGATGCTGCCCCTAAGAAGTGGGCAGCACCCCTTGACCCCAGTCCAGATCCAGGCTGCCCAAGCGGGAACGGGTGTCTCGCACCCGGCTGTCACTTCAGGGGACCCCACGTCCATGGGGGACCCCTGATCCCCGGAGGATCGCCACCGGTTGCGGTAGTGGCGGGCCTGGGCCATCTCTTTCCTCCAGGCCCATCCTCCAAATCAGCCTCTCCGGAGGCGGCAACGGAAACATACCCCCAACCTATTTACAATCCCACAAGTTCGTGGGTGCCCTGCAAGTTCTCAGGCATGTCCATGAAGAGTCCTTCATGCAACGGTAACAAAGGGTCCCTACGGGGACTACTTGCCGGCAACGGCCGGATCAATCACGGTGTCAATAAGGTAAAACTTCGGTTTGATTACTTTTCATTTACCAGGGTAACGGTACTGGTGGTCCCAACGGGGACAACGGTGCAACGGGGAACCGCTGCCTTACTTCAAGTCTACACCGCAGGCCGGAGGAGGGGACTGGGCCGGTTCTTGAGCCTCCTGGCCTCCTCTCAGCTTGGCATCCAGGGCAAACCAGCCCCTCTCTCCACAGTGCCGTGTGTACGTCACCAGATCGCCTGGGAGCAAGTTACAGTCCGGGTGGCCCTCTGGCAGGTGGGCATTGACATCCCGGCGGGCCACAAACACCCCGGCTTCCAGGCCCGGCTCGAAAATAAATCCATACCCCCTGCGGGGGTCAAATCTTCACACCTGACCCTCGTATCTTGGGCCCCGTATCCGGAAGGTGGCTCTGCGGAGGTTCTCCTTCTCCTGGATTGTGCGGGCTATCAACTCAGCCTTCCGCTTCTCCCTCTCCGTGATTTCCCGGCCCAGCAGGCTCGGCTCCCTGTCCCAATAAGGGGCGTTTGGCTGCCCCTGCGCGCAGGTCGGGCCCCGCAGGACTTCCCCCACACTGCCCACTACTGGCGTCCACTGTGGAAGGTCCCGCAGTGTCATGGCCTGGGGTGCTGCCTCACAGCGGCGACTCGGCGCAGCCTCAGCCGAGGCGGGGGATATGGGTACAGGGGCCCTCACCTGCTGAGCCTCCACCTCCTCCTGGACGGAACGGATCACTGGAGCCGGAACGGTGCAGGGTGCGGTCACTTCCGATGCCGCCGGTGCGTCTTTGCAGACTGACGCTGCCCTCGGGAGCTTCCACGGAAGCGGTACGGGTCGTCTGCGGACTTCGTCTGCAGGCTGGTCCGCTCGGGCGGACTGGCAGGGTTCCGCTAACCGGTTGTAGGGGTAGCGGGCCTAGTGGCGGGGCGGCAGCAGCCAACACGGGTAGCGGGGGAGGCAGCAGGGTGAGCGGGCGCAGACCGGGCCCCTCAGTCGCGACGACCGATCCTGTAGGAATACAGGGGCGTGGGTCGCTTACCCGCTCCTCCAAGACTTCCTCCACCTCGCGTCTCCGTATGGCCGCCACCACGTCCGCCATGTCGGCCTCCCACTCCTCCAGGAGGAGCTGCACTCGCACCTGCAGACGGCTGCTCAGTTGGACGGTCCGGACCTCCACCCACGCTGCGGTGCTGGGCGCGGGCTCGGGGACTGCGGGGTTACTGGACGGACGGTACATGCTGGCAGGGGTATCTTCCAGGAACCAAATGGCGGCAGAGTCCTGTCGTCCTTGCCTTTATGGCTTCGGTTTACATTCGGCCGGACGCCATCCGTCCCCCTTGGTCTTTTCTCAGCACCTCCTCTTAAGGGGCGGGGCTTCGGCTTTCGCGCCTCCACTGCTCGAGAAGATGCTCGAGCGGGAAAATCTTCGCGCCCAACATGGCGGATTCTGAAATTTTTCGGCCGGACACCGTCGGCGGGACACAAGGCGCACTTCTACCAGCCGGCAGAACGGTAAGATCCTGTTCGTCACGCCAAGTTGTCGCGGGCGGGGAGGGAGCTGCCGCCGCTGCGCTCGCTAACGCTCGGGTCCGGTGCTGCTGCGATGGCTGCTCGGTGGCTCGAGCGGTGGGCCGGATCCGGGGACTCGAGCGCCGCTCCTCGCCCGTGAGTGAAAGGGGGTAATTTGCTTTGGGGATTTGGTCCGTGACGCCACCCACGGGTTGTGGTGAGGCCACACACCCGGACACGGTCAGTTTGCTCCTCGACTACCACTTCACTCCTTCCTCCTCCACTTCCCTAACTGATCTGCTCCTGACTTCCTTTTCCCGCCTCCAGGACTGTGAACTCCTCAGTGGGTGGGGCCAACCGCCTGGCTCCACCCCACCTGGTGTGGACATCAGCCCCTGGAGGGAGGCAACAAGGATTTTGTGTCTGGCTGATGTGCCTGTCTCGGGGTGGGGGTGTATGTTGTAGTACCTGTGACGACCTGGCTAGTCCAGGGCGCCACAGTGATATCACATTGGCAGAGCACCTGAAATGCCAAACCCCCCATAAGTGACCCCATTTTATAAAGAGAACCCCTCAGTGAATTCATCTAGGAGTGCAGTGAGCATATTGACAACACGGGCATCCCACATAATTGTGTGTCATTGGGCAGTAAAGGAAGCTCAGGAAAATGTTAAAGCATAAAAAATCAGAACTCGTATTGCCTTTACTTGCTAAGCATTTCTTCAGACAGATATAGCCCTTTCACGGGTTTGAAAATTATTACCTATTCATTTTATGGTATAGGGAATAACTTAATGACCGCTTAGACCCCCAGTGATAAAAACCGGGAAGGCTCTTTGATTACGCGATCATGTGCAAAGCCACTCTGGTCAAATTGTTCTCTTTAGAGCTCCGGTTCTTGGGATCATTGCAAGTCTTAGAAGTCGGACTGCCAACAATTGGGAAGTTAGCCCAAATCCATTGAACAAAAGATCATTTCCAAACTTACTATAAAACCCTTTTATGCTCACATACATATCACCAGACCAACTGTTAAAATAATAAAAGAAAAGAGGATCGGGCACTGCAGAGCAGAAACTGCCAGTCAGTGGAGCCGTACTCACTCTTTGTGTGGAATCAGATGTTTCCTGGATAGCATATGCGCCTGGATGTAAAGAGCTTAGAGGAGTGGTGCTCAGCAAGCGTCATGAAATAATAGTCCAGCGATCCAGTGTAAGAAAGCGGCAACTCACTCCAACAATTGCACAACGTGTTATTTTATTCTGCGGTTGCAGACATACACAGGAGCAACAGGGAGAGAGGGGAGTGCGGGGAGCGGAGGGTGGACGACAGCCTGTTTCGCGCTAGAAAGCGCTTTGTCGAGTCCTAGAAGGAACAATCAGCTGATCGTCTTTATGAGTCATCCCAGCTGACGTGAGTGCCATTAAAAAGCAGCATACAACTGCTGACATATACACACATTATCAACAAGCCGCAATGACGCTGCGGTAGTATAACAATCTTAAAGGCATATACTGTTATAGAAATTCATCACCCTAAATGGCATATAACTATACATTTACTGATGATTAGAATCATATTTCTGCAAATAATGCGTATTCCAGTACGTAGCAAGAGAGGAGCAGAAAAATTCACTGGGATTTATTTTTGGGGTTGTATATGCACCGGTTATAAAGAAAAAAGAGAGAGATTCAGATTAAGCCATAGGAAAGGAGCTAACACTGGCTTTTAACTGTGCAGACCACATGTGTTCTTATTTTTACTTTTATTTTTCGTTTTTATTCTCCATTTTTATTTTCTGTACTGTAATTTCTACTATGGAATATCTACTTATTGATCAAGGTACAATTCTGGCCAAAGGGTGTAGTATACACTCCCCTTGGTCGTGTTGCACCTCAGTTTTTTGCGTGTTGTGCGGCATATAAATTGCATTCCATAAACTTTTTTTTATTTATATATATTAACCCATAATCATAAGTAGCAAGTTTTTTGTGGTAATAATTAACATATCTTATTCCCGTAGTTTCTCGTCTCTCTTATACAGGGCAGGTTATTATCTTTTATCACCTAAAAGTGACAGACCTGTTTTTAACCCCTTCAGCCCCCAGCCTGTTTTCACCTTAAAGACCCGGCCATTTTTTACATTTCTGACCAGTGTCACTTTGACAGGTTATAACTCTGGAACGCTTCAACGGATCCTGGCGATTCTGAGATTGTTTTTTCGTGACATATTGTACTTCATGTTAATGGTAAATTTAGGCCGATATTTTTTGCGTTTATTTGTGAACATTTTGGAAATTTGGCGAAAATTTTGAAAATTTTGCAATTTTCAAAATTTGAAATTTTATGCCTATAAATTTGTGAGATATGTCACACAAAATAGTTACTATATAACATTTCCCACTTGTCTACTTTACACCAGCACAATTTTCGAAACAAATTTTTTTTCCGTTAGGAAGTTAGAGGGGTTCAAAGTTCATCAGCAATTTTTCATTTTTCCAACAAAATTTACAAAAAAAATTTTTTAGGTACCACATCACATTTGGAGTGACTTTGAGAGACCTAGGTGACAGAAAATACCCAAAAGTGACCCCATTCTAAAATCTGCACCCCTCACTCTGCTCAAAACTACATCCAAAAAGTTTATTAACCCTTTAGGAGCTTTACAGCAACCAAAGCAATGTGCAAGGAAAAAAATGAAAATTTTACTTTTTTTACACAAAAATGTTACTTTAGCCATAAAATTTAGCATTTTCACAAGGGTATCAGGAAAAATGCACCATAAAATTAATTGTGCAATTTCTCCTGAGTACATCGATATCTCATATGTGGGGGCAATCAATTGTTTGGGCGCACGGCAAGGCTCGTAAGAGAAGGAGCATCATTTGAATTTTTGAAAGCAAAATTGTCTGGAATAATTAGCAGATGCGATGTTGTGTTTGGAGACCCCCTGAGGTGCCTAAACAATAGAGCTCCCCCACAAGTGACCCCATTTTGGAAACTAGACCCCTCATGGAATTTATCTAGATGTTTATTGAGCACTTTGAACCTATGGGGGCTTCACAAAAGTTAATAACTTTGAGCCGTGAAAATAAAAAAAAAAAAAAATTACCACGAAATTGTTACTTCAATCAGGTAGCTTTTTTTTCCACAAGCATATCAGGAAAAATTGCAACATAAAATGTATTGTGCATTTTCTCCTGAGTACACAGATACCTCATATGTGGTGGAAATCAAATGTTTGGGCGCACAGCAGGGCTCGGAAGGCAAGGAGCGACATTTGACTTTCAAACGCAAAATTGTCTGGAATCGTTAGTGGATGCCATGTTGTGTTTGGAGACCCCCTGAGGTGCCTAAACATTAAAGCTCCCCCACAAGTGACCCCATTTTGGAAACTAGACCCCTCATTGAATTTATCTAGATGTTTACTGAACACTTTGAACCCCTGGAGGCTTCACAAAAGTTTAGAATGTTCAGCCGTGAAAATATATATATTTTTTTTTTACCATGAAATTGTTATTTCAACCAGGTAGCTTTTTTTTCCACAAGGGTATCAGGAAAAAATGCACCATAAAATGTATTGTGCAATTTCTCCTGAGTACACAGATACCTCATATGTGGTGGAAAGTAATTGTCTGGGCACACGGCGGGGCTCAGAAGAGAAGGAGCGCCATTTCACATCAAAATTGGTTGGAATTATTAGCGTACGCCATGTTGCGTATGGAGACCCGCTGAGGTGCCTAAACAATGGAGCTCCCCCACAAGTGACCTCATTTTGGAAACTAGACCCCCATGGCATAAATCTACATGGGTAATGAGCACTTTGAACCCTCACGTGCTTCATACATTGAGGCATAAAAACAAAAAAGTACTTTTTTTTTTTCCACAAAAATGTTATTTTAGGCTCAATTTTTTAATTTTTACAGGGGTATCAGGATAAAATGGACCGCAAAATTTGTTGGGCAATTTGTTCTGAGTACGCCGATACCTCATATGTGGCTGAAAACCACTGTTTGGGCGCACGGCAGAGCTCCAGAGGGAAGGAGCGTCATTTGACTTTTTAAATGGAAAATTAGCTGGAATTGTTAGCCGCACCATGTTGCGTTTGGAGATCCCCCTGATGTGCCCAAACAGTGGAGCTCCCCCACATGTGACCCCATGTTGGAAACTAGACCCCCCCCCATACAAAGAAATATTAGTTTGGCAAAATAAAAAATACAGATGTCAGTAAAAAAAAAAAAAAATATATATATATATATATATATATATATGAGCGCCTGCAACTGACACTAAAGCAAGTGCCACACGTGAGAGCAATGCACAAATCTCGCATCACATCACCCGACACAGCCGCACACTCCTGTCTGGAAGAGAGCGACCGTACCGGATAATGCGGTGTGAGACTTGTGCATCGCTCTCATGTGTGGCACTGGGCTGACCCTTACAATATTCAGTAAAAAATACTGTAGTTGACGATTACTACAGTATAATTTTACTGGCCCTAAACTAAGTTTATTTGTATTTCTTTCTTAGTTTACATAAAAAAAATTAGGACGAATGCACGGATGTGCTGCAAAAAGGGGGGGGACTAGGTGGGATGGAAAAAAGATGGATGGAGGATAGAAGAGGGCGCAACGGATGCAGGAGCAGCGGAGTTTGGGAGAGGGCGCGGCGGAGGATGGGAGAGGGGGCGGCGGAAGATGGGAGAGGGGGCGCGGCGGAGGATGGGAGAGGGCGCGGTGGATGGAGGAGCGGCGGAGGAAGGGGGGGGGGGCGAGGGGAAGGGTAGAATGGGAGTGGGAGGTGAGATTGGGGATAGCTACCTTACAGAATGGATCTAGGCAGCAGGATTGCAGCAGATCCGGGAGGGGGGAGAGGGGGCAGAGGATTAAGGGGATGGGAGAGAGCAGGCAGCAGATCAGGGAGGGGGCAGAGGCTGATGGGGGAGTGAGGTGGCAGATGCAGGGGCGACGAGGCTGATGGGGGAGTGAGGTGGCAGATGCAGGGGCGCAGAGGCTGATGGGGGAGTGAGGTGGCAGATGCAGGGGTGAAGCGGCAGATGCAGGGGCACAGCGGCAGATGGGGAGAGTGCGGCGGCTGATGCAGGGGCGGTGGAGCGGCTGAAGGGGAGAGTGCAGTGGCTGATGGGGAGAGTGCGGCGGCTGATGGCGAGAGTGCGGCGGCTGATGGCGAGAGTGCGGCGGCTGATGGCGAGAGTGCGGCGGCTGATGGCGAGAGTGCGGCGGCTGATGGCGAGAGTGCGACGGCTGATGCAGGGGCGGTGGAGCGGCTGATGGGGAGAGTGCGGTGGCTGATGGGGAGAGTGCGGCGGCTGATGGGGAGAGTGCGGCGGCTGATGGGGAGAGTGCGGCGGCTGATGCAGGGGCGGTGGAGTGGCTGATGGGGAGAGTGCAATGGCTGATGGGGAGAGTGCAGCGGCAGATGCAGGGGTGGTGGAGCGGCTGATGGGGAGAGTGCAGTGGCTAATGGGGAGAGTGCAGCGGCAGATGCAGGGGTGGTGGAGCGGCTGATGGGGAGAGTGCAGTGGCTAATGGGGAGAGAGCAGCGGCAGATGCAGGGGCGGTGGAGCGACTGATGGGGAGAGTGCAGTGGCTGATGGGGAGAGTGCAGCGGCTTATGGGGAGAGTGCAGTGGCTAATGGGGAGAGAGCAGCGGCAGATGCAGGGGCGGTGGAGCGACTGATGGGGAGAGTGCAGTGGCTAATGGGGACAGTGCAGCGGCAGATGCAGGGGCGGTGGAGCGGCTGATGGGGAGAGTGCAGTGGCTGATGGGGAGAGTGCAGGGGCGGTGGAGCGGCAGATGCAGGGGCGGTGGAGCGGCAGATGCAGGGGCGGTGGAGCGGCAGATACAAGCAGGCAGCAGAAAGCAGTGGCGTCAGATGCAGGGGGGTCGCAGCGTGAGAGCAGTGGCGTCAGATGCCTCCATGCATCTGACGCCGCTGCGCCCCCCCTGCATCTGACGCCACTGCTTTCTTACTGCTGAGTAGCGGCGTCACATGCAGGGGGAGAGTAGCGGCGTCAGATGCAGGGGCGCAGCGGGAGAGCAGGGGCGAAGCACATGGAGCAGGGCTGCGGTGGATCGGGGGCTGTGACTCACAGATGGGCGCCCGCAGGGATCGCTCTCCTCAGATTCCACGGAGGGAGAAGCTAAGGAGAGCGATCTCCTACAGCGAGCTCACCCGGTCCCAGATGCACGGTGCTGCTTGGAGAGATGGGTCACAAGGCCGATCTCTCCAATCAGAGCTGGGGGCGGGTGCAGTAAAGCACACTGAGCTCCAGCCAATGGCCAGTGCTGCAGCTGCACTGACATAGCTGGATTTCAATGCTTCAGCCATTTTCAATGGCTGAAACATAACACTGGCTGTGATTGGCTGAGCGGCGTTCGTCAGCCAATCACAGCCTCCGTAGGTCCGGGAAGGAGACACCACCCCTCCTGAGGTCAGGTACAAGTCCTCTCCTTCCCGAATCTACAGTTTTTTAAAACCGATGGCGGTGCCCGGTGCTCTGGTGCCGCGATTCCGCCATGACGGATGTATCCGTCATGGGTCTTTAAGTACCAGGGCACCATGACGGCTAGATCCGTCAAAGGTCGTGAAGGGGTTAATTTAACTAATTCTTCAAGAACGGCCTGTCACATGTTTAACCACAAATTGTGCGTTCAATATTATTAAAATGGATTTTTAATCCTGTGGTACACAACTATGCTCCATTATCTCGTGCACAATGTGGGAAAAATACATTCTCAATTATGTAATATTAGAAAACGGGACTAAGATTTCTTAACTATAAAGATGAAGAATGGGACACAGCTCAGAACAGAAAATCCGGAAAATCAGAAAAAAATCAGAAAGAGAGAGAAAAGAGAAGAAAATGCATACCATGAAAAACCACGGGGATATAATTTCCCAACTATGACCATCATGATGATAGTGGAAGGATCACGGGTAACCTATGTGCGAACCTATACTATTCTGTTGTGGTTTCATTCTATAAATTACGGCATTAATTTAGTATTTTTTAGTATTTTTCAGTTACAATCAACATCTTAGGCTATGTGTCCACGTTGCTTTTTACCTGCTTTTTACCTGCTTTTTTGCTGCTTTTTCAACTGCAGCGTTTAATGGCAAAATAGATGTGCTCTGCTTTTCAAGCAAAGTCTATGGGAATTTGGGTTTCTTGTGCCCACTATGCAGTTCAAACTGCAGCCTTTTTCTAGCAGAAATTTGGTCAAAAACTCTGCTTTGCAGTTCAAAACGCAAATGGCAAAAACAATTGACAATTTTTTTTAATCATATTATTACAAAAATACGGCCATATCATTACGATCGTTAAGGCCCAATGGGCCCATTGCTCTTGTTTTCATTATAAGACGCGATTCCTTTTGTAGTAGTACTCTATGCGTGTCCCCCCTATCACTGGATGGAGACACTCTCAAAACGCCTGCAAATCTGAGAGATTCAGGATTTCCAGCATGGTGCTCACTTATGTGCTGGATGAGTCTGGGTGAGCCATTACCAGACAGAATCGAAATGAAGTGCTCTCGAAAACGTACATATAGACAGCGAATAGTTTTTCCTATATAGAATCGTAGGCACGGGCAAAAAATAACGTACACTATATTCTTTGTTTTACACGAAATAAAATCCGCTACATCAAAGGTGACATCCCCAATGCGTAGTGTATTATCTATAAGGTGGAACGGACAAAATTTACAACTCCCACACTTGAAGTTACCCTTCAGTGGGGTTTTGTTTAACCATGTGCTTTTCTGATCCTTCCATCTATTATGTACTAGAATGTCCCCTAGGTTTTTGCTTCTCTTATAAGTCACTAGGGGACCAAGAGCCACTCTTTGTTTCAGGTCAGAATTGTTTTCGAAAACATGCCAGTGTTTTCTGATACTGGCCTTTATCTGGTTGTCCATAGGGCCAAATTTAAAAGTAAATAGAAATCTTTCATTATTAGGGTGTTTTTTGTTATTTGAACCTCTTTTACTCTCACTCGCGATTTTAGTGTCCCTACCGATTTTTTTGGGTCCCTCTGATCTCAGAAGCGTGCGCACCTTTGCGGTCTCAATGATAGAGGAAGGATATCCCCTCTCCTTGAGGCGGCCTTCAAGCTCTAGAAATTGTTTATCCCGTATCTGACTGTTATTATTAATTCTGTCAGTTCGTAAAAACTGGCTGAAAGGCAATGATTTTTTCGAATGATGGGGGTGAACACTATCAAAGTGTAATAACGTATTTTTAGCTGTGGGCTTTCTAAAAACTTCTCGAGTGAGGGAGCTGTGACTTAGGATTAGTTTTACATCCAGAAATTCCAGTTCTGTATCTCCATAAACATGGGTGAATTTCATATTATAATTATTAGCATCATTGAGGTGGACTACAAACTTTTCAAACTCCTCCTGAGATCCGTCCCATACGATGAAAATATCATCGACATATCTAAGGTATTTCTTGATATGTTTTAAAAATGGGTTTTGCATACCGTAAATTAAATCATTTTCCATGGCCGCCAAAAATAGGTTTGCGAAAACGCATGCCACAGGGGTACCCCCGCATTGCTTATACCACTGATTTCCGAACTTGAAAGAATTATGTTTAAGGACTAAATTCAGGGCTTCATCAACGAAGTCGATAGTCTTTTGTTCTACCTGGATTTTTAAAAGTAGATCCCTTATTGTTTTTATTCCCAGATCCTGTGGGATCCTTGTATAAAGGCTTTCTATATCGATTGATGTTAAGTGAAAATTATCTCGCCACTCAAAGGAATCCAATACTTCCACAAACATTTTAGTATCTCTTATGAAAGCCGGGATTTTTTCCAGTAAGGGGTTTAATGACCAGTCCAGGTATTGTGAAAGTGGTTCAAAAATAGAGTTAATGCCCGACACTATTGGTCGGCCAGGTGGTGATGTTACATGTTTGTGAATTTTCGGTATGCAATACCAATGTGGTGAGGACGGATACAGGGGGAGTAATTTTTCTGCTCTGCTCTTGGAGATAAAACCTTCTGTGACCTTTCTATTCAAGAAAGTACGCAATTTTTCTTTGTACTGACTTGTAGGGTCAAACAATTGTCTGGAATATGTGGATGCATCATCCAATTGTCTTTTTGCTTCTGCCAAATACATAGACATGGGCCAAATCACGGTTCCCCCACCTTTGTCAGGCCTCCGAAAAATCACATCATCCCATGTAGAGAGAACCTTTAAGGCTCTCTTTTCACCTGATGATAAATTATGGGGTGCCTCAGGGTATATGAGGGCCTCAATATCTCGCTTGACCAGATCTTGAAAGAGATCTATGGTATTTCCTGGTGCGGTCGGGGGATGGAAATTAGATTTTAGGCCCCCTGTAAAAGGGGTGGTGGAAACAGATGTCTCAATACTTTTACACTGATCAATAATATCGGGTTCAGTCAATTCTAATAGCAGCAGGGCATCGTTCTTTATGGAACCCATAGCATCATCGGCCTGAAAAAAAACGAGGGGTCCAATAGTTATGGGATTTTTTTCAAAAACTTGCTTTTTTAGTTGTTCAGAGGATTTTTCCGTGCTGCTATAGAATTTAGACAGGTGCATTTTACGACAACCCTTGTATAGCTCAATAGAAAAATCACAAAAATCAAATTTTTCCAGGATACAAAAATTAAGCCCCTTATTAAGGAGAAAAAGCATATTGTTATCAAGAAAGTGAGTAGAAAGATTCCAAACAGTTTCTTTTCCTTGATTGTTAACATCTAATCTCTCCATGATACTTGTTTTTCTTTGCTTGTTCCGGCGGGTTTTTCTTCCCCTTCTGATTTTCTTTCTAAAGGGGCCGATTCCGGAGCACCATCCATGAGAGAAAAGCTCATCTTTCTTTTAGGCGGGGGGGGGGAGTTTGTCTGCCCCACTTAAGTCTGAATCAGTAGTCCACGCCCCGCGCTTTTGGTATGAGTTCTTTTTTAGAAACCTTCTTTTATTATTAGTATTAGGTTTTCTATACCCATATCCACCATGGGTAGGTGCATCACCCCGAGAGGTTTTTTTCCATGAAAAGATTTGATTAGTTTCATAGTCCGTTTTATCACGTATACATTCTTCTCTTTTCCTCTCCTTTATAATGGTTTGCAAAGGTATGAGTTTTTTATCCAACTTGCTGAGAAATTGTGTCCATTGTTCAGATGATAATCTTTTTTCTAGTTCCCGTCGCAAGCGGGTGAGTTCCATGGTTATAGAGGTATGTTCACTCTCATTTTTAGCCAGAACTACCTCTAAAAACTGCAGTGAACAATCCTGCTGGACTTGTTCCCAGGCTTTTTTGAAAGCAGAGTCTTCTTGGTAGAGGGAAATGCTCTTTAAAACTCTAAGACCCCTCGGAACTCTATAACAATCTTTATAAGCTCTCAATGAGTGAATAGTCCAAAAGAGACTTATTTCTTTTTCAGCTAATTGATGAATTCTATACTCCAAACTCTTGCTACTAAGTACATCAGTGTCCGGTGCGTCATTGCAGCTTGAAAAGAACGTCCCCGCATCCTCTCTCCCTTGTAAGATGTTAGGATTGTCCAGGTCCATGCTTATAGAATCCATGGCTTCCATAAAAATGACAAAAAACTATGTCACAGATATTATTCCTGGTTAAGCTCTGCGTGCTCTACGATCAGTAAACACATGAAATATTAAAAGAAAAGAGGATCGGGCACTGCAGAGCAGAAACTGGCAGTCAGTGGAGCCGTACTCACTATTTGTGTGGAATCAGCTGTTTCCTGGATAGCATATGCGCCTGGATGTAAAGAGCTTAGAGGAGTGGTGCTCAGTAAGCGTCATGAAATAATAGTCCAGCGATCCAGTGTAAGAAAGCGGCAACTCACTCCAACAATTGCAGAACGTGTTATTTTATTCTGCGGTTGCAGACATACACAGGAGCAACAGGGAGAGAGGGGAGTGCGGGGAGCGGAGGGTGGACGACAGCCTGTTTTGCGCTAGAAAGCGCTTTGTCGAGTCCTAGAAGGAACAGTCAGCTGATCGTCTTTATGAGTCATCCCAGCTGACGTGAGTGCCATTAAAAAGCAGCATACAATGCTGACATATACACACATTATCAACAAGCCTCAATGACGCTGCGGTAGTATAACAATCTTAAAGGCATATACTGTTATAGAAATTCATCACCCTAAATGGCATATAACTATACATTTACTGATGATTAGAATCATATTTCTGCAAATAATGCGTATTCCAGTACGTAGCAAGAGAGGAGCAGAAAAATTCACTGGAATTTATTTTTGGGGTTGTATATGCACCGGTTATAAAGAAAAAAGAGTAGAATCTTTCTACTCACTTTCTTGATAACAATATGCTTTCTCTCCTTAATAAGGGGCTTAATTTTTGTATCCCGGAAAAATTTGATTTTTGTGATTTTTCTATTGAGCTATACAAGGGTTGTCATAAAATGCACCTGTCTAAATTCTATAGCAGCACGGAAAAATTCTCTGAACAACTAAAAAAGCAAGTTTTTGAAAAAAATCCCATAACTATTGGACCCCTCGTTTTTTTTCAGGCCGATGATGCTATGGGTTCCATAAAGGACGATGCCCTGCTGCTATTAGAATTGACTGAACCCGATATTATTGATCAGTGTAAAAGTATTGAGACATCTGTTTCCACCACCCCTTTTACAGGGGGCCTAAAATCTAATTTCCATCCCCCGACCGCACCAGGAAATACCATAGATCTCTTTCAAGATCTGGTCAAGCGAGATATTGAGGCCCTCATATACCCTGAGGCACCCCATAATTTATCATCAGGTGAAAAGAGAGCCTTAAAGGTTCTCTCTACATGGGATGATGTGATTTTTCGGAGGCCTGACAAAGGTGGGGGAACCGTGATTTGGCCCAAGTCTATGTATTTGGCAGAAGCAAAAAGACAATTGGATGATGCATCCACATATTCCAGACAATTGTTTGACCCTACAAGTCAGTTCAAAGAAAAATTGCGTACTTTCTTGAATAGAAAGGTCACAGAAGGTTTTATCTCCAAGAGCAGAGCAGAAAAATTACTCCCCCTGTATCCGTCCTCACCACATTGGTATTGCATACCGAAAATTCACAAAAATGTAACATCACCACCTGGCCGACCAATAGTGTCGGGCATTAACTCTATTTTTGAACCACTTTCACAATACCTGGACTAGTTATTAAACCCCTTACTGGAAAAAATCCCGGCTTTCATAAGAGATACTAAAATGTTTGTGGAAGTATTGGATTCCTTTGAGTGGCAAGATAATTTTCACTTAACATCAATCGATATAGAAAGCCTTTATACAAGGATCCCACAGGATCTGGGAATAAAAACAATAAGGGATCTACTTTTAAAAATCCAGGTAGAACAAAAGACTATCGACTTCGTTGATGAAGCCCTGAATTTAGTCCTTAAAAATAATTCTTTCAAGTTCGGAAATCAGTGGTATAAGCAATGCGGGGGTACCGCTATGGGTACCCCTGTGGCATGCATTTTCGCAAACCTATTTTTGGTGGCCATGGAAAATGATTTAATTTACGGTATGCAAAACCCATTTTTAAAACATATCAAGAAATACCTTAGATATGTCGATGATATTTTCATCGTATGGGACGGATCTCAGGAGGAGTTTGAAAAGTTTGTAGTCCACCTCAATGATGCTAATAATTATAATATGAAATTCACCCATGTTTATGGAGATACAGAACTGGAATTTCTGGATGTAAAACTAATCCTAAGTCACGGCTCCCTCACTCGAGAAGTTTTTAGAAAGCCCACAGCTAAAAATACGTTATTACACTTTGATAGTTTTCACCCCCATCATTCGAAAAAATCATTGCCTTTCAGCCAGTTTTTACGAACTGACAGAATTAATAATAACAGTCAGATACGGGATAAACAATTTCTAGAGCTTGAAGGCCGCCTCAAGGAGAGGGGATATCCTTCCTCTATCATTGAGACCGCAAAGGTGCGCACGCTTCTGAGATCAGAGGGACCCAAAAAAATCGGTAGGGACACTAAAATCGCGAGTGAGAGTAAAAGAGGTTCAAATAACAAAAAACACCCTAATAATGAAAGATTTCTATTTACTTTTAAATTTGGCCCTATGGACAACCAGATAAAGGCCAGTATCAGAAAACACTGGCATGTTTTCGAAAACGATTCTGACCTGAAACAAAGAGTGGCTCTTGGTCCCCTAGTGACTTATAAGAGAAGCAAAAACCTGGGGGACATTCTAGTACATAATAGATGGAAGGATCAGAAAAGCACATGGTTAAACAAAACCCCACTGAAGGGTAACTTCAAGTGTGGGAGTTGTAAATTTTGTCCGTTCCACCTTATAGATAATACACTACGCATTGGGGATGTCACCTTTGATGTAGCGGATTTTATTTTGTGTAAAACAAAGAATGTAGTGTACGTTATTTTTTGCCTGTGCCTACGATTCTATATAGGAAAAACTATTCGCTGTCTATATGTACGTTTTCGAGAGCACTTCAATTCGATTCTGTCTGGTAATGGCTCACCCAGACTCATCCAGCACATAAGGGAGCACCATGCTGGAAAACCTGAATCTCTCAGATTTGCAGGCGTTTTGAGAGTGTCTCCATCCAGTGATGGGGGGGACACGCATAGAGTACTACTACAAAAGGAATCGCGTCTTATAATGAAAACAAGAGCAATGGGCCCATTGGGCCTTAACGATCGTAATGATATGGCCGTATTTTTGTAATAATATGATTAACCCCTTCAGCCCCGGGGCACTTTCCGTTTTTGCGTTTTTGTTTTTTGCTCCCCTTCTTCCGAGAGCCGTAACTTTTTTATTTTTCCGTCAATCTTGCCATATGAGGGCTTGTTTTTTGCGGGACAAGTTGTACTTTTAAATGAAACCATAAGTTTTACCATATGGTGTACTGGAAAGCAGCAAAAAAATTCCAAGTGTGGAAACATTGCAAAAAAAGTGTGATGGCACAATAGTTTTTGGGATGTTTTATTCACGGTGTTCACTATATGGTAAAACTGATGTGTAGGTATGATGCCTGAGGTCGGTGCGAGTTTGTAGACACCAAACATGTATAGATTTACTTGTATCTAAAGGGTTAAAAAAAAATCACAAGTTTGTCCAATAAAAGTGGTGCACGTTTTGCGCCATTTTCCGAAACATCTAGCAATCTTATTTTTTGGGATCTATGGCTCAGTGACAGCTTATTTTTTGCGTCTCGAGCTGATGTTTCTAATGGTAGCATTTTTGCGCAGATGCTACGTTTTGATCGCCTGTTATTGCATTTTGCGTAAAACTTGCGGCGACCAAAAAACGTAATTTTGGCGTTTGGAATTTTTTTGCCACTACGCCGTTTACCAATCAGATTAACTGATTTTATATTTTGATAGATCGGGCATTTCTGAACGCGGCGATACCAAATATGTGTATAGTTATTTTTTAACCCTTTAATTTTCAATGGGGGGAAAGGGGGGTGATTTGAACTTTTAGGTTTTTTGTTTTTTTTTTAATTTTTTAAAACTTTTTTTTTACTTTTTTTATTTTATTTTACTAGTCCCCCTAGGGGGCTATAGCGATCAGCAATCCGATTGCTGATCGCTATCTGCTGATCACAGCTATACCGCTGTAAACAGCAGAAATAGTCACTTTCTTTTTTCCTCTGCTCCGTGCCAAGGAAGAATAAAAGTGAAACTTCATAGCAGCAGGCGTCATCACATGACCCTGTGCTACGATGGCAACCATCGAACGTCACGTGATCACTCACGTGACGTCCGAAGGGGGCGGCGGTAAGTAAAAAACATGGCCGCGCGCATATAGATCTCGCTGCCAGACTTTGGCAGCGAGATCTAAGGGGTTAATGTTCCGGGTGGAATGCAATTCCACTCGGAACATGTAGGCACACATGTCAGCTGTTGAAAACAGCTGATATGTGTGCCGATCCACGCCGCCTGCCCGCGGCAGGGGGCGGGGCTTACCGGGACACGATCCATGACGGAAAGATCCGTCCATGGTCGTGAAGGGGTTAAAAAAAATTGCTTCCTCTTGTTTTTACTATAAGATGTTGATTGTAACTGAAAAATACTAAAAAATACTAAATTAATGCCGTAATTTATAGAATGAAACCACAACAGAATAGTATAGGTTCGCACATAGGTTACCCGTGATCCTTCCACTATCATCATGATGGTCATAGTTGGGAAATTATACCCCCGTGGTTTTTCATGGTATGCATTTTCTTCTCTTTTCTCTCTCCTTCTGATTTTTTTCTGATTTTCCGGATTTTCTGTTCTGAGCTGTGTCCCATTCTTCATCTTTATAGTTAAGAAATCTTAGTCCCGTTTTCTAATATTACATAATTGAGAATGTATTTTTCCCACATTGTGCATGAGATAATGGAGCATAGTTGTATACCACAGGATTAAAAATCCATTTTAATAATATTGAACGCACAATTTGTGGTTAAACATGTGACAGGCCGTTCTTGAAGAATTAGTTAAATTAAAAACAGGTCTGTCACTTTTAGGTGATAAAAGATAATAACCTGCCCTGTATAAGAGAGACGAGAAACTACGGGAATAAGATATGTTAATTATTACCACAAAAAACTTGCTACTTATGATTATGGGTTAATATATATAAATAAAAAAAAGTTTATGGAATGCAATTTATATGCCGCACAACACGCAAAAAACTGAGGTGCAACACGACCAAGGGGAGTGTATACTACACCCTTTGGCCAGAATTGTACCTTGATCAATAAGTAGATATTCCATAGTAGAAATTACAGTACAGAAAATAAAAACGGAGAATAAAAACGAAAAATAAAAGTAAAAATAAGAACACATGTGGTCTGCACAGTTAAAAGCCAGTGTTAGCTCCTTTCCTATGGCTTAATCTGAATCTCTCTCTTTTTTCTTTATAACCGGTGCATATACAACCCCAAAAATAAATCCCAGTGAATTTTTCTGCTCCTCTCTTGCTACGTACTGGAATACGCATTATTTGCAGAAATATGATTCTAATCATCAGTAAATGTATAGTTATATGCCATTTAAGGTGATGAATTTCTATAACCGTATATGCCTTTAAGATTGTTATACTACCGCAGCGTCATTGCGGCTTGTTGATAATGTGTGTATATGTTAGCAGTTGTATGCTGCTTTTTAATGGCACTCACTTCAGCTGGGATGACTCATAAAGACGATCAGCTGACTGTTCCTTCTAGGACTCGACAAAGCGCTTTCTAGCGCGAAACAGGCTGTCGTCCACCCTCCGCTCCCCGCACTCCCCTCTCTCCCTGTTGCTCCTGTGTATGTCTGCAACCACAGAATAAAATAACACGTTGTGCAATTGTTGGAGTGAGTTGCCGCTTTCTTACACTGGATCGCTGGACCACTGTAAAATAAGAATACAATACAGAACACTGAGTATATGTGTAATATAGTATGTGCATGTGCAGTACACAGGAACATATATGATTTTATATATATTATATATAGAGGTGTGCGTGTTATATAGTCAGTGTGTGTGTGTATATATATATATATATATATATATATATCTATATATATAATTGCCTTATTCTGTCTGTCTGTCATGCTCCAAAATTGTGTCCTTACGGTGACACAAAGCTGATTGGCCGCTGGGCTCGCCATGGCCCCGCCCCCCCACACGGATTGGCCTCTCGCCCCGGCTCTCTGCAGGCCCCGCCCCCCTCACGCAATGCACGCTCGCTCTGGCCCAACTGACACGGAGCTCCGACTCCCAGGTGAGTACACACACACACATCAGATCACACTCACTCTCACACACACCTCACACACACCTCACACATCACATCCACACACTCACAACATCCTGGGATATCGCTTGCTTCTACACCGGCTCCGTCACGATCCCAGCAGCGCCAGACATAACCTTGCGATGCTGGGATCTTGACGGAGCCCGTGAACGCTGGTAACCATTATACACATCGAGTAACTAAGGTCCCTTGGTTACCCGATGTGTATCATAGTTACCAGTGTACACCGGCTCCGTCACAATCCCAGCAGCGCCAGACATAACCTTGCGATGCTGGGATCTTGACGGAGCCCGTGAACGCTGGTAACCATTATACACATCGGGTAACTAAGGTCCCTTAGTTACCCGATGTGTATCATAGTTACCAGTGTACACTGGCTCCCGGTACACATGTGCAGGGAGCCGGCATTATACTCCTCTCCCCCCAGGACTACTCCTCCTATTACAGTCCTCCTATTATACTCCTCTCTGAGTATAATAGGAGAACTATTATAGCATGGGGGATGTAGCACGATGGGGGGTGCGCAGCATTGGGGATGTAGCACGATGGGGTGCGCAGCATGGGGGATGTAGCACGATGGGGAGTGCGTAGCATGGGGGATGTAGCACGATGGGGAGTGCGCAGCATAGGGGATGTAGCACGATGGGGGGTGCGCAGCATGGGGGATTGAGCACGATGGGGGGTGCGCAGCATGGGGGATTGAGCACGATGGGGGGTGCGCAGCATGGGGGATGTAGCACGATGGGGAGTGCGCAGCATAGGGGATGTAGCACGATGGGGAGTGCGCAGCATGGGGGATGTAGCACGATGGGGAGTGCGCAGCATGGGGGATGTAGCACGATGGGGAGGTGCGCAGCATGGGGGATGTAGCACGATGGGGAGGTGCGCAGCATGGGGGATGTAGCACGATGGGGAGTGCGCAGCATGGGGGATGTAGCACGATGGCAGGTGCGCAGCATGGGGGATGTAGCACGATGGGGAGTGCGCAGCATGGGGGATGTAGCACGATGGGGGATGTAGCACGATGGGGGGTGCGCAGCATGGGGGATGTAGCACGATGGGGAGTGCGCAGCATGGGGGATGTAGCACGATGGGGAGTGCGCAGCATGGGGGATGTAGCACGATGGGGAGTGCGCAGCATGGCGGATGTAGCACGATGGGGAGTGCGCAGCATGGCGGATGGAGCACGATGGGGAGTGCGCAGCATGGGGGATGTAGCACGATGGGGGGTGCGCAGCATGGGGGATGGAGCACGATGGGAGGTGCACACCTCCCCCCAACACACACACACACACACACATACACACACAGGGAACCACAAACACCGCCATACACAGACATCCACACACACAGACAACGCTGCACACACACAACACCCAACACACAAACACCGCGGCATACATAAATATACGCACATACCGCACAACACACACATTGCACAAAACATACCTCCCCCAAAACACACCACAACCACACAAACCGCGCAACACACACACACACAACGCGACAGACACACAGCGCTCCACAAACAACGCAACACACATACAACACCGCTCTCACCCCCCGCCACACCCAGACAACACCCAGAACATGTACAGCGCCCTACACAAACACTTGGTAACTACACACAACAACCTCTATATATATATCTATATCAAAAATCATACATGAACTACACAATACGTAAATTCTAGAATACGCGATGCGTAGAATCGGGCCACCTTCTAGTATATATATATATATTATATATTATATATTATATATATATATACATACATACACACACACACATATACAGTACAGATCAAAAGTTGGGACACACCTCATTCAAAGAGTTTTCTTTATCTTCATGACTCTGAAAAATTGTAGATTCACATTGAAGACATCAAAACTATGAATAAAAACATGTGGAATGAAAAACTTAAAGAAGTGTGAAACAACTGAAAATATGTCTTATATTCTAGGTTCTTCAAAGTAGCCACCTTTTGTTTTGATTACTGCTTTGCTTACAAAATTCATTCTCACCCATAATTACTTTGCATTTGACAATGACATATATCTACAGGAGACTGGGACTGCAATGGGAAGCAAAATGGCACCACAATATGCAAATCTTTTCATGGCCAAGCTTGAGAGTGACTTTTTATCCTCTTGTCCTATCAGGCCTCTAGCCTACTACCGTTACATTGACGATATTTTAATCATCTGGACAGAGTCTGAGCAGCAGCTGAAGACCTTCCATGAACAATTTAATCAGTTTCATCCCACCATCAACCTAACACTCAACTACTCCTGCACGGAAATCAACTTCTTGGACACCATCATTAAACTACGGAACAATGAAATAGAGACATCCCTGTACAAGAAGCCAATTGACCGTCCAACATACCTAAAATGGGACAGCTTTCATCCAAAACACATAAAAAAAACTCTATTGTATACAGCCAGGCTATCAGGTACAATCGGATATGTTCCAACACTACAGATAGAGACAATCACCTTGAGGGCCTCAGAAAGACCTTTCTGAATCAAGGCTACCACCCAAGAACAATTGAAAACCAGATTACAAGAGCCACCAGAATATCAAGAAACCATCTCCTACATTATAAAACTAAAGAAGAAAACAACCAACCGGATCCCTCTTGTAGTCACCTACAATCCACATCTGGAGGTGTTTAGAGTAGCTGCACGGAAACTACAACCATTACTGCAAAAAGATGCCCGGTTAAAATCTATTTTTCCAGACCCCCCACTTCTGTGTTTTAGACAGCCCCCAAATCTAAGAAGCATCATTGTCAGAAGCTCCATATCCTCTCCAACAACAACAGGAACATTTCCCTGCAACCAGAAAAAATGTAAGACCTGTCCATTAATATTGACAACGGACAAGATAAAGATTCCCAGATCACATCAGGACTACAAGATCCCAGGTACCTTCAGCTGCACCACAACCAATGTGGTGTACTTAATTATATGTACCAAATGTCCAACTGGGGGTCTGTATGTAGGGGAGACAGGACAACAGCTCAGGAGAAGGATGAATTCTCACCGCCACACAATTAGAGAAAAAAGGATGGATCTACCTGTGGCCAAACATTTTTGTAACTCAGACCACAGCATCATGGACATGAAATTGCTGGTATTGAAAGGAAATTTCAAGTCCCAGAGAGATAGGAGACTTTGGGAGTACAAAGTTATGATGACCTTTGACACATTCAGAGTAGGAATGAATGTGTCTCATGGATTCATGTCTTTTTACATCAATTAAGAGATGTGCTCCTCTGACCATCCGGGGGCATCACAGCCCTGGACACTTATCAGAGGACAATAAAACTTTCACACTGAACTGCAGCAAAATGTATGGCCACAACAGTTTGCCCTCCTGCCATAGAGATAGTTCTGTTTTATATAACCCTTTTTTTTTTTTTTTCACTGCACTATTCTAAGTCCTGTTGTGTATAAATATGTGACTCTTCAGATTTTGTGTTATACCATGCCTGATGAAGAGACCTGAGTAGTCTCGAAAGCTTGCAATTATTACCATCTTTTCAGTTAGCCATTAAAAGGTATCAACCACTGAGGACTCTCTGTTCTTTTAAACAATTTTTTTATCTCTACTGGCTAACACAATACAAAGATATATTTTACTTGTTGCACACTCTAGGCATTCTCTTGATGAGCTTCAAGAGGTAGTCACCGGAAATGGTTTTCCAACAGTCTTGAAGGAGTTCCCAGAGATGCTTAGCACTTGTTGGCCCTTTTGCCTTCACTCTGTGGTCCAGCTCACCCCAAACTATCTCGATTGGGTTCAGGTCTGGTGACTGTGGAGGCCAGGTCAACTAGCGCAGCACCCCATTCACTCTCCTTCTAAGGCTGGTTTCACACTACGTCTTTTTAACATCCGTCCTTAACGTTATTTTAGCGGACAAGCGGATCCAGTGCAAATGCGTTTTCATTTCAATGCATTTGCAATGGACTCGCGTTAACATCCGTTCACCTGCGTTTGCCTGCGTTATAGTGAGGATCCAGTGACTTGCAGTTTTTTAACATGTTTCAAAAACGCTACTTGTAGCGTTTTTGAGCTCCGTCCAAATACTGCAAATTGCTGGATCCTGACTATAACGCACGCAAACGCAGGTGAACGCTGGCGTGCTGATAGACAGGATCCTGCTTTTGTACTGAGCATGCCCAGAAAGTACTGAGCATGCTTAGAACCAGTCTCGCGTGATCTGTCTATCTCTCTACTCCCTCCCTCACCCTCTCTCTCTCTCTCTCTCTCTATCTCTGTCTTTCCCCCTTCCTCTCTCTCCCACCTGAGAGCTGCGGACACTCGTAACCAAGGTAAATATCGCGTAACCACTTCTCTTAGTTACCCGATGTTTACGTTGGTTACGCGTGCAGGCAGCCCTGCTCCTAGCAGCTGCAGACACTCGTAACCAAGATAAATATCGGGTATCCAAGGCCGATGTTTACCTTGGTTACCAGCGTCTGCAGCTGTCAGAAGCCTCCTCCCAGTCTAGTTCCCCTCACTCCCGATCACATGACTCCAATGCCCGCCCCTAAACATCCAGTGCAGGATCCTGCAAAATAACATATGCGTTTGCATACGTTATTTGCTGTAAAAGCAGGATCCGTACTTCCGCTAAAAAAACGTTTTCAGCGGATGTTAAAAAGACGTAGTGTGAAACCAGCCTTAGTCAAATAGCCCTTACACAGCCTGGAGGTGTGTTTGGGGTCATTGTCCTGTTGAAAAATAAATAATGGTCCACGCAAACCGGATGGAATAGCACGCCGCTGCAAGATGCTGTGGTAGCCATGCTTGTTTAGTATGCCTTCAGTTTTGAATAAATCCCCAACAATGTCACCAGCAAAGCACCCCCACACGTCACACCTCCTCCTCCATGCTTCACGGTGGGAACCAGCCATGTAGAGTTCATCCGTTCACCTTTTCTACAAAGATACGGTGGTTGGATGTAAAGATCTCAAATTAGGACTCATCAGACCAAAGCACAGATTTCCACTGGTCTAATGTCCATTCCTTGTGTTCTTTAGCCCAAACAAGTCTCTTCTGCTTGTTGCCTGTCCTGAGCAGTGGTTTCCTGGCAGCTATTTTACCATGAAGGCCTGCTGCACAAAGGCTCCTCTTAATAGTTGTTCGAGCGATGAGAAGGTGTGTCCAAACTTTTGGTCTGTGCTAATATATAATATATATATATATATATATACACACACACTGCATATACCGTGCAGTTTGGACATGCATACTGTCATGAAAAACTTTAAGGTCACTTACACCTAAACCAAAGCTAGCACAGAGCTGAGTGCGGCCATGGCAACCTTATCTGATTGGCTATTGAAATGTGGCATTTAGGACCAGGGGGATGTATGTAGATGTAGGGAAAATGTGCACACAAAGATATCTCTTTGTTCTTCTAGGTAAAAAAAGCTACGAACCCAGATTTCAGTTGCCACGTTAATATCACAAATATGAAAAGTATCAGTTTAATTACACACAGCTGGACTCCAATGAAGGAATAGAACCATCTCAAGGAGGATCACAAGGAAATGGACAGCATGTGATTTATATACGAGTGTCTGAGCAAAGGGTCTGAATACTTATGACCATGTGATATTCCAGTTTTTCTTGTTTAATAAATTTACAAAAATTTCTACATTTCTATTTTTTCTGTCAAGATGGGGTGCAGAGTGTACATTAATTAAAAAAAATGAACTTTTTTGAATTTACCAAATGGCTGCAATGAAACAAAGAGTGAAAAATGTAAAGGGTTCTGAATACTTTCCGTATCCACTGTATGGCCAGAATCACACTTGCTAGTGCCCGCGTGTAACTCGCACGAGTCTCTCATGGTAAAACCCGGCATGGCCGCACACTATGCATACAGGAGCGTCTGAGCTGCCTAGAGATATATGCAACCAACCAGCTCCTGTCAGGGGAGTGTGCGGCCAAGCCGGGTTCTACCATGAGAGACTCGCGCGAGGCACTAGCAAGTGTGATTCTGGCCTAAATCTGATGTCCATAAAAGTACTTTACAGATTTTACACAAAATGAACGAAGAATATGGGGTCAAAGCAAGTCACCAAACTGTGGTGCGACGGCTAAGAGCAGTAGGCTTGACTGCACAAGTTCCAGTCAAGGAGCATTTCATCTCTGCAAAGAACCGGAAGGTCCAACTTAGGATTGCCAAAGAACACAGCCAAAGGACAGAGACAGACTGGTCTAAGAAGTTGTGTTTGGATGAATCCAAGTTCAATCAGTTTGGTAGTGATGGCACGCACTATATAAACCACCTAATTGGAAAATGTAATAATGTAATGTACCAAATACCTACAGTGAAACATAGTTGAGGCAATGTCATGGTTTGGGGTTGCTTTTCTGAATCTGCCATTGGTCCTCTGCAAAGAATTGATGGAAATATGAATACTACCATGTACTATATACTGGAGAATGTAATGCGGCCACTTGGTAAAACAAAACTGGGCAGGGGCAGAAAATTCCTACAAGATAAAGATTCTAAGCACACATCCAATTTAGTAAAAAAATAGTAAGCAAAGAAAAATAGTCTCCTGTTGCAATGGCCAAGCCAATCACCTAATTTACACCCACTAGAGCACCTTTGGGATGAGTTAGGGTGACAAGTAGGGGCCATACGCATAGCACTAAAGATGAATTTTTTGCAGATTTGCAAATGGAATGGAGTAAGAACCCTCAAGATGTTTTGGATACCCTAGTGCAGTGATAGCGAACCTATGGCAAGAGCCCTTTTTGCTGGCACGCGTGCTGTGTCCTCATCCTGCCGCTTTGAACTGCATGCGCGGTCGCGCCGGCAGTTCAAAGTTATGTTGGAGCGGAAGGATATTTCTCCTCTCTCTGACACTCCTCCTCTCCTGGGCCGCAGGTCTGTTGCCTAGGAGATGGAGGAGCGTCAGTTAGCGGCGCCGGCGTAATGAGGTCTTCTAGCTGCGTGGGAACTGAGGACCCAGCAGCGCGCAGCAGTGGAGCGGGTGCTGGAAGATGAGTTGTGTGTTTTTTTTGTTTTTTTTTCTTTATAACCTGTGTGCGGCTGTGCCAAGGTGGGGATGGGGGTCAGTGCCAGTATGGGGAAAACATACATGCCAGCGTGGGGGGGGACATACATGCCAGCGTGGGGGGGGGGGACATACATGCCAGCGTGGGGGGAGAACATACATGCCAGCGTGGGGGGGGACATACATGTCAGCATGGGGGGGGAGAACACACATGCCAGCATGGGGGGGAGAACATACATGCCAGCGTGGGGGTGGAACATACATGCCAGCTTGGGGAGAACAAAGATGCCAACATGGGGGGGGGAACATACATGCCAGCATGGGGAGAACATATATGCCAGCATGGGGAGAACATATATGCCAGCATGGGGAGAACATATATGCCAGCATGGGGAGAACATATATGCCAGCATGGGAAGAGCATACATGCTAGCAAGGGGGGGAGAACATACATGCCAGCATGGGGGGGAGAACATATATGCCAGCATGGGGGGCAGAACATACATGCCAGCATGGGGGGGAGAACATACATGCCAGCATGGGGGGGGAACATACATGCCAGCATGGGGGGGGGGAACATACATGCCAGCATGGGGGGGAAACATACATGCCAGCATGGGGAGGCAACATACATGCCAGCATGGGGGGGGGGGAGAATACACATGCCAGCATGGGGGGGAAACATGCATGCCAGGATGGGGGAGAAACATGCATGCCAGGATGGGGGAAAAACATGCATGCCAGGATGGGGGAAAACATGCATGCCAGGATGGGGGAAAACATGCATGCCAGGATGGGGGAAAAACATGCATGCCAGGATGGGGGGGAAAATATGCATGCCAGGATGGAGGCGAACATGCATGCCAGGATGAAGGGGGGAACATACATGCCAGGATGGAGGAAACATACATGCCAGGATGGGGAAAACATACATGCCAGGATGGGGAACAATGCATGCCAGGATGGGGAAAACATGCATGCCAGGATGGGGAAAACATGCATGCCAGGATGGAGGAAACATGCATGCCAGGATGGAGGAAACATGCATGCCAGGATGGAGGAAACATGCATGCCAGGATGGAGGAAACATACATGCCAGGATGGGGAAAACATACATGCCAGGATGGGGAACAATGCATGCCAAAATGGAGGAAACATGCATGCCAGGATGGGGAAAACATGCATGCCAGGATGGGGGAAACATGCATGCCAGGATGGGGGAAACATGCATGCCAGGATGGGGGAAACATGCATGCCAGGATGGGGGAAACATACATGCCAGGAGGGGGGAAACATGCATGCCAGGATGGGGGAAACATACATGTCAGGATGGAGGAAACATACATGCTAGGATGGAGGAAACATGCATGCCAGGATGGAGGAAACATGCATGCCAGGATGGAGGAAACATACATGCCAGGATGGGGAAAACATGCATGCCAGGATGGGGAAAACATGCATGCCAGGATGGAGGAAACATGCATGCCAGGATGGAGGAAACATGCATGCCAGGATGGGGAAAACATGCATACCAGAATGGGTGGAACATACAAGCCAGGATGGGGAAAACATACATGCCAGGATGGAGGAAACATGCATGCCAGGATGGGGAAAACATGCATGCCAGGATGGAGGAAACATGCATGCCAGGATGGAGGAAACATGCATGCCAGGATGGAGGAAACATGCATGCCAGGATGGGGAAAACATGCATGCCAGGATGGGGAAAACATGCATGCCAGAATGGGCGGAACATACAAGCCAGGATGGGGAAAACATACATGCCAGGATGGAGGAAACATGCATGCCAGGATGGGGAACAATGCATGCCAGGATGGAGGAAACATGCATGCCAGGATGGAGAAAACATGCATGCCAGGATGGAGAAAACATGCATGCCAGGATGGGGAAAACATGCATGCAAGGATGGGGAAAACATGCATGCAAGGATGGGGAAAACATGCATGCAAGGATGGGGAAAACATGCATGCCAGGATGGAGGAAACATACATGCCAGGATGGAGGAAACATACATGCCAGGATGGAGGAAACATACATGCCAGGATGGAGGAAACATGCATGCCAGGATGGGGAAACATGCATGCCAGGATGGAGGAAACATGCATGCCAGGATGGAGGAAACATGCATGCCAGGATGGAGGAAACATGCATGCCAGGATGGGGAAACATGCATGCCAGGATGGGGAAACATGCATGCCAGGATGGAGGAAACATGCATGCCAGGATGGAGGAAACATGCATGCCAGGATGGAGGAAACATGCATGCCAGGATGGGGAAACATGCATGCCAGGATGGAGGAAACATGCATGCCAGGATGGGGAAACATGCATGCCAGGATGGGGAAACATGCATGCCAGGATGGGGAAACATGCATGCCAGGATGGAGGAAACATGCATGCCAGGATGGGGAAACATGCATGCCAGGATGGGGAAACATGCATGCCAGGATGGGGAAACATGCATGCCAGGATGGGGAAACATACATGCCAGGATGGAGGAAACATACATGCCAGGATGGGGGAAACATGCATGCCAGGATGGGGAAAACATGCATGACAGGATGGGGAAAACATGCATGCCAGGATGGGGAAAACATGCATGACAGGATGGGGAAAACATGCATGACAGGATGGGGAAAACATGCATGACAGGATGGGGAAAACATGCATGACAGGATGGGGAAAACATGCATGACAGGATGGGGAAAACATGCATGACAGGATGGGGAAAACATACATGCCAGGATGGGGAAAACATACATGTCAGGATGGAGGAAACATGCATGACAGGATGGGGAAAACATGCATGACAGGATGGGGAAAACATGCATGACAGGATGGGGAAAACATGCATGACAGGATGGGGAAAACATGCATGACAGGATGGGGAAAACATGCATGACAGGATGGGGAAAACATGCATGACAGGATGGGGAAAACATGCATGACAGGATGGGGAAAACATGCATGACAGGATGGGGAAAACATGCATGACAGGATGGGGAAAACATGCATGACAGGATGGGGAAAACATGCATGACAGGATGGGGAAACATGCATGACAGGATGGGGAAAACATACATGCCAGGATGGGGAAAACATACATGTCAGGATGGAGGAAACATGCATGACAGGATGGGGAAAACATGCATGACAGGATGGGGAAAACATGCATGACAGGATGGGGAAACCATGCATGACAGGATGGGGAAAACATGCATGACAGGATGGGGAAAACATGCATGACAGGATGGGGAAAACATGCATGACAGGATGGGGAAAACATACATGCCAGGATGGGGAAAACATACATGTCAGGATGGAGGAAACATGCATGCCAGGATGGGGAAAACATGCCAAGATAGGGTACATTTACCAGGAAGGGGAACATTTACCAGGAAGGGGAACATGCCAGGAAGGCGGACATTTACCAGGATGGGGGTACATGCTAGGAAGGGGAACATTTACCTGGATGGGGGTATATTTACCTGGATGGGGGTACATTAACCAGGATTGTGAACATTTACCAGGAATAGGGTACATGCCAGGATGGAGGAACATTTACAAGGATGGGCAATATGCCAGAATGGGGTACATTTACCAGCATGGAGGACATTTACCAGGATGAAGTATATTTACCAGGATGGGGCCATGATGTGGACAAATATACCAGAATGTAGAAAATATATATCAGGATGGGGGACATGTTTACCAGGAAGTGGCCAGGAAGGGGGACAGAACTACACAATGAAAGGGGGGAGGGGGGGGGGGGAGCAACTTCTACGTCTTTATGGGATTTCAAGACACCTGATTGCATTCCAGGCTAAAATCTCTGTCTAATTTGCTGCAATTTTTTTCCAGAGGGATCAATCCAACTGCTGTGTCTGGAAAGGGCAGGGGTTCAGCTTCAATGTGTGGTAAGCATGCATGAGCGTGATGCCCCCTGCTGAAGAGAAGAGAAGACTGCAAAGGTAAGGTTACAATCAATTATTTACATAATAGGATTCGTTGGCACTTCGGGAAAAAAATTGGGTTTAGGGCTACAGTTTGGGCACTCGGCCTGTAAAAGGATCTCCATGACTGCTCTAGTGTCTTCAATGACCCCATTAGTGTGGTGCAGAAATGAAAGTAAGAGGTTATGCTACAAAATACTAAGGTATGGCATTGTAAACAATGAATTACTCTCTATGTCGTGATCAATAAATATTATATGCAAAATTTTGGACAGTCAATTTTCTTTGATTAAATAACCATACTTACAGTCAAAAGCATTTTGGTTTAAATTAAGGTCTTTTATGACATCTTCATGCACTTTCAATTCATCTTCAGGAAAATGGCATCACAACAACCAGACAGAAGTAATTACTTAAATAAAAACATACTAAAATTTTGGTCACTACTATATATAGAGAGGTGTGCTTGTGTCATATATTCAGAAATATATATATAAAGCTGAGTGTGTGTGTGTGTGTGTATATAGAGTGCAGAGCACTGTGTGTGTGTGTGTGTGTATATAGAGTGCAGAGCAGTGTGTGTGTGTGTGTGTGTGTGTAGAGTGCAGAGCACAGTGTGTGTGTGTGTGTGTGTGTGTATATATAGAGTGCAGAGCAGTGTGTGTGTGTGTGTGTGTGTAGAGTGCAGAGCACAGTGTGTGTGTGTGTGTGTATAGAGTGCAGAGCAGTGTGTGTGTGTGTGTGTGTGTAGAGTGCAGAGCACAGTGTGTGTGTGTGTGTGTATATATAGAGTGCAGAGCAGTGTGTGTGTGTGTGTGTGTGTGTATATAGAGTGCAGAGCACAGTGTGTGTGTGTGTGTGTATATAGAGTGCAGAGCAGTGTGTGTGTGTGTAGAGTGCAGAGCACAGTGTGTGTGTGTGTGTGTGTGTGTGTGTGTGTGTGTGTGTGTATGTGTGTGTGTCCGCTAAAGGAATCCGCCCCCTCACATTTACAATCACAACATTTTGCACAGACGCCTCATTAAAGTCAATGGAGCTGAGAGCTACAGGTCATTAATAGGAGCTCTGATTGGTTGCTATAGGCAATGAAGGACATTCTTTGTATAAGACAGCTTATGTGTCAGTTACTATGATTTCATAGGGGACACGCACGTACACTCAGCTTTATATATTAGATACATACAGTGCAGTTTGTTCATAGGTGTGCGTGTGATATATTCAGTGTATATATACAGTGCAGTATATACCTATGTATGTAAATACACTGATGTACGCCGGTGTTTTTACTGCCTCGTGACGTACGCCGGCCCAGCGCAACTCAAGGATCACGTGACGAAAGCCTGTGCACCTCCAGTGTCAATCATGGAAACAACCTCTTCGCTTCAGTGTCAGCCGCTCACCAGAAGCCACGCCCATTCCAGCTTGCAGGACGTGATGTGCGAGAGTGACGTCATTAGAGGTCGCCGTAGCCGCCGCAGTTTGATGACAAGCGCCACAGGAAAACGGAAAGGTAAAAAAAAACAAAACACAACATCAATAAGGACGGAGATTAGGTTATAGATTGGGGTTCGGTGAACGGACGGCTTGGAAGCAGAAACGCCGTGCAGAGCGGCAGTATAGGTAGTTACCCAGTAAGAGCCGCATTAGTACAGAGCTTACTACGAAGCACGGCGTTCAGAAACATGGCAGTAGCCGTGCAGATCTGTCTGCCAGTAGTGAGAGAAGGGGTAATATGATTATTTTGCGGTGCTCTCTGCTGTGTTCGGCCCGCTGAGTTCAGGGAACAATGTGAGCACTTTTTTGCAGGTGTCTAGCATAAAACTAATTGAAATGTTGCAAATCGTTTCTCACAATTACACAACAATCTGGCAACATTTGATGATTTTACAACAACTTTTTGGAAATTGGGAGGGGCGTGCTCAATCACAGGGCACATTCACTGTAATGTATGGCAATCAGCGGGCAGACTTGCAAACAAAGCGGGCCAGGGTCTGCAGGGGGGCTTCCTGGTGGCCCCTTCTATCCTCACTGCACAGCTCTCACAAGGGGAGCACCCAGTGGAAGAACTGACCCAATGGGAGCACCCAGGGGAAGAGCTGACCCAAAGGGAGCACCCAGGGGAAGAGCTGACCCAAGGGGAGCACCCAGGGGAGAAGCTCTCACAAGGGGAGCACCCAGGGCAGAAGCTCTCACAAGGGGGACACCCAGGGGAGAAGCTCTCACAAGGGGGACACCCAGGGGAGAAGCTCTCACAAGGGGGGCACCCAGGGGAGAAGCTCTCACAAGGGGGGCACCCAGGGGAGAAGTTCTCACAAGGGGGGCACCCAGGGGAGAAGTTCTCACAAGGGGGGCACCCAGGGGAGAAGTTCTCACAAGGGGGGCACCCAGGGGAGAAGTTCTCACAAGGGGGGCACCCAGGGGAGAAGTTCTCACAAGGGGGGCACCCAGGGGAGAAGTTCTCACAAGGGGGGCACCCAGGGGAGAAGTTCTCACAAGGGGGGCACCCAGGGGAGAAGTTCTCACAAGGGGGGCACCCAGGGGAGAAGTTCTCACAAGGGGGGCACCCAGGGGAGAAGTTCTCACAAGGGGGGCACCCAGGGGAGAAGTTCTCTCAAGGGGGGCACCCAGGGGAGAAGTTCTCTCAAGGGGGGAACCCAGGGGAGAAGTTTTCACAAGGGTGGCACCCAGGGGAGAAGTTTTCACAAGGGTGGCACCCAGGGGAGAAGTTTTCACAAGGGTGGCACCCAGGGGAGAAGCTCTCACAAGGGTGGCACCCAGGGGAGAAGCTCTCACAAGGGGGGCACCCAGGGGAGAAGCTCTCACAAGGGGGGCACCCAGGGAAGAAGCTCTCACAAGGGGGGCACCCAGGGAAGAAGCTCTCACAAGGGGAGATTCTCACATGGGGAGCACCCAAGGGAGATTCTCTCACATGGGGAGCACCCAAGGGAGATTCTCTCACATGGGGAGCACCCAAGGGAGATTCTCTCACAAGGGGAGCACCCAAGGGAGATTCTCTCACAAGGGGAGCGCCCAAGGGAGATTCTCTCCCATGGGGAGCGCCCAGTGGAAGAGTTGACCCAAGGGGAGCATCCATGGGAGGAGCTCTCACGAGGGGAGCACCCAGGGCAGGGTCTCTCACGAGGGGAGCACCCAGGGCAGGGTCTCTCACGAGGGGAGCACCCAGGGCAGGGTCTCTCACGAGGGGAGCACCCAGGGCAGGGTCTCTCACGAGGGGAGCACCCAGGGGAGGGTCTCTCACGAGGGGAGCACCCAGGGGAGGGTCTCTCACGAGGGGAGCACCCAGGGGAGGGTCTCTCACGAGGGGAGCACCCAGGGGAGATTCTCGCACGAGGGGAGCACCCCGGGAAGAAGTTCTCATAAGGGGAGCACACAGGGGAGTAGCCCACCCAGGGAAGATCTCATAAGGGGACGTAAAGTAAATCCTGCTTTACACGTTACGATTCTGCATACGATATTGTATGCGATTTGCAACGCCCCCATCGTATGTGCAGCACGTTCAATTTGTTGAACGTGTCGCAAAATCGATTAAAATCTGTCACACCTACTTACCCCTCCATACGACCTCGATGTGGGCAACGAACGTCCACTTCCTGGAGTGGGAGGGAAGTTCAGCGTCACATCGACGTCACGCAGCAGCCGGCCAATAGAAGCGGAGGGGCGGAGCTGAGCGGGACGTAAACATCCCGTCCACCTCCTTCCAGGGCTGTGGAGTCGGTAAGCCAAACCTTCGACTCCGACTCCGACTCCTCAAATTCTCTTGCACCGACTCAGACTCCGGCTCCGACTCCGACTCCGACTCCTACATATATTGCTTAGTTAGGTAAAAAATTTATTGTAGTACATGAATATGTGTATGTGAACATCAGACATTTAATAATTTTTATGATACGATAATCAAGATATTTGGATAGAACATAAAATATATTTATTGGAATACAACTTTAGAACACAAAAAACTGTAATAAATTGTAAATATGTAATACACTATGTAATATACAGTAGATTACATATATATCTTGTGTGTGTATATACACTGTGTGTATATATATATATATATATATATATATTACATATTTACAATTTATTAGTTTTTTGTGTTCTAAAGTTGTATTCCAATAAATATTTTATGTTCTATCCAAATATCTTGATTATTGTATCATAAAAACAATTAAATGTCTGATGTTCACATTGTACTACAATAAATTTTTCACTTAAATATAAGCATTATACTAAATGTTATTATTTAGTAAAATATTCAGCACATTCTGCATTGCACTCCTGTCCCCAATTTATTATATATTTGAAGAGTCGGAGTCGGTGCATTTTATACCGACTCCGACTCCGACTCCACCAAAATGAGCTCCGACTCCACGACTCCGACTCCGACTCCACAGCCCTGCCTCCTTCCTTCCGCATTGGTGGGCGGGAGCTGCGGGACGCAGGTAAGATCTGTTCATCGTTCCTGGGGTGTCACACCCTGCGATGTGTGCTACCCCGGGTACGATGAACAACCTGACGTTCAATTTTTAGGAAATGAGCGACGTGCGTGCGCTGAACGTTTTACCGTTCAATTGCACGGAGGTTTCACACGCTACAATGTACCTTACGATGCCGGATGAGCGTCACTTACGACGTGACCCCGCCGACACATCATAAGATATATTGTAGCGTGTAAAGCGGGCTTTAACTTAATGTAATCAATTTACAGATGTCCAAGCCTCCTTTAAAGAATGGTTTTATAAGCGTTCTATAACCCTGTCCAATTCATGCCCTGCTCACAAAAGTGCCTGCATTAGGGCATGTTCACATACTTACGGCTGAAATATAGGCAACTTTTCCATTAATATGAATGAATGTTGCAGAAATTGATGCTCCATTCATGTACAGATATTCATCCATAGAAATTTCTGCAAATTACAGGAGTTTCCCTGTTTTGGGAAAAAAAACCTGTCCCACAACTTCTATAAAGAAAACAAACTGTGCGTTATGCCAGATCCGGCACTGAGTCTCCACTGCTCTTTTTGGTGTCCATTATTGTCTGCAATGGTGACATCATGCCGACAGTGCTGCAGCCAATCACTGAGCTCATTGTCTCTCAGCGAATTGTACTACTGTGGCAGAGCTGCTGAGCTCACTGATTGGCGGCAGCAGTGTTGCCATCTACTGTGGCAGAGCTGCTGAGCTCAGTGATTGGGAGCAGCAGTGTCGCCATCTACTGTGGCAGAGATGCTGAGCTCAGTGATTGGGAGCAGCAGTGTCGCCATCTGGTGTGGCAGAGCTGCTGAGCTCACTGATTGGCGGCAGCAGTGTTGCCATCTACTGTGGCAGAGCTGCTGAGCTCAGTGATTGGGAGCAGCAGTGTCGCCATCTACTGTGGCAGAGCTGCTGAGCTCACTGATTGGGAGCAGCAGTGTCGCCATCTACTGTGGCAGAGCTGCTGAGCTCAGTGATTGGGAGCAGCAGTGTCGCCATCTACTGTGGCAGAGCTGCTGAGCTCAGTGATAGGGAGCAGCAGTGTCGCCATCTACTGTGGCAGAGCTGCTGAGCTCACTGATTGGGAGCAGCAGTGTCGCCATCTACTGTGGCAGAGCTGCTGAGCTCAGTGATTGGGAGCAGCAGTGTCGCCATCTACTGTGGCAGAGCTGCTGAGCTCAGTGATTGGGAGCAGCAGTGTCGCCATCTACTGTGGCAGAGCTGCTGAGCTCACTGATTGGGAGCAGCAGTGTCGCCATCTACTGTGGCAGAGCTGCTGAGCTCAGTGATTGGGAGCAGCAGTGTCGCCATCTACTGTGGCAGAGCTGCTGAGCTCACTGATTGGGAGCAGCAGTGTCGCCATCTACTGTGGCAGAGCTGCTGAGCTCAGTGATTGGGAGCAGCAGTGTCGCCATCTACTGTGGCAGAGCTGCTGAGCTCACTGATTGGGAGCAGCAGTGTCGCCATCTACTGTGGCAGAGCTGCTGAGCTCAGTGATTGGGAGCAGCAGTGTCGCCATCTACTGTGGCAGAGCTGCTGAGCTCAGTGATTGGGAGCAGCAGTGTCGCCATCTACTGTGGCAGAGCTGCTGAGCTCAGTGATTGGGAGCAGCAGTGTCGCCATCTACTGTGGCAGAGCTGCTGAGCTCACTGATTGGGAGCAGCAGTGTCGCCATCTACTGTGGCAGAGCTGCTGAGCTCAGTGATTGGGAGCAGCAGTGTCGCCATCTACTGTGGCAGAGCTGCTGAGCTCAGTGATTGGGAGCAGCAGTGTCGCCATCTACTGTGGCAGAGCTGCTGAGCTCAGTGATTGGGAGCAGCAGTGTCGCCATCTACTGTGGCAGAGCTGCTGAGCTCACTGATTGGGAGCAGCAGTGTCGCCATCTACTGTGGCAGAGCTGCTGAGCTCAGTGATTGGGAGCAGCAGTGTCGCCATCTACTGTGGCAGAGCTGCTGAGCTCAGTGATTGGGAGCAGCAGTGTCGCCATCTACTGTGGCAGAGCTGCTGAGCTCAGTGATTGGGAGCAGCAGTGTCGCCATCTGGTGTGGCAGAGCTGCTGAGCTCAGTGATTGGGAGCAGCAGTGTCGCCATCTACTGTGGCAGAGCTGCTGAGCTCAGTGATTGGGAGCAGCAGTGTCGCCATCTACTGTGGCAGAGCTGCTGAGCTCAGTGATTGGGAGCAGCAGTGTCGCCATCTACTGTGGCAGAGCTGCTGAGCTCAGTGATTGGGAGCAGCAGTGTCGCCATCTACTGTGGCAGAGCTGCTGAGCTCAGTGATTGGGAGCAGCAGTGTCGCCATCTACTGTGGCAGAGCTGCTGAGCTCAGTGATTGGGAGCAGCAGTGTCGCCATCTACTGTGGCAGAGCTGCTGAGCTCACTGATTGGGAGCAGCAGTGTCGCCATCTACTGTGGCAGAGCTGCTGAGCTCAGTGATTGGGAGCAGCAGTGTCGCCATCTACTGTGGCAGAGCTGCTGAGCTCACTGATTGGGAGCAGCAGTGTCGCCATCTACTGTGGCAGAGCTGCTGAGCTCAGTGATTGGGAGCAGCAGTGTCGCCATCTACTGTGGCAGAGCTGCTGAGCTCAGTGATTGGGAGCAGCAGTGTCGCCATCTACTGTGGCAGAGTTGCTGAGCTCAGTGATTGGGAGCAGCAGTGTCGCCATCTACTGTGGCAGAGCTGCTGAGCTCACTGATTGGGAGCAGCAGTGTCGCCATCTACTGTGGCAGAGCTGCTGAGCTCACTGATTGGGAGCAGCAGTGTCGCCATCTACTGTGGCAGAGCTGCTGAGCTCAGTGATTGGGAGCAGCAGTGTCGCCATCTACTGTGGCAGAGCTGCTGAGCTCACTGATTGGGAGCAGCAGTGTCGCCATCTACTGTGGCAGAGCTGCTGAGCTCAGTGATTGGGAGCAGCAGTGTCGCCATCTACTGTGGCAGAGCTGCTGAGCTCACTGATTGGGAGCAGCAGTGTCGCCATCTACTGTGGCAGAGCTGCTGAGCTCAGTGATTGGGAGCAGCAGTGTCGCCATCTACTGTGGCAGAGCTGCTGAGCTCAGTGATTGGGAGCAGCAGTGTCGCCATCTACTGTGGCAGAGCTGCTGAGCTCACTGATTGGGAGCAGCAGTGTCGCCATCTACTGTGGCAGAGCTGCTGAGCTCAGTGATTGGGAGCAGCAGTGTCGCCATCTACTGTGGCAGAGCTGCTGAGCTCAGTGATTGGGAGCAGCAGTGTCGCCATCTACTGTGGCAGAGCTGCTGAGCTCAGTGATTGGGAGCAGCAGTGTCGCCATCTACTGTGGCAGAGCTGCTGAGCTCAGTGATTGGGAGCAGCAGTGTCGCCATCTACTGTGGCAGAGCTGCTGAGCTCAGTGATTGGGAGCAGCAGTGTCGCCATCTGGTGTGGCAGAGCTGCTGAGCTCAGTGATTGGGAGCAGCAGTGTCGCCATCTACTGTGGCAGAGCTGCTGAGCTCAGTGATTGGGAGCAGCAGTGTCGCCATCTACTGTGGCAGAGCTGCTGAGCTCACTGATTGGGAGCAGCAGTGTCGCCATCTGGTGTGGCAGAGCTGCTGAGCTCACTGATTTGGCTGCAGCACAGTCACCATCTACTGTGGCACAGCTGCTGAGCTCACTGATTGGATGTTCACCATGATGGCAGCACTGCAGACAATAGCAGACACCAGGAGCAGCTGTGGTCTCTCACCAGTGCACCTGGGGAGGGTGAGAAAAGCACTTTGCTTTTTTGAAACATACTGTGCCAGTGGAAAACCCATTTAGGCTATGTGTGCACGCTGAGTATTTAGCTGCTGAAATTTCTGCACCAAATCTGCATCTCTTGGCAGAAAATTGTGCATTTTAGCCTCTCATGTTTGCTGCATTTTGATGTGTTTTTTCCTTGCATTTTCTATGCATTCAGGGGTGAAAAAATGCTGCAAAAACACTGAAAAAATTGACATGCTGTAGATTTATTTCTACAAATTTGCCAGGGAAAACAAAGCGACGTACACAAACTTGAGGGGTTTCATAGACTTTCCTGGCATAAGGATTTGCATGCAGTCTTTTTTTTACAAAACTGCCTTCAAAAAAGCATTTTAAAAAAATGAATAAAAATGCACTGTGTGTACATAGCCTAAATTCAATTTTCTTCACACATGTTTTTTCTTCTAAAACAACACCATTCATCAGTTTGTGTCAAAACTCTTGCTAAATTTTTGTGCTACTTGTAATTGTGCAAACATTTTTGCAAGTTTTTTTTTTTTTTTATATATATATATATATTAGCTCAGGAAATTGTTTCAAACGTGGATGGAGCCCAGTAAAAGGGAGCAGGGCCGAACATAACCTGACAAGCTCATTAGGCTGGACTATATTAGGCTACTTTCACACATCCGGATTTTTGCTCTGCGGCACAATACGGCGTTCTGCAGAAAAACCGCAACCGGCTTTTGTAACGCCGGTTGCGTTTTTTTTTGCATAGACTTACATTAGTGCCATATTGTGCCGCAGGGGCTTGCGTTCGGTCCGGGTTTTGCCGCATGCGGCAGATTTAGCCGATGCCGCGGCCGGATTGAACGTTCCCTGCAACGTTTTTTGCTCCGGCAAAAAACACCGCATCGCGCCGCATCCGGCCGCTGCGGCGCATTTTTCAATGCATACCTATGGAGGCCTGATGCGGCGCGATGCGGAAAAAAAACGCATCCGCTCGCCGCATGTGGTTTTTTCCACTGCACATGCCGCAACCGGAAAAAAACGGATGGGCCGCATGTAAAAACTTATGCAAAGGATGCGGTGTTTTCGCCGCATCCGTTGCATAGTTTTCACAGCCGGATTGAGCCGCAGTGCTCAAACCGGATGTGTGAAAGTAGCCTTACTGATACCGGTGTACGGCAGCTGAAAGATACGAATTGGACACATCTTACGTCAGCGTATACTTGAGAAAATGCCAGTCTTGGCCCTGATTCTTTATATTTGTGTTTTTCTGCAGAGGAATGGTTGTAGCAGAGACTCATATTTGCGCCTTATTCACTATTTAATTTGCACATTTTTGTTAAGTTATTTCTATTTAATTTTGGCTGTGAAATACAAAGCTGCTTTTACTGCCCCTCCCCGGGTTCAGTGAGGCCTTCCTGCCGTGGCTGTGGTCTTTGGTAATCGGCATCAGTGGTGGCGTAATCTCTACGTAGCTTGTAATTGTTTCAGCCAATCACTGGGCTCAACTGCTTTGGCAGTGTTGACGGCACAAGCTGCCGAGGCCAGGGATTGGCTGCAGCTGTTACAACGGCGGTAAATTTGACATCATTGCTGAAGTAAACATGCCTGGAAGCTGCAGGACGGCAAGTGTCTGAAATGAAATGCCTTCTGTTAGATTTTTACGGACAGTTTCCTTTAGCCATGAAGGGTGTTTTATTGAAAGAATATTCCAAGAAAGATGGTTGGCTTGTCTTTCAGTGTCATTGAACAAGTATGGCCAGGATGGACAGCCTCTGGCTATGTCGGCCTTACCATTGTTTGTTAACCCTAGAACGCATACCTGGGGCTTCGCAGGCCTACTAGGTCACTTGTTTTCTATGGTAGATTTCTATGGTTGTGCGTTCTAGAGTTAAATGATCATTCAGCCATCAACATAAACTAAACAAAATGTTTGCAAGGGCCTTTAGAGGCGCATATACCCTAATATAGGGACCGATTATCATCTGTTTCTCCCCAATCACATGACATTGCGTAAAACATTTCCACTGGGTGAGAAACTCCACATATAACACATATTAGGAACCAGTTCAATAATAATAAAAAAATATTGTGAGCTGTAATCCAGAAAACACTAATAATGATATATCAGATAGGACCACAAATTTCCATCTTCTGAGCACCTGGTATTCAAAATAAAGATCGGAAAGGCCTTGTGACTCAGCAGTAGTGTTAGGCTACTTTCACACATCCGGTTTTTTGCTCTGCGGCACAATACGGCGCTCTGCAGAAAAACCGCAACCGTTTTTTTTACGCCGGTTGCGGGTTTTTTTGCATTTACTTACATTAGTGCCGTATTGTGCCGCAGGGGCTTGCGTTCGGTCCGGTTTTTGCCGCATGCGGCAGATTTAGCCGATGCCGCGGCCGGATGGAACGTTGCCTGCAACGTATTTTGCTCCGGCAAAAAACACCGCATCGCGCCGCATCCGGCCGCTGCGGCGCATTTTTCAATGCATACCTATAGAGGCCGGATGCGGCGCGATGCGGAAAAAAACGCATCCGGCCGCCGCATGCGGTTTTTTTCCACTGCGCATGCTCAGTAGCGTGCCGCAACCGGAAAAAAACGGACCGGCCGCATGTAAAAACGTATGCGAAGGATGCGGTGTTTTCGCCGCATCCGTTGCATAGGTTTCACAGCCGGAATGAGCCGCACGGCTCAAACCGGATGTGTGAAAGTAGCCTTACTCACCCCCCTCTATTAGGTTAATTAACCATTTCAGTGCCAGTTCCCCTGAAACCAATAGTACAGAAAACCACACTACAGATTTGTTTCTCCAGCAACAAACGCACCTATCTGCAGAAAAACCGCACCAAAACGTATGCAGTTTTACCGCGTTATGCTGTGTTTTTGGTGCCGATTTACTGCATTTTTGCCTGCGGTTTTATCCCTGTGGTTTTTTAACATTGTCAATGGCAAAACACAGGGAAAAACGCAGAAAAATGCAGAAAAGAAGTGACATGCTACTTCTTTTTGCTGTAGAAATTCTGTAGCAAAACCTGAAAGGAAAAAAGACGCAACGTGCGCACAGCATTTTGGATTTCTCATAGACTTTGATGGGGACTGCTTGAAGTGTATGAACACAAACCACACCAATTCTGCAGCAAAAACCACAGCAAATCCGCGGCAAAAAACGCAGTGTGCGCACAGGGCCAAATGCCAACATCTTTCCATTTCAGCCACGCTGTAAAATAGCCGTGCTATTAGGTGAGCTTATGACAAGAATTTAGCTGTATGTTTAGGGCCTGTATGGGGCTTTCAATAAAGGAAGCATATCCTCTAGTATTCATCCCTCAGTGGCCCTATGGCGTCAGTGCTCTAGCACCACTCTGTATAGCTCTTTATCCCACTAGAAGCTGCACCATGTATAATAAAATGTAGCTATTCGGCTTTACTTACATTCTTTCTGTCTTCCTGTCTTGAATGTTTGCATGGTCAGATGGGAAATTTTACATGGTACTTATTGAAGTAAAAAATCAATGAAGATATCATTACATTTCAGCTGGGAGTTGCCTACACTCAGTATTTTGTGCTTCCTTGCAGCTAAACGTCTGTCTTATTTTTATCAATAGGCACAGTGTGTTGGATTAGTTGTATAAAGCCGGTTTCACACAGGCCAAGTACAGACTAAGATGAGGAGGCAAGCTGCTGGCTTACTATCCCGAACTCACTAGCCTCATATATTTCTTTTGAGGCTGTTCATTTCAGGTCCGATCATCTGCAACCAGTCCGTACCTCGTGGTCTGTACTCAGACCATACATTGGAGCAACACGGACCATGTTTGTATCAAAATACCCAGCCTGATGGCCGCTTCTCCTCGCCTAAGCTAACTGCATCATAGGCGTGTATGAAATTGAGCCAAACACAGTCCGTTGTTCACAGACGTGAATTTCTATATCTGTACTACAGATTAATTCACATGTGGAAACATTCCGTCACTTATAAATAGCATTTTTTAAAGTGTCATCTACTCAGCCTGTACTACAGTATACTACAGTTTTTTGGGCACAATGTGCATTCATCTTGAGAGCGGTGTGCTGAAACTAACATTGATTTTAATCCGAAATGTCTTATCGGTTTCATGTAATAATCTAATCTCATTTCTAATATACTTTCATTAAAACGTCCCTGCTGTTCCCTCACTATACTACCTGCTTTATTTATTTGTTTTGCCTATTTCCAGTTTAATGACATTCCATTTGAAAATCACCAGTACACGTCTCAGGGGGTAGATGCTGTGATCGCTGATTCAGTTTCTGTCCCCACCCTGGAATAGTGTGATCAGTTACATCCATTTGGGGTACTGAGCTAGTCCCTGCTCTACTGGTCAAGTGTTCTTTGCAAATTCCAAGGTATGCTCAGTACACGCTCTCTTGTCTCTGTGCAATACTCTTTTCAATGCACAATGACAGTGCACTCCCTCACTAGCTCTAATGAGAAGTGACGAGCAGGCAATAGAGTCCACTGTCACTGCGCATTGTAAGGAGAGAATGTAGCAAGCAGGGACCAGCCTTGTCACTTTCAGGGCGGACTGGTTCTGTTCTCCCTGCTCAACACGCTTTATTCTTAGGCTATGTGCACACGTGTGCTCTGCACCGCACACAAAAGGTCCGCTTCAGAGCGCAGCTGAAAAGCTCCACTCTGAAGCGCCTGGTGCCTGCACAATTCGTGTGCTCTGCATGCTGCCTCTCCCTATAGACAGCATGCAAAGCGCACGAAAGAAGTGACATGTCACTTTTTAGAGCGCACGCTTCGGGCAGTAGCCGAATCGCTGCACTCTAATACGCCACGTGCGCACGTCTCATGCACAATCTTCATAGATTGTGCTGGGGACGCAGGACGCATGCCGTTACGCTGCAGTGCAATACGCAGCGTAACGGCATGCAATACGCACATAGCCTTACAATGCGCACTGAGAATACTTTCTTGCCTTCTCATCACTTCTCATTAGAGTTAGTGAGGGAGTACACTGGCTCTGTGCACTGAAAAGAATATTGCACAGGGACAATGGATCTTGTGCTGCGCATATGTTGGAATACACAACCATGCTCATTAGAGCTGGGACTATCCCAGCACCCGCTGCGGCACTGACCATTCAGGCACGTCATAAAACAGGAGGTAGGTAAAAAATGAAAGCAGTTAGGCTATGTGCATACGTTGCGTTTTTTTCAGCGCGGAAAAAAACGCACCCACTGGCAGAGGGGAGAATTGTAAACAATGCGTTTTGGAAAAAACGCATCAAAAACGCATGCGTTTTCCATGCGTTTTCTTCAGGTGCGGTTTTGACCACATGATCCAGTGACAGTGCCACAGTACATCCAGTACACAGTGTCAACCTTCCTGCAGAGATGTGAGTGTTGTCCACGGGAGAACGCAGCTGCCCATGCCCACGATTTGGGTTCAGGCTGCTGTGGAGCTCTATGCTACCTGCAGAGAACACTCTTGTCTCCGCAGCATAAATTGACATGCTGAGGCTCGGAAAGCTGCACCACAGGTCAGTTTATGCTGCGCAGAAGAGAAGCGCAGTGGGCACGGGATTTCTAAAATTCCTTCCACTGTGCTTGTACTGCACAACGCAGCGTTATGGACGCAGGGAAAACACTCTGCGCCCATAACGCTGCAAACCCTGATTGTGGGCACACAGCCTAAAATGTGTCAATGGATGTCAAACATATATATAACGTCCCACCCCCCCTGCATATTCTAAGCTGGCGCCCTTTAGTGCCTTTCATGTGGCATTAAAGGGTGCCTAGCCTTGTATTTAGCCAAAAAAAAAAATAATTAAAATAAATGACGTGGGGTCCCCCCTATTTTTGATAGCCAGTCAGGGTAAAGCAGACAGCTGTAGCCTGCAAACCACAGCTGACAGCTTCATCTTGTCTGGTGATCAATTTGTAGGGCTCCCCAAGCTGTTTTTTTTTTTTTTTATTATTATTTATAAATAATTAAAAAAAAAACAAAAACGTGGGGTCCCCCCAAATTAGATCACCAGCCAAGGTGAAGCTGATAGCTGGGGTCTGGTATTCTCAGGATGGGAAGAGCCATGGTTATTGGACTCTTCCCAGCCTAAAAATAGCAGGCCACAGCCGCCCCAGAAGTGGCGCATCCATTAGATGCGCCAATCCTGGTGCTTCGCCCCAACTCATCCCGCGCCCTGGTGCGGTGGCAAACTGGGTAATATATGGGGTTGATACCAGATGTGTGATGTCACCTGGCATCAAGCCCAGCAATTAGTAATGTAACGGCGTCTATTTGATACCAGACATAACTAATTGACAGTAATAGCAAAAAAAATAGACAACCCAAAAAAATTTTATTTGAAAAAACACTCCCCAAAAACATATCCTCTTTCACCAATTTTATTGAAAAGAAAAAAAATTGTGTCCGCAGTATCCATTTTGGACGTCCCACGTCGCCTCTGGACCTTCTAGAATATGGGGGAGCACGCTCAGGGAACATGTCCCCCATTTTCTAGTAGTGCAGACCCTCCATTTGAGGAGAGTGGGTGCAAAGAATCTGCACCCACTCTCCCCGGGTCACAGCTGCATAGTGCCGAGCAGCAGCAGCCAGCGCAGCTCACACTGAACACAGGAAGCCGTCAGCTGCTCGGCACATGTGACCAGCGCGCACTGTGAAGGAGGGGGCCGCGGGGGATCAGCGCTGTGACAGGTACGGGGGTTACCGGGGGAATAGGGGGTGACCTGGCAGGGCCTGGGGAGCAGTTTTCTGTCGCATGTGTTATTGCACATGCGACAGAAACAGAGGAGCAGGGCGGCCGGTGCGCTGCTGTGTGCGCGGCCATGTTGGATTTTCGGGAGGGGGGTCGGGGCGGGCACTTTGGCGACATCGGGGGCTTTCCTGAACTTTGCCAGGAAGTGAGGTCAACAGGAAACCTCTTGACCTCACTTCCAGGTAAATGCCTGCGTTCTGGCATGCCGACAAAGCCCGCGGACCGCAACAAAAATGCAGCAAACTGCGGTGTAGCTGCATTCTGACCCGCATCATTGATTTCAATGGGGGAGAGAACGCAGCCACACCGCACAAAAGAAGTGACATGCTGCTTTTCTTTCCGCACCGATTTTTGGCATCCAAAACGCTGCGTTTAGAAACGCAGCGTGTGCACTGATTTTTCGGCTTTCTCATACACTTTGCTGGGAAAGCTGAACGCATGCAATTTGCCACTGAAATGCTGCGGTTCTAAACGCAGCGTTTCCGCGGTAAAAAACGCAACGTGTGCACACAGCCTTAGGGTAGAGAGGGAATCATAGGGACTTTTTTTTATTGAAGCAGATTCATTATTATAATAAATAGTCATCTAGGATTAAAATCAATGTTGGTTTCGGACCACCCCTTTAAAGGGAACGCGTGATGTGGTTTTTTTTTTCTATTAAAATATGTTTTACATGATGCAATGTGCATAACTAACTAAAAAAAAAAATCTGTATCTTAATAAAAGAGTTTATATTCTTCATATTCTTTATATTCAGGTGAATGCAGTTAGTACCTTAGGGTTTAGTCATATCAGTCATGGGGATGGCACTTTTGAAGGAATCATTTGCTATCAGTCAAGTTCAGGCATGATTATATTTTTAACTTGGTACATTGTAATTCTACCACAGGTCCTTCACAAATACTTCTCTGGGGAGCTCTGCCCAGAACAGTCACATGATCGGTCGTGACATCACACAGGTTGTCACCACCATCTCTTTGCATTTAGACACTTGTGACAGGATCTGGGCAAAAGTCTCACATTGCCATCTGAGACTCCTCATATTAAATGTATTTTCCTTTCTTTTTAGTGCTTCTAGGGTTTATGTCAGTTTTCCTTTCCAACAGCTTCTGATTCCTGGCCTCGGGTGCTTACCGGTTGGTGACTACTCCCTTCCCCTATATATGGATACATCTCCCAGTAGAGGGCACCGGTTATTCTGATCCATTCTGAGGCCTGGAGGTGGAAGGAGCTGCTGAGCCCTTTGTTGTTTGAAGTGGTGTAGGCTGCAGTCCTGGTATTTGGCTGTAACTGTGAAGTTGGACCTCATCCTCTGTTGTTTCGTCTGTCTGTCGTACCGTCCCTTCCTGTTGTTTTAGTGGGACTAGCGATCCTCACCTGCCAGCCCCAAGGTTAGCGCAGTGCTTACTAGGGTTTCAGGTATCCTGCTTGGCGACAGGTGCGAAACCTATATAGGACTTGCTAGGAGTGCAGGGTGCAGCTGCAGGTGAGTGCAGGAGGTGTCTCATCATCCCCATCCCTAGTGCCAGCGCCCACCATGTACCCGGTGTACCCCTTGTCTGTTGTGGTGAACCCTTTGTTTGTTGTGTCTCACCGTGTGCCGGACCTTCCTCAAGCCCGTGCGTGACACAGGTCCTGCATAGACCACTTCTAACAATGCTGAACTCCGCCCATTAGTCACACGATCGTGACATCACACAGGTCCTGCACTTCCATTTATCTTCTGCTGATCTCCAGAGCCCAGCATTTGAGAAGTGGTGTGTTGGACCTGTGTGATGTCATGATCATGTGACTAATGGGCGGGGCTCATCATTGTTAGAAGTGGTCTATGCAGGACCAGTGTGATGTCACGATCATGTGACCATAATGGGCGGAGCTCAGCAGAGAACTGATGTTGAAGGACCTGTGGTATATTTCATTACAATGCTGGAGGTGTTACCAAGTTCAAAAAAAGAATCATGGCTGAATTTGACTGAGCGTGAATGATCCCAGCAAAAGCTCCTCCCCGATGACTGAACCCTAAGGCACTGACTGCATTCACCTAAGCATATAAACTCTTTTATTAAGATAAATATATGGATTTTTTTTTACCAAGTTAGTAATGCACATTGCATCATGTAAAACACACTGGGGGCGGTTTAAAATAAAAACCCACATGACAATTTCCCTTTAAAACATATGTGTACAACACAAGTAGAACCAAATTTCTCCTTAGATCAGTGAGATATATGTTTCGCAGCTTACTGGGGACGGATTGCTGTGCATGTGCTCCGTATGTCATTACTTATGGATGGCCTCTATAATCTGTGTCTGCAACCTGTGGATCTCTGGTCTGGTGACACCAAGCATTTGTAAATCACATTTCCCTACGTTCCAGCCATCGTGACTCAGCTTCTCCAGGCTGCTGAACATAATCGGTTTGGTTTTGCAGATGTGAATGGGATGCTCTGGAAGACATACTTGGTGTCTCAGAAACAGATCTAATAAATAGTCAAATAGAATCTGTAAGCGAATAATTCCTGAACATACGGTGTGCTGGCTGGGTAGCATTGAGAATTGCATAATTAAACTCACAGCCTCAGGGATGTAGCCTTCAGTGCTGAGCTGAGCCGGCTGTCCGATGTATAGCTGCACATCCCAGCGTGTAGGACACTCCTATTGGCTCCCAGGGTCTTCTAGTGGTGAGTCACATTCTTGTCACTGACTGCATGGTGACAGCACTTCTACTGCAGATCACATGAAGAGCAAGATTCGCTGATTTTTGTCAGAAATCTGGTACTGTTCTGTATGGATGTTTTATTATGAGCCGTATTGCCACCTAGAAATACTGAACACATGCTTCTGTTGGCGGAGCGTTGATTCTGACAGGTTCCAGAAGGGCCACTTTCAGTGAAGCTGGCCATATACATTTGGTGAATGGTTGCCAAGTCTGACAATATTTAGAAAACCAGTTGATATCTGATGACTATGGGAGTCTTCCTTCTCTCCCTCAATGGAAAATATCAAGGCAAAAAATGGTTGGGCTGTTTGGAAGAATTTAAAAATGATTGTATACGGTATATCACAAAAGTGAGTACACCCCTCACATTTTTGTAAATATTTTATCTTTTCATGGGACATCAGTGACGATCTGACACTTTGCTGCAATGTAAAATAGTCAGTGTACAGCGTGTATAACAGTGTAAATTTGATGTCTTCTAAATAACTCGTCACACAGCCATTAATGTCTAAACTGGCAACAAAAGTGAGTAGCCACGTAAGGGAAAATGGCCCAATGTGCTTAAAGGGAACCTGTCACCACTTTGTTTGGCTATAAGCTGCGGCCACCACCACCGGGCTCTTATATACAGCATTCTAACATGCTGTATACTGTATAACAGCCCAGGTTGGGGGTGTAACATAAAAAACACTTTATAATACTTACCGTAACTAACGGTTGTGTGGTGGGCCTTATGGGCATTTCCGTTGTCCGGTGCCAGTACCTCCTCTTTCGGCCATCTTCATCCTCTTTCTGAAGCCTGTGTGTATGACGTGTCTACGTCATACACACTCGCCGGTCCTGCGCAGGCGCACTACAATACTATGATCTGCCCTGCTCAAAACCTGAATGCCAACGAGTGTGGATGACGTCGGAATCGTCATGCACCACAGCTAGAGAAGAAGGAGCATAAAGATGGCCAAAAGAGGCGGCACAGGACAACGGAGATGCCCATAAGGCCCACAGCGCAACCGTTAGGTAAGTATTATAAAGTGTTTTTTATGTTATATCCCCGGCCTGGGCTCTTATATACAGCATGTTAGAATGCTGTATATACAGTTAGGTCCAGAAATATTTGGACAGTGACACAATTTTCGCGAGTTGGGCTCTGCATGCCACCACATTGGATTTGAAATGAAACCTCTGCAACAGAATTCAAGTGCAGATTGTAACGTTTAATTTGAAGGTTTGAACAAAAATATCTGATAGAAATTGTAGGAATTGTACACATTTCTTTACAAACACTCCACATTTTAGGAGGTCAAAAGTAATTGGACAAGTAAACCAAACCCAAACAAAATATTTTTATTTTCAATATTTTGTTGCGAATCCTTTGGAGGCAATCACTGCCTTAAGTCTGGAACCCATGGACATCACCAAACGCTGGGTTTCCTCCTTCTTAATGCTTTGCCAGGCCTTTACAGCCGCAGCCTTGCCATTGCAGAATGTTCCACTTTTTTGCACTCATGAACTCCTGGGTAGCTTTGGCTGTATGCTTGGGGTCATTGTCCATCTGTACTATGAAGCGCCGTCCGATCAACTTTGCGGCATTTGGCTGAATCTGGGCTGAAAGTATATCCCGGTACACTTCAGAATTCATCCGACTACTCTTGTCTGCTGTTATGTCATCAATAAACACAAGTGACCCAGTGCCATTGAAAGCCATGCATGCCCATGACATCACGTTGCCTCCACCATGTTTTACAGAGGATGTGGTGTGCCTTGGATCATGTGCCATTCCCTTTCTTCTCCAAACTTTTTTCTTCCCATCATTCTGGTACAGGTTGATCTTTGTCTCATCTGTCCATAGAATACTTTTCCATAACTGAGCTGGCTTCATGAGGTGTTTTTCAGCAAATTTAACTCTGGCCTGTCTATTTTTGGAATTGATGAATGGTTTGCATCTAGATATGAACCCTTTGTATTTACTTTCATGGAGTCTTCTCTTTACTGTTGACTTAGAGACAGATACACCTACTTCACTGAGAGTGTTCTGGACTTCAGTTGATGTTGTGAATGGGTTCTTCTTCACCAAAGAAAGTATGCGGCGATCATCCACCACTGTTGTCATCCATGGACGCCCAGGCCTTTTTGAGTTCCCAAGCTCACCAGTCAATTCCTTTTTTCTCAGAATGTACCCGACTGTTGATTTTGCTACTCCAAGCATGTCTGCTATCTCTCTGATGGATTTTTTCTTTTTTTTCAGCCTCAGGATGTTCTGCTTCACCTCAATTGAGAGTTCCTTAGACCGTATGTTGTCTGGTCACAGCAACAGCTTCCAAATGCAAAACCACACACCTGTAATCAACCCCAGACCTTTTAACTACTTCATTGATTACAGGTTAACGAGGGAGACGCCTTCAGAGTTAATTGCAGCCCTTAGAGTCCCTTGTCCAATTACTTTTGGTCCCTTGAAAAAGAGGAGGCTATGCATTACAGAGCTATGATTCCTAAATCCTTTCTCCGATTTGGATGTGAAAACTCTCATATTGCAGCTGGGAGTGTTCACGTTCAGCCTATATTATATATATATATATAATTGTATTTCTGAACATGTTTTTGTAAACAGTTAAAATAACAAAACTTGTGTCACTGTCAGAGCCCGGTGGTAATGGCAGCAGCTTATAGCCAAAAAATGTGGTGACCAGTTCCCTTTTAATTAGCCATTTTCCCTCCAAGGTGTAATGTGACTCATTAGTGTTACAAGTTGAACGAGGAGTAGGGGTGTTACATTTGGTGTTATCGCTTACACACTCTCTCATACTTGTCACTGGAAGTTCAATATGGCACCTCATGGAAAAGAATTCTCTGAGGATCTGAAAAAAAGAATTGTTGTTCTACATAAAAACGGCCTAGGCTATAAGAAGATTATCAACACCCTGAAACTGAGAGGTAGCACTCAGAACAGACTATGCCATGGTCAACCAAAGGAGTTGAGAGCATGTGCTCAACATCATGTCCAGAGTTTGTCTTTTCAAAATAGACATATGAGTACTACCAGCATTGCTGCAGAGGTTAAAGGAGTGGGGGAGGGGGTCAGGCTGTCAGTGCTCAGACTATTCGCCACACACTGCATCAAATTGGTCTGCACGGCTGTCATCCCAGAAGGAAGCGTCTTCTAAAGATGATGCACATGAAACAGCGCAAACAGCTGAAGATAAGCAGACTATGGACATGGATTACTGGAACCATGTCCTGTGGTCTGATGAGATCAGGATAAGCTTAACTGGTTCAGATGGTGTCAAGCGTGTGTGGTGGTAATGAGGTGAGGAATACAAAGAAAGTGTGTATTGCCTACAGTGAAGCATAGTGGTGAGAGTGTCATGGTTTAGGGCTGCATGAATTCTGGCAGCTGTGGGGAGCTACAGTACATTGAGGGAAACCACGAATGCCAATATGTATTGTGATATACTGAAGCAGAGTATGATCCCCTCCATAAACTGGGCCACAGGGCAGTATTCCAATATGAAAATGACCCCAAACACACCTCCAAGATGACGACTGACTTGCTAAAGAAACTGAGGGTAAAGGTGTTGGACTGGCCAAGCACATCTCAAGATCTAAACCCTATTGAGCATGTATGGGTCTCCTCTAACAGAAGGTGGAGGAGTGCAAGGTCTCTCACATCCATCAGCTCCATGATGTCGTCATGGAGGCGTGGAAGAGGATTCCAGTGGCTCCTGTGATGCTCTAGTGAACTTCATGCCCAGACAGTTAAAGTGAACCTGTGACCAGATTTTCCTCCTATATGCTGCCACCATCACCAGTAAGCCTTTTTATACAGCATTCAAGAATGCTATAAATAAGTGCCCAGGCCACGCTGTATAACATAAAAACAGCTTTTGGGCTGTGTGCGCACGTTGCGTACTGACATGCATTTACGCTGCGTATAGCACTGTAGTGTAAATGCATGCGTCCTGCGTCCCCAGCACAATCTATGAAGATTGTGCATGATACGTGCGCATGATGCTTTTATGAACGCAGCGATTTGGGTGCTAAAATTTTGACCCAAATCCGTGCGTTCATAAAAGCAGCATGTTAATTATTTCTGGATGCAGCTCCCACTGTGTCTATGGTGGGGCAGCAGCCATAGCGCATGAAATCGGCTTTTTTAAAAAAAAAACCCTGCATTCATTATGCAGTCTTTCTGCAGCGATTTGACGCGCACATGTGCTGTCAAATCACTGCAGAAATTTCAGCAGTTATGAGCCCTTTAATTATACTCACCCGCAGGGTGGTCAGGTCCGATGGGCATCACTGGTCTCGGTCCTGCACCTCCTATCTTCCTTCCATCGCTGTCCCCCTTCCCTGCTCTATGTGGATGACGCGTCCTACGTCATCTACACACAGGCCACCGTTGTGCATATGCACATTTACAATTTGATCTACGCTGCTGAGGGCAGATCACTGTATTGTAGTGTGTCTGCGCGGGCGGTCTTTGACCTTTCCCCTCGTCAGCACATTACAATGCTTTGCTCTGCCCTGAGCAGAGTGCATGTGCACAATGGCGGTCTTTGTGTGGACAACGTAGGACGCACCATCCACATGGAGCAGAATGGCAATTGCAAGAAGATAGGAGGCGCTGGACCACTCCTTACCCTGTTTCCCCGAAAATAAGACACAGTCTTTGTGCTTTTTTTCAGGGCAAAAAAAAAAATATGTCTTATTTTCAGGGGGTGTCTTATTCTCGAGGAGAAATGGTTGGGGGTAAGTTTACCCCCCACAAAAAGCAGACCCCCCCCCCCCATCCCAGGATCGTCATACTTACCAGCCCAGGGCGTCTGTATGGCTCCCAGATCCTTCTGTGATCTCCCATCAGGTACGCTGCACGCCTCCCCTGCGTCTGGCTGACATCAGATCACACACACACACACACACACACACACACAAACACCCACCCCACTTCTTCCCACCCACCCCACGATCCCAGCAGCTGTGCTGCACGCCGTGCTCCTCGGCCTCCTGCCGACACTCACAGATCCGATCGCTTACGTTCACACACAGTCACACATCAGACAGTATGCTCGCACACATCTGATCGCATACACTCACACACACACCCCACTTCTCCCTGCGCCTCACACACAACATCCGGAGATACCACAAGCTTCCGGCCATGTGATCCTCTGGCAGGTCCTGGAAGGTCACTGCACCATAGTATCGCCGCCGAGAAGCAAGCGATATCACTGGATGTTGTGAGTGCGTGGATGCGATCTGATGTGTGTGTGAGAGTGAGTGAGTGTGATCTGATGTGTGTGTCTGTTCTTATGTGTGTGTGTGTGTGTGTGTGTTCCGCCGCTGCAGGACCTTGATGCGCTCACCTGCTCCCGGTCGACTTCTGTTGAGTATGATCGGGGGTCTTCTTTCTTCTGTCTTCTCTCTTCTGGGGGTGCCCGCTGCCTATAATGAAGTGTCCACTGCATGACACTTCATTATTGACCGCAGCTATGTCTTATTTTCAGGGGATGTCTTATATTAAAGCATCCCTGAAAATTCCTGCTATGTCTTATTTTCGGGGGACGTCTTATTTTCGGGGAAACATAGTAGGTGAGTATAATAAAAGCTGTTTTTTACATTATACAGACCAACCTGGGCACTTATATCCAGTATTCTAAAATGCTGCATATGAAACCTGACTGGTACTGGCCGCAGCTTATAGGGGAAAAACCTGGTCACAGGTTCCACTAAAGGCATTGCTTGATAATAATAGCGGCCACACAAAATATTGACACTTTGGGCACAATTTGGCCATTTTTGGTTAGGGGCGTACTCACTTTTGTTGCGAGCGATTTAGACATTAATGGCTTTAAGTTATTTAAATGTACACTGTTATACACGCTGTACACTGACTACTTTAGATTGTATGAAAGTGTCATATCTTCAGTGTTGTCCCAAAAGATGATGGAAAATATTTACAAAAATGTGAGGGGCATACTCACTTTTGTGATATACTGTATATATATTTTTTCTAAAGTAATACAATAATCACTTTTTTTTTTTAGCTCTTTTTGGGGATTTGAAACTGTGATTGCTTGATTATTCAGACAATAGACTCCACATACAGTGTGGGTACGGAAAGTATTCAGACCCCTTTAAATTTTTCACTTTGTTTCATTGCAGCCATTTGGTAAATTCAAAAAAGTTCATTTCTTTTTCTCATTAATGTACACTCTGCACCCCATCTTGACAGAAAAAAACAAGTGTAGAAATTTTTGCAAATTTATTAAACAAGGAAAACTGAAATATCACATGGTCAGAAGTATTCACACCCTTTGCTCAGTATTGAGTAGAAGCATCCTCCTTTTGAGCAAGTACAGCCATGAGTCTTCTTGGAAATGATGCAACAAGTTTTTCCACACCTGGATTTGGGGATCCTCTGCCATTCTTCCTTGTAGATCCTCTCCAGTTCCGTCAGGTTGGATGGTGAATGTTTTTGGACAGCCATTTTCAGGTGTCTCCACAGATGCTCAATTGGGTTTAGGTCAGGGCTCTGGCTGGGCCAGTCAAGAATGGTCACAGAGTTGTTCTGAAGCCACTCCTTTGTTATTTTAGCTGTGTGCTTAGGGTCATTGTCTTGGAAGGTGAACCAGAGCACTCTGGAAGAGGTTATCTTCCAGGATATCTCTGTACTTGGCCACATTCATCTTTTCTTCAATTGCAACCAGTCGTCCTGTCCCTGCAGCTGAAAAACACCCCCATAGCATGATGCTGCCACAACCATGTTTCACTGTTGGGATTGTATTGGGCAAGCGATGAGCAGTGCCTGGTTATCTCCACATATTCTATCTTTGTCTCATCAGACCAGAGAATCTTATTTCTCATACTATGAGAGTCCTTCATGAGTTTTTTTGCAATGTTTATGCGGTTTTTCATATGTCTTGCACTGAATAGAAGCTTCTGTTGGGCCACTCTGCCATAAAGGCCCGACTGCTGGAGGGTTGAAGTGATAGTTGACTTTGAGGAACTTTCTCCCATCTCCCTAATGCATCTCTGGAGCTCAGCCACAGTGATCTTGGGGTTATTCTTTACCTCTCTCACCAAGGCTCTTCTCCCACGATTGCTCAGTTTGGCTGGACGGCCAGGTCTAGGAAGGGTTCTGGTGGTCCTAGACTTCTTCCATTTAACGATTATTGAGGCCACTGTGCTCTTAGGAAACCTTGAGTACTGCAGAAACTCTTTTGTAACCTTCGCCCGATCTGTGCCTTGCTACAATTCTGTCTCTGAGCTCTTTGGGCAGTACCTTTTGACCTCATGATTTTCATTTGGTGTGACATGCACTGTGAGCTGAGGTCTTATATAGACAGGTGTGCGCCTTTCCAAATCAAGTTCTATCAGTTTAATGAAACACAGCTGGACTCCAATGAAGGAGTAGAACCATCTCAAGGAGGATCACAAGGAAATGGACAGCATGTGACTTACATATGAGTGCCTGAGCAAAGGGTCTGAATACTTATGACCGTGCGATATTTCAGTTTTTCTTGTTTAATACATTTGCAAAAAAAATGTACATTTCGTTATTTCTGCCATGATGGGGTGCATTAATTAATTAATGGGGTGTACATTAATGAGAAAAAAAAATGAACTTTTTTGAACTTACCAAATGGCTTCAATGAAACAAAGAGTGAAAAATTTAAAGGGGACTGAATACTTCCTGTACTCACTGTATGTATGTGTGTATGTATATATATATATATATATATATATATATATATATATATATATATATATATATACATACACAATTGAAACTAGAAGTTTACATACACTATCTAAAAAGACACAGGCATGTTTTTCTCACTTTCACGTTTTAGGTCAATTAGGATTACAAACATTATTTATATTTGCCAAATGCCAGATTGATGAGAGATAGAATGTTTTAAGGCATTTTTATTACTTTCTGCAAAGTCAAAGGTTTACATGCACTAAGAGTACTATGCCTGTAAACAATATAGGACAGCCCATATGATGATGTCAGGTCTTTGGAAGCTTCTGATAGGTTTAATAGCAACATCTGAGTTAATTAGAGACACACCTGTGGATGTATTTTAATGCACACTTGAAACACACTGCTTCTTTGTGTAGCATCACGGGAAAGTCAAAAGAAATCAGCCAAGATCTCAGGAAGAGAATTGTGGACTTGCACAAGTCTGGTTTATCCTTGGGGTGCAATTCCCACATACCTGAATACTCGTTCATCTGTACAAACAATTATACACAAGTACAAACAAGATGGGAATGTCCAGCCATCATACCGCTCAGGAAGGAGATGATTGCTGTGTACCAATGATGAACATGCTTTGGTCAGACATGTGCATATCAACCAAAGAACAATTATGAAAAAGCATGGAAATTCAGATTCTGTTTTTCAGTTATTAAGAGTTCAGCTACACTGGGCAGTGTATGTGTTCTTCAGTATTGTACAATTTTCACTTGGGTCATACATGTAATAATAAGACTACTATTATTCTGTAGGTGTCATTGTGATTCAGTCAGTAAGCCATGAACACCGCTCCATCATCACTGGGGCTTCTCTCAGGATACAGTTCTTCTGGCTCTGATGAAGATGAAGCAGCAGATGACAATACGTCCTGGTGAGCAAGTGTGACCTTGTTATTCTGTCATAAAACATATTTACTCAACAAAGCTTAGATGAGGGATGCCTATATTGCACATCATGCCCACTGTTATGATCTTATATTAACGAAGAACCCATCTAGCCCCTCCTCTAAATATCCTTATCTATCCTTATGTTAAACAGAAACATGTCATGTCTGGACACCTGAATATTGCTAGAGGCATTATGGGGTTCACAAGCTAAAGCAAGGTTCCAGTCTGGTCCACTTAAAGGGAATCTGTCACCAGGTTTTTAACACCTAATCTGAGAGCACCATAACACAGGGGCAGAGATCCTGATTCCAGACGTGTTTCACTTACTGGGCTGCTTAGTGTAGTTTTGATAAAATCACTGATTAATCAGTGATCATTAGAGGACTACTTGGGGTGCTACCAGGTAGTCCAGCATATTCATGAGCTCTGTATAACTGCTAGATCTGCAGTAGAGAAAACATTGATTTTATTAAAATAACAGCAAACAGCTCAGTAAGTGACACATCGCTGGAATCAGGGTCTCTGCCTCTACATTATGCTGCTCTGTGGTAGCAAAAACCTGGTGACAAATTCCCTTTAAAAGGATGGTGATGTTGAGGGGAGGTTCGATGAGGACAATTGGCCTACATTGGACAATGTTTGGCTTTTGTTGGAGAGCTTGAGTTATACTGGTACATCACAGTACTTAGATGTGTGGCTACATACACTAGGTCCAAAAACTGTACTTTTTTTATAATGTGAAATCTGTCTGTTTTCTGTAGGTATGCTTTTAGTGTAACTGGAAGAACGTTTATGGGGCACCTACTAGTTTGCCCTAACAGTGGACAAAAACTTACTGTGGAGGGCCAAGCTCACTACCGTGTTTTTCCAAAAATAAGACACTGTCTTATATTTTTTTTTGCCCCCCAAAAAAGCACTAGGGCTTATTTCTGGAGGAGGTCTTATTCTTGGAGAAACACGGTTGGGGGTAAGTTTACCCCTCAAAAAAAGCAGACCCCCACTTCCCAGGAGACTCATACTCACCAGACCAGGACGTCTGCGTGGCTCCCAGGTCCTCCTGTGATCTCCGGTCGGTGCTGCATGCCGTCCTACCCTGCTGCTAGCTGACACGCTGACACACACAAAAGATCCCAGACACACACAGCAGATCACACACACAGCAGATCTCACACACACACACAGCAGATCACCCAGACACACACACACACAGCAGATCACCCAGACACACACACACACACACACAGCAGATCGCAGATATACACAGCCGATCACAGATACACACAGCAGATCACACACATCCGATCGCAGGCACACACTGCCGATCACAGATACACACATCCGATCGCAGGCACACACTGCCGATCACAGATACACACATCCGATCGCAGGCACACACTGCCGATCACAGATACACACATCCTATCACAGGCACACACAGCCGATCACAGATACACACATCCTATCACAGGCACACACAGGCGATCACAGGCACACACATCCGATCACAGGCACACACATCCGATCACAGGCACACACAGCCGATCACAGGCACACACAGCCGATCACAGGCACACACAGCCGATCACAGGCACACACAGCCGATCACAGGCACACACAGCCGATCACAGGCACACACAGCCGATCACAGGCACACACAGCCGATCACAGATACACACAGCCGATCACAGGCACACACAGCCGATCACAGATACACACATCCGAACTCAGACACAAACAGCCGATTGTAGAAAAACACAGCCGATCGCAGACACACACACACAGCCGATTGCAGACACACACAGCAGGTCACACACACACACACACGCACCGCACTGCCTCTCAGGATTCTCCCGGCAAGAAGAGATCGGTGTCACTGGATGAGGTGAGTGTGTATGCGATCCGATGTGTATGCGATCCGATGTTTGTGTGTGTGTGTGCGTGTGATCCGATGTTTGTGTGTGCGATCTGATTATGTGTGCGATCTGATTATGTGTGCGATCTGACTGTGTGTGCGATCCGATGTTTGTGTGTGAGATCTGATTTTGTGTGTGTGTGTGTGTGTGATTTGATGTTTGCGTGTGATCCGATGTTTGTGTGTGCGATCTGACTGTGTGTGCGATCCGATGTTTGTGTGTGAGATCTGATTTTGTGTGTGAGATCTGATTTTGTGTGTGTGTGTGTGTGTGTGTGTGATTTGATGTTTGCGTGAGATCCGATGTTTGTGTGTGCGATCTGACTGTGTGTGCGATCCGATGTTTGTGTGTGAGATCTGATTTTGTGTGTGAGATCTGATTTTGTGTGTGAGATCTGATTTTGTGTGTGTGTGTGTGTGTGTGTGTGTGTGTGAGAGCTGATGTGTGCGGGTGTGTGATCACTGCAGGTCCTGCCGCTCAGCATCGGGAGTGTACGGTAATTGTCGGGTGCCGCTGTGTATAATGAAGTGTCCTGCAGTATCTGTATCTTTTTTAGCTGCACGGACACTTCATTATTGATCCGGGACTAGGGCTTATTTTCGGGGGAGGGCTTATATTTAAGCCTTTCTCCGAAAATGCTGAAAATCCCTGCTAGGGCTTATTTTTGGGGAGGTCTTATTTTTGGAAAAACACGGTATATACACTAATTGGACAAAAGTATTGGGACGCAACTGGGGGACTATAATAGAATGCCAATGTTGCCAGTTAGTTCGAGAAATTTCTTTCCTCCTAAATATTCCATGATTAATGGGCATTGTTAAAAAATGAAAGTATTTAAGATCCATACAAAATTCAGTCCAGAAGTGGCAGATCACAATAGGATAATGGGCCCGATTCATCAAAGCTTTTATGCAAGTATTCTGGCATAAAAAAAACCTTTGAAAAATCACATCATTTAGCGCAGCTCAGGACTGAGCTAAAATTTTCAACTTTGGCATACTCATGCCATTTTCGCCCAGCTCTAATAAAATGGGTGGAGATGCGGGAGAATAGGAAAGTGGCAACCGCTACTCATCAAATTCATGACGAGCGGCAGCATTCGCTATGCCTAAAGTGTCACTCTACCAGGTACTGGCGTAGGATTTGTGTCGAGGCACTCAGAGGTGCACGCACTCATCTGACACTCCTGATTCATGAAGTGGCATATGCTTTATGATGGAGAGTCTGACCCCAGCACATATTCTCATCAAGACCAGTGTGAACAATGGCAGTCTTGATGAATCGGGCCCACAGATTGGGGTAAGTTATCGAGTGCTGAGGCACATAGTGCATAAAAGTCACCAATACTCTGCTGACTCAGCTGCAGAGTTTCAAACCTCACTATCTACATCAGCCACTATTAGAGGCCTGAAAGCTATAACTAGAAAACCCCTTTTAAAATTCTCCAAAGAAGTGTGTGCTGGGGCTTCGTGGTGTGAATTTCCATGGCAGAGAAGCTGATGCAAGCCTTATGTTACGAGGAGTGGAGTGGTGTAAAGCAGAGAACTTGAAACTTGTTCTGTAAAGTAACACATCCCACTTCTCTAGCTGGCGTCTGATGTATCGGGGTTTGTCAATTGCCAGGAAAACACCACCTACCTGACTGAATTGTACGAGCTGTAAAGTTTGGGGAAGTAGGCATAATGCATAAAAGGGTTTTTTTTTCCCAGAGGTTGGCCTAAAGGCCCAGTCACACACAACGACTTACCAGCGATCCCGAGAACGTTGCGACCTGATAGGGATCGCTGGTTAGTCACTGGGAGGTCGCTGGTGAGATGTCACACAGTCAGACCTTACCAACGACGCAGGAACGATACAGGTCGCAGTAGCAACCTGTATAACGATCCCAGCAGTCACTGGGACCCTGTCACACACAGCGATGTGTCCTGCCCAGCAAATGGCCTGGACCATTCTGCAACGACTAGCGATCTCACAGCAGGGGCCTGGTAAATGTCACACATAACGAGATCGCTACTGCGTCACAGAAACCGTAACTCAGCAGCAATCTCGCTAGCGATCTCGTTATGTGTGACGGTACCTTAAGCCTTGGTTCGTCTGGAGGGATATCTTAATACTTCAGCATACCAGCATATTTTGGACAATTGTATGCTTAAAACTTTGTGCAAAAAGTTTGGGGAAGGCCCATTTATCTTCCAGCAGTACACAAGGCAAGGCCTGTAAAATCTTGGTTGGGTCATTGTGATGTGGAAGAACACGATGGACCACACAGAACAATGACCTCCACCCTCCTAAAATGTAGATTGCGAGTCTGGCCCTCTCTTCCTACATTGGTATCTGACCTCACAAATGCTCTTGTGAATGAATGAGCAAAAATCCCCCCTTACACACTCCAAAATTCTGTAGGAAGCTTTATAAGAAGAGTGGCAGCTGCAAAGGGAGGGCCAGTTTCTCAGTCATACCTATAGATGTAGAATCGGATGTCAGAAAAGCTTTTAGGTAAAATGTGATGTTGTCCCAATACATTTGTCTATGTAGTATATTCTGTGCCTAGGTGTCATAAATCAAATTAGTCATACCTAATGGGCTCTACAAATTCAACATTCTGACAAAAAAAATTTTCAGCAAAGACAAATTTTAGGACCTTTACTGTGCTGGCAGTTTAGCTTTTTTTTTTTTTTTTTTTACACTATTTGTCCAAGTATACCAAAATATCCTACAGATCTAATGACACTATAAAAAAAGTAAATGATTTTGGTTGATTCACGATTCTGTCCTATCACATTACAAAAGCTATGTGGGCCCTGAGATGTGTTATTGGTGTGGGAGGGGGACCAGTCATGTAGCCTATCCTTCATATGTCTAGCTAATTCTTACAAGAGGGAGCAGACCAGATCCTCACCTTTTATCCCAAGCTTTATGATAACCGATTATTAGAAAATATTTTTGTACTTGTGTTATTTTTATGCAGGATTTTCACAGTCAAACTAGTTACCTATTTTTGTTGTTGTTTCAGTCAGGTTGCATCCAGATCAAGTTTCTTTGCTGATGCAGCCTCCAGCAGTGAAGAAGATGAGGGGTGTCAAAAGAAAGACAAGGTGGAAGAATCTCCAGCACCTCTCCCATCTCCTTTGCCCTCCTTCAGGCTTCCCGCTCCATGTCTTGGTAGTGATAGTGGGTTGAGTTCTAGCAGTGTATTTTCAAACCCATTCCAAGATGAAAAGCAGGCACAGCTAAGCATCTTGGAAAGGCATGTCAAGCTGAGTGATGGCAATTGGGCAAAGGGTGGAAAAAGTGTCTGTCTTGCATACCAAAGAGATGGACGATGTCGTTATGGAACCAGATGCAAATTCAGCCATGGTAGTGACTTGCCTCAGGGAAGTACAGCATCTGCACAACGAGAAATGGTTGGAAGTGATTCAAGCAATAAAGTATTAGAAATGCACAGTTTAAAGTGTGCAGAAGAACAAGTTGAGGAACCCCAAAGTGATAAGGGAAAGCGGAAAAAGCCAGGACTTAGTGACACTCTGGTTCCCCCAAAAAGATCATTAAAAAGTTATCAAAAGCAAATGTCAACTGAGAGACCATGGGCGGTGTAATAAGTCTATCCCGGATCTAACTGCCCTATGACTGTTATGTATGAAATTGGGTCATAGACTCTTAGGTCCTATAGAATAATATTGTATTTATGAATTGGTTTTTTTCTCTCTTCTCCTAACAAATTTACTTAAATGTATTGTGTTATTTTAAAAATATGCATGATATTTACCTTTTCAAGCTTTTACCAAATGTAGCTTCAGTTCCGTGTGGTTACATGACAAACCCCATTAGAGCTCCAGACTACAGCATAGATTTCTATGAACTTGGCTTTGCTCCTCTTAATTGTTCTTTCATTTGATTTCTGGACTCCTGAAATCACTACAACCAGCTGCAAACCAGTATCAATTCTTGTATGTGGTGCCGGTAAATAAAAGTTAAAGGGTACTTCGGGGAGATAAAGAAAATATTTTGTACTGTGCATGCACTTATACACTGTAAAGCTGAGATGCCTAGTATGCTTGTCTTTAGAACACTTGAGTTATACAATAGCTACTCCTCACCCCTCCCGTATGGGTCGTTATGTCACACATCATTGCGCTGCATAAGTCAGCCTCCTATAATAGTCTGCTTCCGCATTCTGAGGGCACGGTATCCCAGAAGCTCCGTGCTGTACGTATCTGTCAGTCTCCTGTTGCTTCTGCAGTCTGAGAACAGGGGTAGTGGCTACACCTCTTTTTCTCTGCATAGAAGTACCAGGAAACTGACAGATACAGCACAATGATGTGTGACATAACGTCCCACACGGGAGGGGTGAGGAGCAGCTATTGTATAACTCAAGTGTTCCAAAGATAATACAAGTGTACTAGGCATCTCATTTTTATAATGTACTAGCTGTAGTACCCGGGCGTTGCCTGGGATAGTAACTGTCTCTCTGTCTCTCTCCCAGTCTTTGTGTGTCGCTGTCTGTCTGTCTGTTTCCTTGTCTGTCTCATTCCTTGTCTGTCTGTTTCTATCTCTCTGTCTGTCTTTGTATCAGTCTATCTGTCTCTATCTCTGTGTCTGTCTGTCTCTCTCTGTCCCCGTCCTGTCTCTCTCTTTCCCCGTCCTGTCTCTCTCTTTCCCCGTCCTGTCTCTCTCTTTCCCCGTCCTGTCTCTCTCTTTCCCCGTCCTGTCTCTCTCTTTCCCCGTCCTGTCTCTCTCTTTCCCCGTCCTGTCTCTCTCTTTCCCCGTCCTGTGTCTCTCTTTCCCCGTCCTGTCTCTCTCTTTCCCCGTCCTGTCTCTCTCTTTCCCCGTCCTGTCTCTCTCTTTCCCCGTCCTGTCTCTCTCTTTCCCCGTCCTGTCTCTCTCTTTCCCCGTCCTGTCTCTCTCTTTCCCCGTCCTGTGTCTCTCTTTCCCCGTCCTGTCTCTCTTTCCCTGTCCTGTCACTCTCTTTCCCCGTCCTGTCTCTCTCTCTCCCCGTCCTGTCTCTCTCTTTCCCCGTCCTGTCTCTCTCTCTCCCCGTCCTGTCTCTCTCTCTCCCCGTCCTGTCTCTCTCTCTCCCCGTCCTGTCTCTCTCTCTCCCCGTCCTGTCTCTCTCTCTCCCCGTCCTGTCTCTCTCTCTCCCCGTCCTGTCTCTCTCTCTCCCCGTCCTGTCTCTCTCTCTCCCCGTCCTGTCTCTCTCTCTCCCCGTCCTGTCTCTCTCTCTCCCCGTCCTGTCTCTCTCTCTCCCCGTCCTTTCTCTCTCTTTCCCCGTCCTGTCTCTTTCTCCGTCCTGTCTCTTTCCCCGTCCTGTCTCTCTCTTTCCCCGTCCTGTCTCTTTCTTTCCCCGTCCTGTCTCTTTCTTTCCCCGTCCTGTCTCTTTCTTTCCCCGTCCTGTCTCTTTCTTTCCCCGTCCTGTCTCTTTCTTTCCCCGTCCTGTCTCTTTCTTTCCCCGTCCTGTCTCTTTCCCCGTCCTGTCTCTTTCCCCGTCCTGTCTCTTTCCCCGTCCTGTCTCTTTCCCCGTCCTGTCTCTTTCCCAGTCTGCTTGTCTCTGTCTATTTTTTTCTTTCTTTGTCTGTTTCTAACTCTCTTTTTCTTTCCCCGGTCTGTCTCTTTCCAGGTCTGTTTCTTTCCAAGGTCTGTCTCTAGCCCCGTCTCTTTCCCTGTCTCTTTGTCTGTGTCTTTGCCTGTCTGTCTCTTTCCCTGTCTGCTTGGCTCTGTCTGTCTCTTTCCTGGTCTGTCTCTATTGCTCTCTCTTTCCCCATCTGTATTTGCCTCTCTGCCTGTCTCTGTCTGTCTCTTTCCCCATCTGTCTCTTTCCTCATCTGTCTCTTTCCCCGTCTGTCTCTTTCCCCATCTGTCTCTTTCCCCGTCTGTCTCTTTCCCCGTCTGTCTCTTTCCCGGTCTGTCTCTTTCCCGGTCTGTCTCTTTCCCGGTCTGTCTCTTTCCCGGTCTGTCTCTTTCCCGGTCTGTCTCTTTCCCGGTCTGTCTCTTTCCCGGTCTGTCTCTTTCCCGGTCTGTCTCTTTCCCGGTCTGTCTCTTTCCAGGTCTGTCTCTTTCCAGGTCTGTCTCTTTCCAGGTCTGTCTCTTTCCCCGTCTGTCTCTGTCTGTCTCTCAGTCTCTCTATCCGTCTCCCCACCAACATCTTATTACCTCACACATAAGCTCTTATACTATGAATGTCCTTTTATCCTATAGCAGCCAATCACAGCTCCTATTAATAACCAGTAGTTCCAGGCTCCATTCACTTTAATGTAGGCAGGTTTTTTGGAGAGTAACTGTAAAGCATGCGGTTACATTTTCCCATCAAAACATAGTCTACGACGTTCCCTGGGTCACATGAGGCGTCTGTGCAAAATTTCGTGATGGCAAATGCGACGGTGTTGATTCCTTTAGCGGACATACACACATACACCCACCCACACATACATACATACACTCAGCTTTATATATTAGACTAGAAATAGGCCCAATGCTATCGTATCAGGAGTGCGGGGACATGAACATCTGTCTATGCTTAGTGGTGCTGACAGGAGCAGTGGACATGTGTCACACTGATTGCACTTTCCAACATATCTGTTGTATGCCATCGTTCCGCATTTGTGTATTGTATGTGTTGCGTTATTTGACATCTTTCAGCCCTGTGCACTGTCTCTTCCTTGTGTGCTGTATATTGGTATCTGGTGTTGTGTTTCTTGAGCTGTGCCGTGTGTACGTGTCGTCTGTGTACATGTGTGTGTATATGGCGGTACGCTGTGTGTGCGTGTCGTCTGTGTTCATGTGTGTGTGTATATGGCTGTACGCTGTGTGTGTGTGTCATCTGTGTACATGTATGTGTGTATGGCTGTACGGTGTGTGTGCGTGTTGTATGTGTACGTGTGTGTATGGCTGTACGCTGTGTGTACGTATCATCTGTGTACGTGTGTGTATATGGCTGTACGCTGTGTGTACGTGTCATCTGTGTACGTGTGTGTGTGTGTGTGTGTGTATGGCTGTACTGTACTCACTGAATATTCACTGTACTGAAGAGCTGGAAGCAGGAGCAGTGCTGGGGACTTCAGTGCCGGGGACCGCATCGCTAGGGACAGGTGAGTATCCAGGTGTGTGCCTGTGTTTAGTGTATACATGCATTGCGTGTGTGGGAAGAGCGGTAACGTCACCGCTACTTGCGCACGCGCAGTTCGTGCAGTTCAATCTGCGCCTGCACAACTGACAGTGCCGCGGTGCCTGCCGGAATAGGGTTACAGACACAACTAGCAATTGTATATGTAGATGAATGCAGGGACAATGCAAAATGTTTTTATCTCCCTGGAGTACCCCTTTAACTTACCTTGGGGCTGATTTACCAATATGGTGTAATATCTAAACAGTGTAAGCTTAGACTAGCCTAGTCAAAAATATGCAACATATTACTGAAAATATATGTACAAAGAACACACAATAGTAATGGTATATTTTCTTAGAAAATATATTTAACCCCTTCACCCTGAGCATGTTTTCACCTTTCTGAAAAGGCTAATTTTTTCAGTTCTGCAAAGTGTCACTTTATGAGGTTATAACTCTGGAACACTTCAACGGATTCCAATGATTCTGAAATAATTTTATGGGGACATATTGTACTTCATGTTAGTGGTAAATTTAGGATAATATTTTTTTATTGGAAATTTGGTGAAAATTTTCACAATTGTAAAACTGAATTTTTATGCCCTTAAACCTTAGAGATATGTCACACAAAATAGTTAATAAAGAATATTTACCACATGCCTACTTGTCACATCTATTTGAAACACAATTTTTTTGGTTAGGAAGTTAAAAGGGTTATAGCAGAGAGTTCCCCAACTCCAGTCCTCAACAGCCACCAACAGTGCATGTTTTCAGGATTTTCTTAGTATTGCACAGGTGATGGAATCTAGGTAATGCTAAAGAAATCCTGAAGACATGCACTGTTGGTGGCTCTTGAGAACTTGAAGGAACTATGGGTTAAGGATTATCAGCAATTTCTAATTTTTCCCACAAAATTTATAAAACTTTTTGTCTAGGAACCATGTCATACACGTCATACACACACGCCGGCACTGAAGTCCTGCACAGGACCTCAGTGCCGGCGAGTGTGTATGACGTGGACGCGTCATACACACAGGCTTCAGAAGACAGAGGAGCAAGATGGCCGAAAGAGGAGGCGCCGGTCCCGGAGAACAGCGCCGCCCACCTGGCCATGCAGCATCGGAGCGATTGGTTTAGGTGAGTACCGTATTATAAAGTGATTTTTATTTGTTGTACAGCGCGGCCTGCGCTCTTATATACAGCATGTTAGAATGCTGTATATAAGAGCCCACTGGTGGTGGCCGCAGCTTATAGGCCATAAAACTGGTGACAGGTTCCCTTTAAATGAAACAAAGCTCAGACTGTAGGTCAAAATTTATTCAACTCTTTCATAATAACTCTCAACTTGTTTAGTTGTAACTGCAAATCAATACATTTTTAGTTCATTCCTCCTCCACAAATTCTTCATCTTCAGTGTCTGAGTTTAACAGTTGGGCGATTTCTATATCAAGCATTCTCGGGTCCCCCTCATCATTATCTGAGTCGGTCTCGTTGCTGCTGCTTAGCTCTTCAGTGATGATTCCAGCCTTCCTGAAAGCTCGGATTACACTGGAGACTGATACCTTTTTCCAGGCATCCACGATCCACTGGCACATAGTGGCATAACTTGCCCGGCGTTGCCTCCCTGTGTTGGAGAATGTGTGGTCACCTTCTGTCATCCAATGCTCCCACGCAGCTCGCAGTTTAACTTTAAATGACCTGTTGATGCCGATATCTAGTGGCTGAAGCTCTTTGGTTAATCCATCCGGAATTACGGCAAACTCTGAATTTGTTTTCTTCACTTGGGCTTTGACATTATCGGTCACATGGGCGCACATGGAGTCACAAACCAATAGGGATGGGTATTTGTGAAAAAAGCCATCCGGTCTCTTGACGTAGACCTCCCTCAGCCACTCAATCATCTTCTCCTCGTCCATCCAGCCCTTTAGGTTAGCTTTGATGATACCAGCAGGAAACTTTTCTTTTGGTAAAGTCTTTCTCTTGAAAATGACAATGGGTGGTAGTTTCTGGCCATTAGCCTGACAGGCGAGAAGTACAGTGAAAGAGGACTTCTCGTTTCCTGTGGTACGTATAGATACCGTACTGGTCCCTGTTTTCTCAACAGTACGATTTACGGGACTATCGAAAGTGAGGGGGACCTCATCCATGTTAGTGATGTGTTCTGGCTGGATGTTCTTTTCATTTATCTTGGTTATGCAGTAGGTGCGGAAAATGGCCAGCTTCTCTTCATAATCCTTTGGCATTTGCTGGCAGACAGTAGTTCTGGTGCGGATGCAGAGATTACGCCTTTTCATAAAACGAAAGCACCATGAAGGACCTCCTCGAAACTCTTTTATCTCCATGTCGCGTGCTAACGCTGAGGCTTTGAGTCGAATAGAGACAGTGGAGACGCTTCTATCTGTGGTTCTCTGTTTGATAACCCACTGTTCTATTTTGTCCTCCAACTGTGGCCATCTTGCTTTGTTTCCCCTGAAACTCAATTTGGTCTTCTTTACCTGGCGCAGTGCATCTTCTTGTTTCCTCCACTTACGCACCATAGATTCATTTATGTTGAATTCTCTTGCAGCTGCTCTATTTCCATGCTCTACTGCATGACTTATAGCTTTAAGCTTAAAATCTGCATCATAAGCATGTCTCTTAACAGGAGGCATTTTTAGGGCACAGATAATCCACGGGGCTCCTGCGCACAGAGCTGTACATATCACTGCACTTAGTGAGGCTCATGACTACGGTGGCCGTAATGCTCAATCCATGTACCGTACTGTATTCATATATAAGGCGCACCGAATTATAAGCCGCACTTTAGATTTCTGAGAAAATCATAGGCTTTTATGTGCGCCTTATAGTCTGAAAAATATGGTAATCGATAGCGGACATGTCGCATTTGCAGAGCTCCTGATGTGCCTAAACAGTAGAAACCCCCACAAGTGATCTCATTTTGGAAACTGGACAACGCAAATAATTTATTTAGGTGTGTGGTATGCACCTTGAACAAGGTGCTTCACAAAATTGCATAACCTTGAGCCAAAAATAAAAAAAAAAATTTCCCACAAAAATGTTTATAAAATATATACCGTATTTTTGGGATTATAAAACACTTTTCCCAACCAAAATCGGGGGAAAATTGGGGGTGCATCTTATTAGCCAAATGTAGCTTACCGGGGTGGGGCGGTGGAGCAGGGTTACAGGAAGCCGGCAATGGCACAAGTGAGGCAATGCTGTGGGCCCTTGGCTGGGAGGAAGGGTGTATCGGCGGCGCAAAGCAGGTGAGATTGATCTACCGGTGACGGACGCGAAAGATTTCAGTAAAATGGCGCCAGAGGCGGCACATGCGCATGTTTAAATCTTGACTCTACGATTTATCATTTATGGTAATATTATACTAATAAAGTGTTTTTTACACATTTAATACACATGGTTAGTGCTATTTGTTACAGGAGAAAATACACCATATAATTTGTTGTGCAACTTTGCCTTGATACACCAATACCCCTTATGTGGTGAAAAACTTGGGCGCATAGCAGGGCTCGGAAGGGAAAGAGCACCATTTGACTTTTGCAGTGCATAATGGGCTGAAATCGTTAGTGGACATCCTAGGTGGAGAGCACCTGATGTGCCTAAACAAAGGAAACCCCCTATAAGTGACCCTATTTTGTGCACTAGACCTTTCAAGAAACTTATCTAGAAGTGTGGTGAGCACCTTGAATGCCCAGGTGCTTCACAGAATTTTATAAAATTAAAGCGAATCAATCATCAGGTTTTTCGTATATAACGTAAAGTCAATGCTATACTGGCTAATTCTCTACATACCTTTAGTGGTCGCCTTGGATATATAGATTTTGAAATCCAAGAAAGTAAAGTTTATAAAATCAGCAGCTGCTTGAGTGACAGCAGCTGAGGATCAGATAATATCTGGGGGGAATTCATAGTTATCCCCTCCCCCTCTTAGAATTAGAATAAGTATTATAATTGATGTAATTTTTCACTTCCAGGACCTGTGATGAGGTCATACCCATGTGACCAGAAAGGGCAGGGCCTCAACCAATAGGAAAATGTTCCTTCCTGATATCAGCTTTGTTGGCTGAGGCCCCGCCCCTTCTGGTCACATGGGTCACACATATTATCTGCTCCTCAGCTGCTGTCACTCAAGCATGATGCCAATTTTATAAACTTTACATTCTTGGATTTCAAAACCTAAACATCCGAGCTGACCACTAATGTTATGAATAGAATCAGCCTGATAGTGCCAGTATAGCACTGGCTTTAGGTTATATATGAAAATCCTGGTGATTGGTTAAAAAAAATTGATTTAGTTTAGCCTCAAATTTTGTATTTTAACAAGTGAGAAAGGAGAAATTGCACAACAAATTATATTGTGCATTTTCACCTGAGTAAACCGATACTCCATGTGTAGTGGAAAACAACTGTTTGACTATTCGGCTGGGCTAGGAAGAGAAGGAGTGCTATTCTGGCTGTTATAGATTGTGGACATATTGGGATGTAGTGAGCAATTTTAACCCTCAAGTGATTCATGAAACTGTATAACATTGGGCTGTTAAAATAAAAAATACAATTTTTTCCCACTAAAATGTTACTTTGGCTCCAGTTCTTCTAAAAGTGTAGTAGGAGAAAATGGGGACCACGGGGGAGAACTGACAAACCAGTCTGGCTGCCAGTGAGGGGACTTACAGGTGCAATATCCCTCTGGGAAATATTCAAATTGTCTCTCCAGGGTGGAAGGAGACAAACTCTAGCGCCACCTATTGGAAGTAGCAATCCTACAAGTCAAAAGTGGGAGAGAATAGTCTTCCCTGTGGTCCCCACTATAGCTTATCATAAGCCAGATCAGTTCCCATACTTTGCACTGACGAGGGGCAATCACGCCGAAACACTGTGTCTGCAAATTGGGATTCTAATCTGGTATAAATCCTAAGTCATATGAAAAGGCTTGTTAAAAGGCCACTTTTGACTTGTAGGATTGCTGCTTCCAATAGGTGGTGCTAGAGTTTGTCTCCTTCCTGCCTGGAGAGACAAGGAGAGAATGGATCATACAATTTGATACACATTTTCTCCTTTTTTTGAGTTTGCTATGTGGTCAAAAACTACTTTTGAGGCACAGTGCAAGGTTCAGAAGGGAAGGGGTGCCATATTGGAGTTCAGATTTAGCTGGAATGGTTTGGGGGTCCCATGTCACATTGGCAGAGCCCCTGAGGTGCAAGAAAATCAGAACCCCATAAGTGATCCTATTTTGCAAAGTACACCCCTCAATGAATTCATCTAGAGGGGCAATGAGGATATTGATACCACAGTAGAGATGAGCAAACCCAAGGTTCAGTGCTCATACCAAACACAGACTTTACAAAAAAAACAGACTGCGGGTGCTTTACATATGAACACCACTCAGGTAAGCATCGCTGTGCTCAGGTATGCTTGGTGCTCAGCTAAATGTGAGCCGCTTGAAGTGTTTAAAGAGCTCACACTGGGAGGAACAACAGCATGATCAGATAATGTGTGCACCAAAGAAAAAAATTGGAAAAATCCCATCCAATTTCCCCTGGAAATGTTCTGTTCACGGCTGTCTGCATGTGGGCGGAGACCCAAACTGTCCAATAAGTGACTTCAATCTTGGTTCAGGTCAAGTCCAGGGCCTAAACCGAACTTAATCTAAAGTGCGGATGAACCCACCGAACTTCCAAGGATCCGCACATCACAGGTGTTTCACAAAATGTTATACTATTGGGCGGTAAAGAAAAAATAATTACATTTTTACCAGTAAAATATTGTTTTTACTGCAGATTTCCAATTTTCACAAGGGGAATAGGTAAGCAAACCCCATAATGTGCTACATAATTTTTCCTGAATGTGGCAATACCCCACATGTGACTGTATATGTTGTACAGTACTTTTTAACCACACAGCAGAGCTCATGAGTAGAGATGAGCGAACCGGTCGCGGTTCGGCTCGAGGTCGGTTCGCCGAACGGAGCTCCCGTTCGAATTCGGTTCGTCGAACGTTCGACAAACCGAACTCGAACTGCATAGGAAACAATGGCAGGCAATCACAAACACATAAAAACACCTAGAAAACACCCTCAAAGGTGTCCAAAAGGTGACAAACAACTCACAACACAAACACATGGGAAAGTGACAAGGACAAATTCTTTCCTGATCCCAGCTCTGTTCATCTTGGATCATTTTTAAAAACAATGTAAGTAAGGGTTACTCCAAGCGGAGTCTCCCTTTTTTCCAAAAATTGTGCCACACTGACACCCCATCAGTGGCAGCACTTGTGCCCTAGTTGTGCACTTCACAGCTAGATTTGCATCAAGCACATTCAAAAATACGCCATACTTAACCGTCCCCAGGATGACACCGGGGTAGGTAGCAAAGTCTTTCCTGATCCCAGCTCTGTTCATCTTGGATCATTTTTAAAAAACACAGCAAGCAAGGGTTACTCCAAGCGGAGTCTCCCTTTTTTTCCAAAAATTGTGCCCCACACACACCCACTCATTCAGTGGCAGCACTTGTGCCCTAGTTGTACACTTCACAGCTAGATTTGCATCAAGCACATTCAAAAATACGCCATACTTAACCGTCCCCAGGATGACACCGGGATAGGTAGCAAAGTCTTTCCTGATCCCAGCTCTGTTCATCTTGGATCATTTTTAAAAAACACAGCAAGCAAGGGTTACTCCAAGCGGAGTCTCCCTTTTTTTCCAAAAATTGGGCCACACTGACACCCCATCAGTGGCAGCACTTGTGCCCTAGTTGTACACTTCACAGCTAGATTTGCATCAAGCACATTCAAAAATACGCCATACTTAACCGTCCCCAGGATGACTTCGGGGTAGGTAGCAAAGTCTTTCCTGATCCCAGCTCTGTTCATCTTGGATCATTTTTAAAAACAATGTAAGTAAGGTTTACTCCAAGCGGAGTCTCCCTTTTTTCCAAAAATTGGGCCACACTGACACCCCATCAGTGGCAGCACTTGTGCCCTAGTTGTACACTTCACAGCTAGATTTGCATCAAGCACATTCAAAAATACGCCATACTTAACCGTCCCCAGGATGACTCCGGGGTAGGTAGCAAAGTCTTTCCTGATCCCAGCTCTGTTCATCTTGGATCATTTTTAAAAAACACAGCAAGCAAGGGTTACTCCAAGCGGAGTCTCCCTTTTTTTCCAAAAATTGTGCCCCACACACACCCACCCATTCAGTGGCAGCACTTGTGCCCTAGTTGTACACTTCACAGCTAGATTTGCATCAAGCACATTCAAAAATACGCCATACTTAACCGTCCCCAGGATGACTCCGGGGTAGGTAGCAAAGTCTTTCCTGATCCCAGCTCTGTTCATCTTGGATCATTTTTAAAAAACACAGCAAGCAAGGGTTACTCCAAGCGGAGTCTCCCTTTTTTTTCCAAAAATTGGGCCCCACCCACACCCACCCATTCAGTGGCAGCACTTGTGCCCTAGTTGTACACTTCACAGCTAGATTTGCATCAAGCACTTTCAAAATCCACAAGCATTTACTCTCCCCAGGATGACACAGGGGTAGTAAATTCCTGGTGGATCCATGACTTGTTCATTTTGATGAATGTTAGTCTGTCCACATTGTCACTGGACAGACGCGTGCGCTTATCTGTCAGCACACACCCAGCAGCACTGAAGACACGTTCAGAGACAACGCTGGCAGCTGGACACGACAAAATCTCCAAGGCGTAACTGGAGAGCTCTGGCCATTTTTCTAGATTTGAAGCCCAAAATGAGCAAGGCTCCATTTGCAAAGTCATGGCATCGATGTTCATTTGGAGATACTCCTGTATCATCCTCTCCAGCCGTTGACTATGTGTCAGACTTGTTGTCTCTGGTGGCCTTGCAAAGGAGGGTCTAAAAAAATTATGAAAAGATTCCATAAAATTGCTGTTACCAGCACCAGATACAGTCCTATTGGTGCGGGTACACTGTTGAAGATGAAGAGACCGTCCCATGTTTGTCAAGTTACAACTGTGAGATTCACTCCCTGCATCTGCACGGTTGTTTGGTGGAAAAGCCGAGCTTAGATCGAGTAACAGCTTCTGCTGATACTCGTGCATACGTGCGTCCCTTTCTATGGCTGGAATTATGTCACAAAATTTGGACTTGTACCGGGGATCTAATAGTGTGGCAAGCCAGTAGTCATCATCACTTCTAATTTTGACAATACGAGGGTCATGTTGGAGGTAGTGCAACAAGAAGGCACTCATGTGTCTTGCGCAGCCATGCGGACCAAGTCCACTCTGTGTTTGTGGCATAGAGGTGCTACCCGTTCTTTCTTCCTCTGACATCTGCCCCCAACCTCTTTCAACTGAAATTTGACCAAGGTCTCCCTCATCCGCTGAGTCTTCCATGTCTCCATTTATTCCATGTCTCCATTTCTTCATGTTCTCCTGCACCTTCCTCAACATTTCACCTGCTACTATGCGCCCTTGTTGATCCCTGTCCCCCATGGTCCCATGCCTGCCGCGTTGGTGATGATGAACGTCTGGACCTTGGTGATGTTGTTGTGTCTTGCGCATATGAATCCTCCTGTAGTTCCTCCCCTTCCTGTTGTCTCACCCCCTGACTCCGAATAGTGTTTAGCGTGTGCTCCAGCATGTAAATGACTGGAATTGTCATGCTGATAATGGCATTGTCAGCGCTAAACATATTCGTCGCCATGTCGAAACTGTGCAGAAGGGTGCATAGGTCCTTGATCTGAGACCACTCCATCAGGGTGATCTGCCCCACCTCTGCATCTCGTTGGCCCAGGCTATACGTCATGACGTATTGCACCAGGGCTCGGCGGTGCTACCACAGTCGCTGTAACATGTGGAGAGTCGAATTCCAGCGTGTCGGCACATCGCATTTCAGGCGATGAACCGGCAGGCCGAAAGACTTCTGGAGCGATGCAAGTCGCTCAGCTGCGGCGCTTGAACGGCGGAAGTGAGCAGACAGTTTTCGTGCCCTGGTCAGAAGGCCATCTAGGCCGGGATAGTGTGTTAAAAATTGCTGGACAACAAGGTTCAACACGTGAGCCATACAAGGTACGTGTGTCACCTTGCCCACTTGAAGGGCCGCACCCAGGTTTGCAGCATTGTCGCACATGGCCTTACCAGGCTGCAGGTTGAGTGGAGACAACCATTTATTAAACTCGGACCGCAGAGCTGACCACAACTCCTCAGCTGTGTGACTCTTATTCCCAAGACATGTCAAGCTAAAGAACGCCTGATGCCGTTGCGCTCTGCTGCCAGCATAGTAATGAGGGGTGCGTGATTCCTTCTGCGCAGTGAGAACGGTGGTGGCCTGACCAGGCAGGCTTGGGGCAGAGGTGGAGGACACAGATGAGGTGGAGGAGGCAGAAGCAGTGGTGGAACTTGGACAGACAGAGGATTGACACACAAGTCGTGGGGACGGCAAGACTTGTGCAGCAGACCCTTCACCATCTATCACCATAGTTACCCAGTGCCCAGTCAGCGACATGTAACGTCCCTGTCCATGCTTACTGGTCCAAGTATCGGTGGTGAAATGCACCCGTTCACACACAGAGTTTCTCAAGGAAGCGGTGATGTTGTGTGCGACATGCTGGTGTAGCGCTGGCACACCTTTCTTAGAGAAGTAGTGGCGACTAGGCATATGGTACTGGGGCACAGCGACAGACATAAGGTCTCTAAAATCCTGTGTGTCCACTAGGCGGAAAGGCAGCATTTCGGTAGCCAAGAGCTTACAGAGGGATAGAGTCAACCTCTTAGCTTTGTCATGGGTCGCAGGAAATGGCCTTTTATTTGACCACATCTGAGGGACAGAGATCTAGCTGCTGTGTGTAGACGGTGTTGAGTAGGGTGTCCCTGGAAAAATGCAGGTTTGTGAGGAAAGTGCAGGCGTAGACATGATGTTGCCTTCATCCAACGTTGGTGCAATCGATGTCTGAGAGAGCTGTACACACTCACTTGTTTCCCCTTCCAAACCAACTGACGACCTACCAAGCAAACTGCCTGTTGCGGTTACAGTGGTGGAAGTTGTGCGTGGAAAACCAGGTGTGACAGCTGTCCCCACAGTCCTAGAAGATGAAGAGCGCGCGGATGCACTGGAAGGGGCAGGCCGTGAATGGTTCGCTCCGCTAGGCCGCATTGCAGCACGGTGAACTTCCCACTGGGACCTATGATATTTATTCATGTGACGATTCATGGAAGAAGTTGTCAAACTGCTGAGGTTTTGACCTCTACTAACAGAATCACGACAAATTTTACACATCACATAATTTGGGCGATCTTTTTCTATGTCAAAAAAGGACCAGGCTAGGCAAGGCTTAGAGGGCATGCGACCTGCTGAGCCCCCCCGACTAGTGCTCAGAGGCAGAGTGGTGGCTGATGATGCAGTTGTAGATGTGCTACCAGTGCTCCGACTCTGTCCAGGAAGGCGCAAGGTAACTTCGTCGTCGGTTGCATCCTCCTCCACTGCCTCTGTTGACCTCCTCGAGTGCCTGACTGGGGGTTGACAGTAGGTGGGATCTAGAACTTCATCAATTGTTGTGTTTGCACTCCCCTCCCCCTCAGACCGAGCCTCTTCTTGCCCTGACCGAATATTTAAGTTGTCATCCCAATCTGGTATCTGCGTCTCATCGTCATCAGTATGTTCCTCATTGTCTATAACAACAGGTGTTACAGTTTGTGAAAAAGGGTCAACATTATGCTCAGAAACTTGGTCCTCACGGCCTGAATCAGAGTCACAAAGGTTCTGGGCATCACTGCAGACCATTTCCTGGTCTGTACTCACTGTAGCTTGGGAGCAGACCTCTGATTCCCAGGCTATAGTGTGACTGAACAGCTCTGCAGACTCAGCCATCTCAGTTCCACCATACTGTGCAGGGCTGATGGAGACTTCAGAGCTGGGAGAAAGCAAGTTTGATTGGGATGACAACTCAGAGGACTGGTGTTTTTTGGATGCGGTACTTGAAGTGGCTGAGAAGGCACTTGTTGGACCACTTGAGATCCATTCAAGCATTTTCCTTTTTTGGCCATCATCTACCTTTGTTCCTGTTGTTCGTGTCCTTAAAAAAGGGAGCACATCGGATTGTCCACGGTAAGTAGTAGACATCTTACTTTTGCTGGTAGATGGTCTATCTTCAGCAGATGATAATGGAGCTTTGCCACCTTCCCCACGGACAAACCCTTTTTTTCCTTTTCCACCACGCCTCTTCCCCTTTCCACCAGCATCTGTCATTTTGCCACTCATGTTGATTGCGACAAGATTGTGCACTGAAAATGTGGTAGTAAAAATTGAGAGGTGGTGTAGATTGCAGCGGTGGTCTAGCTTTATTAACAGCAGAATAATAAAGAATAAATATCCCTGACAATGCAACTACGGCCCTTAAACTGGCAGCATAAATTGCTAGTATAATGGCTTAGTTATAATGAGTTTGAGTGTGCAATGCAGGCAGACGTGCTGCAAATATCTTTGCACTACTGGGACTATACAGAAGTCCAATAGCCACGTTTAGGATGTCACTAAGTTCACTCAGTGTTTGCTAGTATAATGGCTTAGTTATAATGAGTTTGAGTGTGCAATGCAGGCAGACGTGCTGCAAATATCTTTGCACTACTGGGACTATACAGAAGTCCAATAGCCACGTTTAGGATGCCACTAAGTTCACTCAGTGTTTGCTAGTGTAATGGCTTAGTAACAATGAGTTGGAGTGTGCAAAGGGCAGGAGGGTACAGTGGCAGGGTTGTGGGTCTCTGGGTAGAGGAAAGGAAGCCTCCCTTTCTATTTCTCCTAATGGGGAAATGCAGCGAGGAAATCCCTGACCTTAGCTACACAGACGCTGTCATCTTGTGTAGCTGGTAAACTCTGTTTTCAGGACCTGTCACCTATGGCTCTGACCCTGCCGGTATTAGCCCTTAAAAGGACTGATAGAAAGTGCTATCCCTAAGCTGTCCAGCGCTGTGTATGGAGCGTATACAGCTGTATCGGAGATAGGAGCTGCGCCAGTGATGTCTGACACCAAGGACGCAGAAGAGATAATGGCGTCCGGACGGGCAGATACTCGTTTTTATAATGCAGGGACATGTGACATGGACATCCTATCACACATGCCGTTGCTTCTCTGGCTAAAAGTCCACTTAGCTGTGTGTGTGTCTGGGATTGGCTGACATGCTGGCCCTCCCCACTACACGCGCGCGCTTAGGGAAGGAAGACAAGGAAAAAAAAAAAAAAAAACAGCAGTGATCTGAATGCGCTGTTCCCGCACACTATACACTGAAATTTCATAATAGTGTGAGTCACAGTGACTTACACTACTACAGCGGAAAGCCAGCTAGGAATTAGCTGTTTTTTTGCTGCTAGAACCGTTCTCGAACGTATCTAGAACTATCGAGCTTTTGCAAAAAAGCTCGAGTTCTAGTTCGATCTAGAACAGCCCCCAAAATCACTCGAGCCGCGAACTGGAGAACCACGAACTGCTACTGATGAGGGATTTGTCATGGGTGCCCAGGGAACACAGGGTAACCTATGCTGTCCCTAAGGCTGTGGCCCCTGCTCTCACCCTCGCACCCAGATGATACCCTTGAAGATAGGGAGGTCCGGGCCCCCAACGTCTCCCTACCTCCTGTCCTTGTCCCTGATGGGAAGACTCCCCTCCACAACCCACCACCTGGGGGAAGGGGCAAGAACAGAAGTCAACAAGCCCACCAACAAATAAAGACTAACAAGTAACAACGACAACTCATACATATGGCAACCACACACAAAGGAGCCACTAAAAGTGCACACGGGGAAACAACATAAAAGGGGGGGAAGTAAACAGACTACAGGGTAACTTCCAAACCATAAAAACAAACACACCACGAACTGCTGCAGCCTGCACCAATGCTGCAGCCAACAAAACCGACAGAGGGTTTCTCCAGCTCCTTACTCCTGGCCAAGCTTCCCAATGAATTAAAATAACCGACACCCTCTGCTGGAAGTAGAGGGTAAATATAGGACCTGAGTCCAAATCGGAAACACCTAACCAGGAGTCAAGCACAGCTGGAAGGTAAACTGACATTAACCCTCTCCTCCCCAAAGGAAAGGGAATCCATTTAATCAGCAGAGTGTGATAAAGATAAAGTGAGACTCTGACCCAGAACATGTCACTAAACTCTGTAACAGATAGAAGATCATGACAGGATTTGACTTTTGGAGCACAGCTTTTCCCAGATTAGCTTGACTCCATTTGCAGAGCCCCTAAGTGCCAGAACAGCAGAAACCCCCTCAATTGACCACATATTGGATACTACATCCCTCTGGGAATTCATCTGCAAGTGTAGTGACGATTTTGTCTCTGGAAATCACCCATGAAGTCAAATGCAGTGAATATTGCAGAATTAAAAGTTGCAAGTAAGCCCTTGTAGTGCCTGTACATTAAGCCCAGCTCGTACGTCTGAAAACACACACTACGTAAAATACGTTGGCTCTCCTCACTACAACAATGCCAAACGTGAATGTTAACTATGGTTAACATTGTGGTGCTCAGAAGGGACGAGAAAATTTATTTTTGTGTGTGTGTATATGGGGGGAGCCATGGTACTTTTCCATATCTTTGTGCTACCAGTAACATGGAAGCCTTTTGGGTTCAAAACATTTTGGATCAGTCCACATTTATCCCGTGCTCCACGCTGAACACTTAATATAGGATTTCCATCTACATTTCTGAAATACATGATTCAGGGGAGGGAGGCCCCAGACAGATCTATTCACTAAAATGAGGCAGTAGAGTTACTCCAGGCTCTATTTGGCCTTTGAGTGGTTCTCGTCTTTTCAAGGGTGCACAAAACTGTTGTTGACCGCACTTTTGTGCAGGCCTAAATAGACATGTAAAAGATAGACACCGCCGGATCACAGGCCAGATGGGAGGGAGTTATTTTATTTTGTTTTTTATCTCTATCTATTCCGCTTTTTGTTAGGCAGAATCAATAAAAAACACCAATACAATTTTTTTTTTCACGCTGTTCACCATGTTGATTACAGTAAAACCATATTTATATTGTTTTTTTTATGTGTAGTTGCATTTACACCATAAAAACAATTTTATAGAAAAAAAAAAGTTTTTCCTTGCTGTATTCTGAGAGCTATTGCATTTTTATTTTTTTTGCTGACGGAGTTGTATGTCAACTTGTTTTTTGTGAGACAACATGATATTTTCAGCCATACCAGTTTTATTTACATGATTTTTTTATTGCGATTTATTCCAATTTTTTGTTAGCTGTATAATGAAAAGACAGTTTTTGATACTTTTTTCACTGAAGGTTTTAAATAGAGACAATTTTATCGATTGAGTTGCTCCATATGCGGCGATACAGAATGTGTACTTTTTTTGGATATTTTTGTTTTTACTTAAATATTTATTTATTTATTGTTATAATATTATTTTCAATTTTTTTCAGATTTTTTAAAATAATTTTACAATTTTTTTAAACGTTATTTTCCACTTTTTTTTGCCTAGTCCCTATATGGCACATTAACTTTTATTAGTCTGATCACTAGTATAATATATTGCAATACACCTGCGCTGCAATCTATATATCCAATTGCCTTATTCTGTCTGTCTGTCTGTCTTGCTCCAAAAGTGTCATTACAGTGACAACTGTCGGATTGGCCGCTGGGCTCGGCCTGGCCTCGCCCCCCCACGGATTGGCCGCTCGCCTCGGCCTGGCCCCGCCCCCCGCATGGATTAGCCGCTCGCCCCGGCCCTCCGCACGCATCGCCCGCTCCAGCGTACACCGGCTCCCGATACACATGTGCAGGGAGCCTGCTGACGCCTCGCCCACTCGCCCCCGCCACACGTTGGCACGCTTGGCCCCGCCCCCGGCGGACATAACCTTGCGATGCTGGGATCGTGACGGAGCCGGTGTACGCTGGTAACCATGATACACATCGCGTAACTATAGGAAGCGCTTCCCTTAGTTACCCGATGTGTATCATGGTTACCAGCGTACACCGGCTCCCGGTACACATGTGCAGGGAGCCGGCATATGCTGATGCCTCGCCCGCTCAGCCCCGCCCCCGGCACACGTTGCCACGCTCGGACCCGCCCCCGGCGGCCCCAGCATTGGGGATAGAGCACGATGGGGGGTTTGCAGCATGGAGGATGGAGCACGATGGGGGGTGTGCAGCATGGGGGATGGAGCACGATGGGGGGTGTGCAGCATGGAGGATGGAGCACGATGGGGGGTGTGCAGCATGGGGGATGGAGCACGATGGGGGGTGCGCAGCATGGATGGAGCACGATGGGGGTGCGCAGCATATCGGATGGAGCACGATGGGGGGTGCACAGCAGGGGGATGAAGCACGATGGGGGGTGCGCAGCATGGGGGATGGAGTACAATAGGGGGTGCGCAGCATGGGGGATGGAGCACGATGGGGGGTGCGCAGCATGGGGGATGGAGCACGGTGGGGTTCGCAGCATGAGGGATGGTACACGATGGGAGGTGCGCAGCATGGGGGATGGAGCACGATGAGGGGTGCGCAGCATGGGGGATGGAGCACGATGAGGGGTGCACAGCATGGGGGATGGAGCACGATGGGGGGTGTGCAGCATGTTGGATGGAGCACGATGGGGGGTGCGCAGCATGGGGGATGGAGCACGATGGGGCTGCACAGCATGGGGCTGGAGCACGATGGGGGGTGCGCAGCATGGGGGATGGAGCACGATGGGGATGCGCAGCATGGGGGAAGGAGCACGATGGGGGTGCACACCTCCCCCCAAAACACACACACACACCGCCACACGCGCACCGCACAACACACCACAGACACACTGGGAACCACAAACACCGCGCTACACAGACACACACAGACAACTCCGCACACACACAACACCCAACACACAAACACCACGGCATACATAAATATACGCACATACCGCGCAACACACTGCACAAAACATACCTCCCCCCAAAACACACACACACTCCACACCCACACAACACACATAGGACCACACACACAGAACGCTGCAGACACACAGCGCTCCACAAACAACACAATACACACAACGCAACACACATACAACACCGTTCTCACACCCCCCCACACCCAGACAACACCCAGAACATTTATAGCGCCCTACACAAACACTTGGTAACTACACACAACAACATATATATATATATATATATATATATATATATATATATATATATATATATATATATACAGTGCCTACAAGTAGTATTCAACCCCCTGCAGATTTAGCAGGTTTACACGTTAGGAATTAACTTGGCATTGTGACATTTGGACTGTAGATCAGCCTGGAAGTGTGAAATGCACTGCAGCAAAAAAGAATGTTATTTATTTTTTTATTTTTTTTTTTAAATTGTGAAAAGTTTATTCAGAGGGTCATTTATTATTCAACCCCTCAAACCACCAGAATTCTGTTTGGTTCCCCTAAAGTATTAAGAAGTATTTCAGGCACAAAGAACAATGAGCTTCACATGTTTGGATTAATTATCTCTTTTTCCAGCCTTTTCTGACTAATTAAGACCCTCCCCAAACTTGTGAACAGCGCTCATACTTGGTCAACATGGGAAAGTTTCCACCTGTGCCGAGGCCACGCTTGTCCGAAGAGTCAAGGCTAACCCAAGGACAACAAGGAAAGAGCTCCAGGAAGATCTCATGGCAGTGGGGACATTGGTTTCAGTCAATACCATAAGTAACGCACTCCACCGCAATGGTCTCCGTTCCAGACGAGCCCGTAAGGTACCTTTACTTTAAAAGCGTCATGTCAAGGCTCGTCTACAGTTTGCTCATGATCACTTGGAGGACTCTGAGACAGACTGGTTCAAGGTTCTCTGGTCTGATGAGACCAAGATCGAGATCTTTGGTGCCTACCACACACGTGACGTTTGGAGACTTGATGGCACTGCATACGACCCCAATAATACCATCCCTACAGTCAAGCATGGTGGTGGCAGCATTATGCTGTGGGGCTGTTTCTCAGCCAAGGGGCCTGGCCATCTGGTCCGCATCCATGGGAAGATGGATAGCACGGCCTACCTGGAGATTTTGGCCAAGAACCTCCGCTCCTCCATCAAGGATCTTAAGATGGGTCGTCATTTCATCTTCCAACAAGACAACGACCCAAAGCACACAGCCAAGAAAACCAAGGCCTGGTTCAAAAGGGAAAAAATCAAGGTGTTGCAGTGGCCTAGTCAGTCTCCTGACGTTAACCCAATTGAAAACTTGTGGAAGGAGCTCAAGATTAAAGTCCACATGAGACACCCAAAGAACCTAGATAACTTGGAGAAGATCTGCATGGAGGAGTGGGCCAAGATAACTCCAGAGACCTGTGCCGGCCTGATCAGGTCTTATAAAAGACGATTATTAGCTGTAATTGCAAACAAGGGTTATTCCACAAAATATTAAACCTAGGGGTTGAACAATAATTGACCCACACTTTTATGTTGAAAATTTATTAAAATTTAACTGAGCAACATAACTTGTTGGTTTGTAAGATTTATGCATCTGTTAATAAATCCTGCTCTTGTTTGAAGTTTGCAGGCTCTAACTTATTTGCATCTTATCAAACCTGCTAAATCTGCAGGGGGTTGAATACTACTTGTAGGCACTGTATATATAACAAAAATCATACATTAACTACACAATACGTAAATTCTAGAATACCCGATGCGTTAGAATCGGGCCACCTTCTAGTACATTATAATTGTCAAGAAACCAGGAGACACTGGCAGAAGCCTTTTAGATTATTCTCCTGGCATGGTGTAAGAGGCTTGCCATAGCTGGCTGACCCAAAGATCGTCATCACAACCTTAGATCGCCATGGTAATGATCGGGCCCTTTCGTTGAAGTCACACGGAGTTTCAATCGGACAAAAAAGGGAGCTCCTTTTCTCCCCCTGCCTCCTAAATTTTGCTATCGACATCGCCAACATTGATATCAATTTTCGGGCCAAGTGCTTTCCTAAAAAAAATGGACTGCATTCTAACCAATGCTATTCAATGAGTTAGTGCAGGCTAGCGTTTTTTTTTCCATGGATCGAATGTGTGTATGAAAAAAATTGAAGCATGTACTAGTTTCTTCTTTGTGAGACTTTCTCATTCAAGTCTATAGGTGTGCACATGCCACACGGAGCCATGACATATCAATTGTTTTTCAACGATACATTGCAATTCTTGAGCATGTGAAAATGTAAATGGTCTTATTCATAGATGCTGCTTTGAAAAAAAAACAGATTGCTTACGGGTGACAAGTGAAGAAAAAAATCATTCGAGTTTTCTGAACAAAACTCTTAGGATTTTTTTATACACTTTTGTCAACCTAACCTAAAACTAGAAGACTAGAATCACAAAGCGTATTTGTTTCTGTGGCCTGGGCAGGTAAACATTGTTGCCCTTTCTTGCTATGAAGACCAGAATCACCACTGTAGTAAAGACCCAATCTAAAATATCAGGGGTCTAAAGGCAAGATGTAAGTTTGTGACAACTTGTACTCCTGACTTTCAATTGATCCGGTGATATTGAGGGCTGGGTCTTGACTCCAACGGCGATTCTGGTCGGATTTTAAAAATTAAAGTTCTGAACTGCTGTTGTAGCTCCGATCCAGGCTGAGATATATACTTCTAAATATTCCCCACCCCTACTCCCTCACCCTTTAAAGAAAAAAGAACCATTTGCATTTTTAATGATAATAGCCATAATAAAAAAAAACCCTTCATATCCCGGTTAACGCAGTCACTTTTTAATAAAATTGAATGAAATGCAATTTAAAAGTCACAGGCCCGAAAATTCTATAAATTAAATTACAGATCGTCCCACAAAAGAACCAGATCTCAAACATCCTAATTTTTGAAAAAATAAAATAAAGTTTTGGCTCTTAGATTAGTGTGACACAAACATTTTTTTTTTTTTTAATGGGATTTTATTTTCAGAAAGTAATAAATTATAAATAAGCCATGTCCATAATGACCAACGCTATGAAATGAGCATGCTATTTATTCTACTCATTAAACAGCATAAATAAAAATAAAAAGGAAATATAGGCAAAATTGCTGATTTCTGATAATTTTGCTTAAAAAATTTAGCAAAAAGTATCATGAGCCCCAAAATGGTGGCAGCAAAATCTACTTTTCATCATGCAAAAGAAGCCCTCGTTCTGCTCCATTGATGAAAACAGTATAAAGACGTTACATGAATTTGGGAGGGAAACATTTTACTTTGTAAAGAAGTTATAAAGTATAAATAAATGATACATAATTGGTATCATTGTCGTGTCCATAACATCCCAAACTATAATATGAGCATGTTATTTCTTCTACCTACTGAACACCATAAAAAATAAACAATATTAGAATTGCTGTTATGCCATCATGTTGTCTCACATAGGATGGAAAGTGATGAAAGTCATATATACTTGAAAATGCTACCAATAACTCAAAATATACAGCTCCAGCAACAGAAAAATAAAAAAGTCATGTTTCTCAGGATGTAATAGCACAAAAATATTTTAATTTTTCCAAAGATTTTTTTTATTCTGCAAACGTAGAAAACCGTAAAACTATTTGGTATCTTATTAATCTTATGGACCCACAGAATAAAGTTAGCATATCACTTTTACTGCTTTGTCAGTTTCCTAATTAGGAAAAAAATTGTTGCAATTTTATTTTTTCCTATTTGCATATTAATATCTTGAAAACAATTTTAGGGTCAAAATGGTTTACACTCTATTTCTAAATGCCTGCTATAGTTTCCAAAAAGGAGTCACTTCTGAAGGGCTATCCATGGGGCCCTGCAAATTCAACGTGGTGACAGGAAAAGATTCCACAAAATTTGTGCTCTAAATGGCACTTAATTGGGTATTGCTGTTCTTGGGAGACATTGATTAATAAATTAAGAGGTATATTTTTTCCTATTACTGTACAGTGGAACCTTGGTTAACGAGAACAATCCGTTTTGGGAGTGTGCTTGTTAACCAAGTTACTCTTTCAGCAAAGCAAGATTTCCCATAGGAAATCATTGCAATACAGACAATTCGTTCCACAACTTGTTAAATGTCCCATCCTGGTCCCCTATTGTGCCATTCCACACACATAAAAACACGCACAAACACACACAAACACGCACAAACACACACACATATTATGCTCACCTTACCTTCCGGTCCATCGCTGGCCTCCTGGAACTTGCAGTTCGCCCATACAGGATGTGTATCGGGTAACCCTCGCGACCGATGCCGGATCTTCCGCTCCCAGCACGCTGACGTCAAAGGCAGGAGCCGCTTGCCTCTGATTGGCCAGTGCGCTGCCTTTGAGTAGCGGCTGACAGGGGAAGTTCCTCCCTTGTCGCGATGGTTACCGGATACACATCATGTAGCGCCGAACTACAAGAACCATGAGGCCGGCGATGGAATGGAAGGTAAGGTAAGCATAATATGTATATCTTCCGTTCCATCGCCGGCCTCATGGTTCTTGTAGTTTGCTGCTACAGGATGTGTATCAGCAAGCATCGCGACGAGAGAGGAACTTCCCCTGTCAGCCGCTACTCAAAGGCAGTGCGCTGGCCAACCAGAGGCAAGCGGCTCCTGCCTTTGATGTCTGCGCGCTGGGAGTGGAAGGTCCAGCATCGGTCACGATGGTTACCTGATACACATCCTGTACGGGCGAACTGCAAGTTCCAGGAGGCCGGCGAGGGAACAGAAGGTAAGGTGAGCATAATATGTGTGTGCTTGTATGTGTTTGTGTGGACTGGAAGAGCGGGTTAGAGCGCGGTGGATGTACAGAACCGGAAGTGTGTGCGGTAAGTATTTTGCTCGTACAGCAAGGCTTGGTCGTAAACCGAGTTACAAATTTACAGCAAGCTTTGCTCGTTAAGCAAAATACTGGAAAACCGGGTTACTCGTTAAGCGAGGTTCCACTGTATGTCAAACGAGGAAACCAGTTTTACAGTGAGGTAGAAGTTTCTTTAATATGCAATTTGCCAACTGTACTACTGCCAGGGTTGTTTACCTATTTAAGTCTGATTGTAAGGCAGAGTACATAGGCAAAACTAAAAGGGAGTTCAAAAAGCGGATTGGTGATCATATTGGAAACATAAGGAACGCCAGGGATACCCGTATCTCAAAACATATTAGGATGGAGCATGGGAATAACTTGGATTGCTTTAGGTTCAATGATATTGAAGTGGTGCCACCGCCGACAAGAGGGGGAAATTGGGATCGTTTCATCCTACACAAGGAGACCAAGTGGATTCACAGGATGCGTACGGTGAATCCCTGTGGCCTCAATGAGCAATTGCAATTTAACTGCTTTCTTTGATTTGGGGTCAATCATACTCATTGGGTAGGGGCCAATCATATTGACTAGGGAGCTGGTGGGGACTATCATACTTGCAGATATAACACAGTATGTGCTGGGTGAAACTGTGGGGGAATTCATCATACAGTGTGTGTATGGGTGGAGATATTTTTTGGAGCATCATACTATAAAATAGGCATAAAAGGTATATTGCTGGTGAGAACACCAAGGGACTTCAATAGGCATAAATAGTGAAGCAGTTTCAAAATTTCCAGCGAATCCAAGTGGACAAAAAAAAATGTCTTATAAAAAATTCAAAATTGTATTTGTTAATTTGATTAAAAAACACTACATTTGAATGGCTGTTAGAAAACTAACAGGGTGTCCCAGACTACGCGTTTCAGCGATATGCTACGCCTTCATCCGGCTCTTTATTCTAAATGCCACAAAAGTTCATCTACTTAAATCCTCAGATCACATGATCAATTAAAAATGGGAGTACATCCTTCTAATATGAGAGGCTAAAAACAGTTTCAAAAATCCCTGGTTCATTTTTTTGCAATATATATATATATATATATATATATATATATATATATAGCTGTACGTCGGGTTGATTTTATACATATGGACAAATATACTCATAACTTACATGAGTTTACCAATACAAGAAAATAAAAAAATATTTCTTAATAATAATAATAGAAAATGTATGAGAATCTCCACAGTTAAATAGTACAATTCATGCCATGATTTCACCTATAGCACATTATCAGATCTTATCTTATATTTAAACCTAAAACAAAAAATGGAGGTACAGTTAGGTCCAGAAATATTTGGACAGTGACACAAGTTTTGTTATTTTAGCTGTTTACAAAAACATGTTCAGAAATACAATTATATACATAATATGGGCTGAAAGTGCACACTCCTAGCTGCAATATGAGAGTTTTCACATCCAAATCGGAGAAAGGGTTTAGGAATCATAGCTCTGTAATGCATAGCCTCCTCTTTTTCAAGGGACCAAAAGTAATTGGACAAGGGACTCTAAGGGCTGCAATTAACTCTGAAGGCGTCTCCCTCGTTAACCTGTAATCAATGAAGTAGTTAAAAGGTCTGGGGTTGATTACATGTGTGTGGTTTTGCATTTGGAAGCTGTTGCTGTGACCAGACAACATGCGGTCTAAGGAACTCTCAATTGAGGTGAAGCAGAACATCCTGAGGCTGAAAAAAAAGAAAAAATCCATCAGAGAGATAGCAGACATGCTTGGAGTAGCAAAATCAACAGTCGGGTACATTCTGAGAAAAAAGGAATTGACTGGTGAGCTTGGGAACTCAAAAAGGCCTGGGCGTCCACGGATGACAACAGTGGTGGATGATCGCCGCATACTTTCTTTGCTGAAGAAGAACCCGTTCACAACATCAACTGAAGTCCAGAACACTCTCAGTGAAGTAGGTGTATCTGTCTCTAAGTCAACTGTAAAGAGAAGACTCCATGAAAGTAAATACAAAGGGTTCATATCTAGATGCAAACCATTCATCAATTCCAAAAATAGACAGGCCAGAGTTAAATTTGCTGAAAAACACCTCATGAAGCCAGCTCAGTTCTGGAAAAGTATTCTATGGACAGATGAGACAAAGATCAACCTGTACCAGAATGATGGGAAGAAAAAAGTTTGGAGAAGAAAGGGAACGGCACATGATCCAAGGCACACCACATCCTCTGTAAAACATGGTGGAGGCAACGTGATGGCATGGGCATGCATGGCTTTTAATGGCACTGGGTCACTTGTGTTTATTGATGACATAACAGCAGACAAGAGTAGTCGGATGAATTCTGAAGTGTACCGGGATATACTTTCAGCTCAGATTAAGCCAAATGCCGCAAAGTTGATCGGACGGCGCTTCATAGTACAGATGGACAATGACCCCAAGCATACAGCCAAAGCTACCCAGGAGTTCATGAGTGCAAAAAAGTGGAACATTCTGCAATGGCCAAGTCAATCACCAGATCTTAACCCAATTGAGCATGCATTTCACTTGCTCAAATCCAGACGTAAGACGGAAAGACCCACAAACAAGCATGACCTGAAGGCTGTGGCTGTAAAGGCCTGGCAAAGCATTAAGAAGGAGGAAACCCAGCGTTTGGTGATGTCCATGGGTTCCAGACTTAAGGCAGTGATTGCCTCCAAAGGATTCGCAACAAAATATTGAAAATAAAAATATTTTGTTTGGGTTTGGTTTATTTGTCCAATTACTTTTGACCTCCTAAAGTGTGGAGTGTTTGTAAAGAAATGTGTACAATTCCTACAATTTCTATCAGATATTTTTGTTCAAACCTTCAAATTAAACGTTACAATCTGCACTTGAATTCTGTTGTAGAGGTTTCATTTCAAATCCAATGTGGTGGCATGCAGAGCCCAACTCGCGAAAATTGTGTCACTGTCCAAATATTTCTGGACCTAACTGTATATCATGTAATCCCCCAAATGAAAGTAGCAAGAATTCCAATATAAAACAATTATTTTTATTGATATATATTAAAAATAGAAAAATGAATAAAACATGAAAATGTTACAGCATAAATTGGAGGACCATCAAGCATATCAAAACTAAGAGCACCTACAAAAATTTCCGCAGTAATAAATAGGGTTATATCAATTAAATATAATACTAGTAGAAACTCAAAAACACAGGCAATTCCATCAAGGAAATACTTTGCTAAAGTGCAATATGGAGTAAACAAAGATCAATTCCTATAATCTGATCCAGTGCAAAAATAAATATATATGTAGAAAAGCCTATAATTTAAGGAAAATAAGTTAAACCCCAATATTATATACAAATTGTAACACAACAGTTGTTCAGATAACTCCTAAATAGGATTAAAAGTGTCTACTGCAGAATTTGTAAAGGGAAGACAAATTGTCAATCCAGCTATATATAGCAGGTGGTCAAAGGACAGGAAAGGCTATGTAGTAAAATCAAATGTCCACAAGATGGCACTAATATGATAAATACTGTTTACAGTGTGCCCACCCATATCCTGTCCACCTCCATTAACTTGAGAACAACGGCAGCTATAGGCATAGAAGTGGCGTCTAGGTATAGTAAAGTAGCCATGCGCTATGCAATGAAACCACCTATAATGCCACCTGGTGGAAAGCAACGGAGTTAGCATTTCTATCTCAAAAACGGAACGAGATAGAGAAAAAAAGTGAATTACAAAGTTTTAGGGCATCATCAATTCAATACGAATCGACACCTTGCATACAGAAATGCTATGATTAGAACGTGTAAAAATCACAAGGCTGCGGATGTGAAGCGATACCTCATGGAGGCCTTTCTACAAGTCATTGGGTATGGTGCCTGCGTGGAGTGTCCTCCACGCTCACCCCACCTGACCCCATTGGACTTCTTTCGGTGAGGTCACATCAAACAGCAGGTATATGCGGCCCCTCCACCAACATTGCAGGACCTATGACGACATATCACAGACATTTGTGCAAACGTGTCACCTACCATATTGCATAACGTGCAGCAAGATACAGTATGCTGTCCAGAGTCCAGATGTGCATTGCAGCTGACGGTGGCCACTTTGAGCATCAAAGTTAAATGAGCGCCATATGCGTGACCACTATTCAATGTTTTGGGGGGGTCATGGATTTCATATCATAGCATTTCTGTATCAAGGTGTCGATTCGTATTGAATTGATGATGCCCTACAATTTTTAATTCACTTTTTTCTCTATCTCGTTCCGTTTTCAAGATAAAAATGCTAACTCCGTTGTTTTCCACCAGGTGGTGCAATAGGTGGTTTCATTGTGTAGTGCATGGCTACTTTACTATATCTAGACACCACTTCTATGCCTATAGCTGCCGCCATTCTCAAGTTAATGGCGGTGGACAGGATATGGGTGGACACACTGTATAGTGCAATACTATTCATGCCGAAGTCTCGTCATGTATAAGTAGCCACAATGCCCAAGAAAAGGCATAATGTGGATCAATAGTAGCCTGCAGTGATTTACCTGATTACAAAGTGCAGAGTGCCACAGTCCTCATACCCCGACATATGTTTCGCCCTGCTTCTACGAGGGCCGTGTCAGGGTGGAAAGGGCCCCGAGTTTAAATAGATGCACAGGACCAATGAGATAATCCCATATTAATTGCAGGCCTATGCGGCGCTTACGTCACAACATGGGCCGTTCTTCTGGATGAAAGGAGACTTCCTGCTGGGTAGCGGTGGAACGCAGACTGCGTGTCATCCATGAATAAAGAAATGACAACCCAGCCTGTGCTGCAATTGCACCCAACAGGAGTTTGGGAAGGACACCTGCTGCGCAAGCGCACAGCTCGCAATAATGATGCTGGTAGATGGAAAGAAGTACTACTAGTGGATGGCAGAAATACTGTAGAGATATAAAATTAGAAGAAAGTAGCAGTAGAATGAACCTATAGTGTAATAGGTGCAGTGACAATCAAATACTGTATACTGATATGTGTTATTCTGTATTTCCTATTATTCTGAAATATAAATGAGTAAATAAATAAGAGTGCATGAGCACTGTAGGGATATAGAAAAGGCTAAAGGGGGCTTTACACACGACGATATCGCTAACGAGATTTCGTTGGGGTCACGGAATTCGTGATGCACATTCGGCTTCGTTAGCGACGTCGTTGCGTATGAAACGTACGAATGACCGCTAACGATCAAAAATACTCACCTAATCATTGATCGTTGACACGTCGTTCTAATCCCAAATATCGTTGCTGTTGCAGGACGCAGGTTGTTTGTCGTTCCTGAGGCAGCACACATCGCTACGTGTGACACCCCAGGAACGAAGAACAACACCGTACCTGCATCCTGCGTCAACGAGGTGGGCGTCACTTTCTTTCGGCTGCTCTCCGCCCCTCCGCTTCTATTGGACGGCTGCCGTGTGACGTCGCTGTGACGCCACACAAACCGCCCCCTTACAAAGGAAGCGGTTCGCCGGCCACAGCGACGTCGCTAGGCAGGTAAGTACGTGTGACGGGTCCTAGCGATGTTGTGCGCCACGGGCAGCGATTTGCCCATGATGCACAACCGATGGGGTGGGTGCTTTCACCAGCGACATCGCTAGCGATGTCGCTGCGTGTAAAGCAGCCTTAAGACTAAGGATGAAGTAACCCAATTGAAAACCTTACCCAGGCATTTTAAAAAATTCCATAATAGCAATTCTCGCTTTCTCAAAGTTAAGGCTTTTGATCAAGTGGTCCTGGGCATTAGGGGAGGAGACTTAGGCAAAATTCTGGCAAGAACCGTAAGTAGATGGTTTACAGATTAGGTACTCTCGGTCCCAAGGACTTAATGAAACAATGGGGTTTGGTGCGTTTTTATAACTCATTTCATTTTTAATTAGGTCGGTATTTTATTGCCGGGTGGGGAGGGAAGCGGTATGTTGGGGTTTTTTAATTTGATATTAATTTTGTTCATTTTCCTCTAATCTAGTACACTGATCTTCTTTATATGTGATCTAGGACCATTTCTTTTCAACATCACTTATTTCAACAGTTCTGCACTTATCAAGATGAAGATTATCACCTTGGAAATAATAATGGGTGAATTATTATTAATTTTATTGTTTGTGGGGAGTGGCATAGGATAATATATATGGGTATACATAAATAGATATAGACACATGGTGGGGTTTTTTTTATATAGTTTTTTTATATATATTTTCACAGTATTTATTATAATGTTTACATGATTTATTGTCATTTTATATCTATATTTAATTTATGAAAAATGTATGGGATGTAACGTATGTAAATGTATATATATATATTTATATATTAAATCACGTAGATATATATATATTTATTCATGATTTATTAATTTTATTAATATGTTTAATTTGAACATATCTATATATTAATAATCACCACATTATGTTGTTTCACTAATTGTTTATTAATAATGTATTATCAATACTTCACATTACTGTATCCATCTTTACAAACTTCACTTACACTACAAATCCACTTTATTTATTCATTTATATTTCACAATAATAGGGAATACAGAATAACACATATCAGTATATTTGATTGTCACTGCACCTATTACACTATAGGTTCATTCTACTGCTACTTTCTTCTAATTTTATATCTGCATTTCTGCCATCCACTAGTAGTACTTCTTTCCATCTACCAACATCATTATTGCGAGCTGTGTGCTTGTGTGCCACCCCTACGTCAGTAACAGCCGGGCTGCTCGGATCCGGATCTGCAGTGTGGCTCGAGGGGTTCTCCGGACCCGGGGGTCACACGGACACTCCAAATGAAAGGGGGACGTATTTGTACGGGATTTGCCATAATCAGTCTGTGACACCACCCACGGTGTGTGGTGAAATATGGCACCACCGCAATTGAGATATTCATGGGGGTATTTTTATCCCGGAGCAACTGCGGTGGATGTGATGGACATTAATTACATGTTTTCAACCTTACTTGTATTTTATTGTTGATCTCGGAATATGAGGTGTACTGTAGTTAATGTAATTGCCCTTGTACTATGGGTTGACTTAAGGGATGGGAATTATGTGATTCTGTCACCTTGCATATTCTGTTGCTTGCTTGGACTGCACTATGCATATATACTATTTTGGATCAATTTATAATTATTTAGGTATATGTGTGGTTGCCTGGGATATACACTGTAGCGGCAAAACATCAGATAATAATACATACTGTATGGATGGACTTATATGGATGGATTTTCCCCGCGGTGAGCTTTCAATAAGAGAGTGATGGTGGTGGGCTCTCTGTTTGGAACTCGATCCATGTAAGTGTCCACGATTTCCTTTAAGTACGGCTGTTATGTAGTTACCAGATGTTTAAAAACATTGTCATTGGAGCAGGCCCTTGATGGTAGCGTCGCAGTTTCAGAACTCATGCTGTACGCGGCAAAGCTGGGCAGTGGATGAGCGATGCTTCTATACGGCCGAGGTGTCGGTGTGCTGCGCATGTGCGGCGGCTTTGGCATCGTGTTGCCATGGCCGTTGCGGTGGGCGGCTCGCTGACACGGCCGGAACTGGCTTCGCATCATTTGGACACATCCTCCTGTCATGGCGGCGCCCGGGTCGGAAAAGCATGCGTTTGGCTAGCGGCAGGATGCTCTTACACCTGGTAATGATTATGTATTACATCTGTGTATATACAGTGCCTACAAGTAGTATTCAACCCCCTGCAGATTTAGCAGGTTTACACATTCGGAATTAACTTGGCATTGGGACATTTGGACTGTAGATCAGCCTGGAAGTGTGAAATGCACTGCAGCAAAAAAGAATGTTATTTCTTTTTTTATTTTTTTTTAAATTGTGAAAAGTTTATTCAGAGGGTCATTTATTATTCAACCCCTCAAACCACAAGAATTCTGTTTGGTTCCCCTAAAGTATTAAGAAGTATTTCAGGCACAAAGAACAATGAGCTTCACATGTTTGGATTAATTATCTCTTTTTCCAGCCTTTTCTGACTAACTAAGACCCTCCCCAAACTGGTGAACAGCACTCATACTTGGTCAACATGGGAAAGACAAAGGAGCATTCCAAGGCCATCAGAGACAAGATCGTGGAGGGTCACAAGGCTGGCAAGGGGTACAAAACCCTTTCCAAGGAGTTGGGCCTACCTGCCTCCACTGTTGGGAGCATCATCCGGAAGTGGAAGGCTTATGGAACTACTGTTAGCCTTCCACGGCCTGGACAGCCTTTGAATGTTTCCACCCGTGACGAAGCCAGGCTTGTCCGAAGAGTCAAGGCTAACCCAAGGACAACAAGGAAGGAGCTCCGGGAAGATCTCATGGCAGTGGGGACATTGGTTTCAGTCAATACCATAAGTAACGTACTCCACAGCAATGGTCTCCGTTCCAGACGAGCCCGTAAGGTACCTTTACTTTCAAAGCGTCATGTCAAGGCTCGTCTACAGTTTGCTCATTGATCACTTGGAGGACTCTGAGACAGACTGGTTCAAGGTTCTCTGGTCTGATGAGACCAAGATCGAGATCTTTTGTGCCAACCACACACGTGACGTTTGGAGACTGGATGGCACTGCATACGACCCCAAGAATACCATCCCTACAGTCAAGCATGGTGGTGGCAGCATCATGCTGTGGGGCTGTTTCTCAGCCAAGGGGCCTGGCCATCTGGTCCGCATCCATGGGAAGATGGATAGCACGCCCTACCTGGAGATTTTGGCCAAGAACCTCCACTCCTCCATCAAGGATCTTAAAATGGGTCGTCATTTCATCTTCCAACAAGAGAATGACCCAAAGCACACAGCCAAGAAAACCAAGGCCTGGTTCAAGAGGGAAAAAATCAAGGTGTTGCAGTGGCCTAGTCAGTCTCCTGACCTTAACCCAATTGAAAACTTGTGGAAGGAGCTCAAGATTAAAGTTCACATGAGACACCCAAAGAACCTAGATAACTTGGAGAAGATCTGCATGGAGGAGTGGGCCAAGATAACTCCAGAGACCTGTGCCGGCCTGATCAGGTCTTATAAAAGGCGATTATTAGCTGTAATTGCAAACAAGGGTTATTCCACAAAATATTAAACCTAGGGGTTGAATAATAATTGTCCCACACTTTTATTTTAAAATTTATTAAAATTTAACTGAGCAACATAACTTGTTGGTTTGTAAAATGTATGCATCTGTTAATAAATCCTGCTCTTGTTTGAAGTTTGCAGGCTCTAACTTATTTGCATCTTATCAAACCTGCTAAATCTGCAGGGGGTTGAATACTACTTGTAGGCACTATATAGATCTTACAGCCCCATAGTAAGTACACCTGCCTCCCGAAGAAGCAGCACGTGAAACGCGTTGAGGTGTGGTGGCTGCGGGCGTATCACTCTAGCATCTGTCAGGTCTGTGACTAATCCTGGTACTAACATGTAATTGTATGAATGCAATCTAATGGCTGAGGGTTTTGTCTTCATGTGTAGCGAGCTAGAATAAAGGGTAATTTTGTAGAACCCTGACCCCAGTTGAGAAAAAGAAGTCTCTGTAATACATATGCTCCTGGACACAGGGAGACACTTATATCTATCTATTGGCCATAAATGTTAGATTGCTATTATAAGGACGGGTATTAATTTTCTCTGTTTGCCATTGATGAAATTGATCATTGGCTGATAACAGAGAGGGTTATTTTTGTTGCTCACCTATATGAAGCCCTGTGGTTGCGGTTGAGCGATATTTATTGTATACAATAATCTGGTTTTGGATTTTGGGTTCCTCCCGCGACCAATATGTGTGGCTTGTCTGGGTGGACAGATAAAAATAAATAATAATAAAAATACATCGATTTTTCGTAATACTCTTACCCTGGACCTGTTCTAAATAGCATTAAAAGTGCATTTATATTTGGATTCTGTCACATATTCTGCTAATTGTGGTATAACTGATCTTCAGATAGAGTTGATGTGCCCGTACTCACCTTTCCCCCTTGTTTACGGGAGACGCATTTGTAATTTCCACTGCTCTACTTTTTGCCAAGCTATAACTTTGTTGTTACTTTTTTGCTTTTAATATGGTGTATCAATAAAGTAGATTTTATGACATTTAAGCATCATAGTGGTTCTTATGAGGTTCTTATAAGACTACGAGTGGTCCCTAGGTTTACTTCCCTGATGAAGCCGCAGCGGCGGAAATACGCGTGGGTTCACCTGCGCACCCACTCTTCACCTGTCACGCTCTGTGGCTGCCCCGTCCTTACCAGTCCCTGCTGCAGGTTATTGCTTTCACCTCCCCTTGGCTATGCTTGCTCGAGGTGGGCTACCATTCATTATGACTGGCTAGTGACTGTGCCAGATATAATCTTTATACTTGCATGACCACGATATGGCACATTTCTACTTGGACTCTAATTGACTATGTAGAGTAGCGATAGTTATCCTTCTTGTAATATCATCATGTGCTGTCATTTTTGTATATATGCTCTTATTATAATTGGATATACTGGCTTCTTCTATATAGGGTAGAATCTGCTGGGACATATGCTGCCTGTGCGGCTATCACTTACATATGTGAATACTGACCATATGTTTCTCTGTACAAGATTCTCATGTATGTAATTCAGGCGTGTGTTGGCTTTCCACCCTATTAGTATTTCTTCTATTGTGACAAGGGATTGTTGACATTTTTGTCTTTTTTATCATAGCTATATTATTGTGGGTGCCGGGTTATGGCTGTGTGTTCATGTTTTAATTGTTTTTATATTGCACAAGTGTACTTTGAATAAAGGTTTTGTAAATTATGAATATAGGTTGTGCGGTTATGTGCAATGTCTTTTTCTTTTTTCTTTTGATTTTTGTGTTTTCATTGCATTACTAGCACCCTCTTTTTCATGTGTATACTGCTGTAGTGCACTCCCAGCACCCCCCCAGGTGGGCGTTCTCCATCCGCCTGGTCCTGCCCACTGGTGTGCCTGTCCTGCGCTAAGGGGGGGTGACTAGGGTTTCAGGTCGGCTGTATGTAACCCTGTGAGGGAAGGTGTTGTGCGGGGCCTCTACTGTGTAACCACCTGGCGGCGCCAGGGCTTCACACTTGCGAGCAGGTGCCCTTCCCAGACTCCTGCTGGGTGCAATTGCAGCACAGACTGCGTTGTCATTTCTTTATTCATGGATTACACGCAGTCTGCATTCCACTGCCACCCGGCAGGAAGTCTCCTTTCATCTGGAGGAACGGCGCATGTTGTGATGTAAGTGCCGCATATGCCCACAATTAATATGGGATTATCTCATTGGTCCTGTGCACCTATTTAAACTCATGGCCCTTTCCACCCTGACACGCCCCCCGTAGAAACGGGGGCGAAACATATGTTGGGGTATGAGGACTGTGGCACTCTGCACTGTAATCAGGTAAATCACTGCAGGCTATTATTGATCACTATTATGGATTTTCTGGAGCATTGTGGCTGCTTATACATGCCGAGACTTATGCATGAATAGTATTGCACTATATACAGTATTTATAGTATTAGTGTGATGCCCCAGGGCTGTGGGGTACTCGGTCCCGGGCGTGTGGTGCGCAGGGGGAACAGTCGTGGTTGCGGCCGATGCCCAGTTCTTTGACCCTGGGGGTTGCTACGATAAAAGGGGTGAAAACTGAAAAAAAAATAAAATAAAAGAGTTTTCGACTACGCCACTTGCGGTGTGCGGCCAGGTTATTGAAGCCGCCGCTGCAGACTTCTGCTGAGGCTGGTGGAGTAAGCCAGCTTAGGTTTTTTGGGCCCTCCGCAAGCAGAGCTAAGCCCCAGTAGTGGATGATGAGGGGGCAATAGTAGAGGACAGCCAATGTATGTGTTCAGAGGCGAGAAGGAAACAGTCCACACCAGTGTTGCAGTTTCAACTTGCCTTTTTACTTTGGCTTGGTACATGGACCCGCTAGTGCCGGTTTCAGGGGCTCCCACTCCCCTTGTTCTCCGTGCCAGCTGTGACCTGGGGTAGTTGTCCTCCATGCACACTAGTTTGTATTGGGCTCCTGTGGCTTAGAGCTTCTGGGCAAGCCTTCTGTATCAGTCTTGGTCCTATTGGAGGCAGCCTGGACTATTTAATGGGTTGACTTCTGTCCCTTGTGCCAGGTCCCCTCTTTGCTGCTGGTGCTTCAGACTCTTTGGTTGGTGAGGGACCCTGGAGATCCCCTCACCTGGCAGATTTAACAGTTGACCATAAAGTCTCCCGCTGTCCTAAGGTCTGCTCCCCGCCTTGTCCTGAGTCCTGTGAGCCTTAGTTCCATACTTCCACAGGTGCCCCGCGGTTCCTGGAGTCATATACTTCCACAGGTAAATCACGGTTCCTGGAGTCTCAGTTCCTTACTCCACAGTCCTTCTCTCCTTTACTCCGTCCTGTTCTTACTTTAGGTCTTTACACCTTTCCTTCTTTACTTCACTCTTCACTCCTTACTCTCTCACTCCTCACTTCTAACTCTCCTCACTCCTTCACTTCCAACTCTCTTCTTCACTTCTTCCCGCCAACTTCCCAACTGACCACTGGCCCGTCACCTTGCAGTCTCCCAGTCTGGAATTGGGGTTATGTATGTGGCCTGAGGGTGCTGGTGTGTTGACTTGCACGGATATTCCGGGGTTTGGGTTTCCACAGGTTACGTTTTGTGGCACCTGATACAGAAGTGTATCTAGGCTTTCTGGCATGCTGTTAACATGTTAACATGCTATTAGAATTGGGCTACACTGTTTAATTTTACAAGTAAAGGGCTTCTCTAGGTTTGAGATAAAAATCTGCAGTCACTCTATGTGTCACTCTATGTGACTGTACACTTCTGAATTCTCACATTGCACACTGTCAGGATTCTCTGGTGCCGGCGGTGAGTGGGAGGTCACGAAACTGCAAGTATGTGATTTACATACATGTGGTCACATGCTGACTAGACATGTATGGCCTCGTTCAATAAATATGAATTCAGTAAGGTTGGACACATCTAGTCAGAATGTGGCCAGAAATATAAAAATCTCATACTTGCGCTCATATGACCGTCACTGGCACCGGAGAATCCTAAAAGTGTGCAAGCGCTGTGAGAATTCAGAAGCCTGCAGTCACCTAGAGAGACTGGAAACTTTTATCTCAAACCTGGACAAGACTTTACTGATACAGTTAAGCAGTGTAGCCCAATTCTAAGTAAAGGGGTTGTCCAATCTTACATTTTATGTATTATTACTTGTGTACAGGATCAGAACTAGTAACAGCACCAGAACCACAAGAGGTACAGAAATACATAATTAGAACCCCCATCAATACAGAAACACAGCATTACAACCACCAGCAGTACAAAAATTCATTATCCGAACCACCAGGAGTACAAAAATACATCCATATAACCCCATCAGTTCAGAAACACAGCATCAAAACCCTCCTCAGTACAGAAATACATCATCAAAACCACAAGAATGTTACATTAATTGTAATGTCAGGTCAGACACATAGACATTTGTATGCAGGAATCTACAACTTCCAGTACATCCTTAAAGGGAATTTGTCACCAGGACTTTAACACCTAATCGGAGAGCAGCATAATATAGGGGCAGAGATCCTGATTCTAGCAGTGTGTCATCTACTGTGCTGCTTAGTGTAGTTTTGATAAAATCAATGTTTAATCAGCAGTAGATTATCATTACAGGACTGCTTGGCATGCTGCCAGGTAGTCCTGCATATTCATGAGCTCTGTATAACTGCTAGATCTGCAGCAGAGAAAACTTTGATTTTATCAAAATGATAGCAAAGAGCTCAGTAAGTGACACATCGCTGGAATCAGGGTCTGTCTCTACTTATGCTGCTCTTAGATGGGGGAGCAAAAGCCTGGTGACAGATTCCTTTTAACAAGAGTAAGGAGATACTTGGGAGTTATCAGTCATCATCAGACTGAGAACTATACAGGAACTACAGTAAGGCCTCGGTTCCACTTGCGTTTTGCACGGACGAGTGCAATCTGATAAAACATCGAATTGCACTCGCACCAGTGTAAAATGATGGGGCAGTGTCCATCTGCAATTGATTTTACATGATATATTGGCATGAAAAAAGAATTGCAGCATGCTGCGAGTGTCAGAGTCTCATCTCACACATCCATACAGGTCTACGGAAGCGTTTGAAATATCGCACTGCACTTGGATGTCATCAGAGTGCAGTACGATGTACGCAGAGACAGGACGTGGAGAAGGGGGAGAATTAGTCCCTCCATTCCTCTTGTCCGAAGCTGTAATCTGATCGCAAGATTGGAGCACAGCGGCATGACACTCGGCTCCTGCTCGCAGCAGAGCCTGAGCCAAGGTTCATTAGCATATCGCATCTGATACTCTCGCATGGGAAGCAATGCGCAAGTGAGACTGAGGCCTAATGATGAGAATTAGTCAGTATCACAAATAAAGGCTGGAGTCATATTAGCATATGGCATCCAATGCGAGTGCAACGGATACGACATGCTAATGACCCTTGGCTCAGGGTCTACTGTTGCTGAGTGTCATGCGAATGTGACCCGATCTTGCGATACATGCACACATAGACACATTACAGATATTATTAATATGGGGAAGCAGGCAGCAGCTGTACCGCCCCACGGGCTCGGCTGCGACCGCCGAGCCGCTTGGATCAGTACTTGTACGGTGGGTGGTGGCTCGAGCCTCTCACGGACCCGGGGGTCACGTCGCTCTGCAAGGGAGTTGGCGCTACACGCAGGGACTTGACGGGGAGGTTCCACGGCCGGGGCCGCGGTGGTTTGTTTTGGGATGTAAGTTCGTGACGCCACCCACGGGTTGTGGTGAATAGATGGACACCACCGCTGCCGTTAACTAGGCCTCCCAGGGACGATGTTCCGCAGCTTGGTGTTGACCCCTCCGTGGGTAAGGGAATGATGGTCCTGGGGGCCCAAGGGAGGTGTTGAGGCGTGGGAGCGGGTGAGTGCAGGGTGCTGATGCTGTGCGGCGTGGTACGCGGCCCAAAGGCACTGGTGTACTCACTATGACACAAGACACCGGAGTCTCTGGTAAACCAAACGGGGTGATGAACGGGGTCCGCAGCCGGCTGCAGCTTCTCCCAGAATAGGTTGGTGGTTTCCGCCTTTCTCCTGCACCTCTCTGTATGAATGTTTGACTCCTATGCCTAAGCAACGGTAGCCCGCTCCCCAACTTGTATATGCCGTAGGAGCCCATTTGCCCGCAGACGCTGGCCCTTTGGGTCTCTATGCCTTGGCGGTGGCTTTACCCTGTATAGTTGGGCTGTTGTCTTCTAACGGGTCTTGTGTGGGATAGATCCTAAAGCCCAGTCCTCAATCAGTTGATTCGACTCAGCCCTGTCGGTTCAGGGCTTTGTACTGGGTCTGAGTACCCCTCCTGGTGCTCCGGTTTCCAATCTGTTCCCCGGTTCGGTACCGGCGGGCCACCGCCCGACCCCGGTCCCTACGCTTCCACCGGCTGTAATCCCAGCTCCTGCAGACGGCCACCACCATCTGCCTCCTTGCCAAAGGTGACTGGGCTCCGACCCAGCCACCATAGTAGTCTGTTGGCAGGCCTGGGCACAGGACTGCCCTTGAACTTGACTTCTCTCTACCCTGCTCTAGAACCAGACTCTGTTTTCCCGCCTCCAGGCCTGTGAACTCCTCGGTGGGCGGATCCAACTTCCTTGCTCTGCCCCCTTGTGTGGACATCAAACACGGAGGGTGGTGATAAGGTTTCTAGGTTGGCTGTTGTCACCTGGTCGGGGAGGGGGGGTGATGTGTGTGTGACTACCTGGGACGACCTGACTAGTCCCAGGGCTAGGGCGTCACATTCCCCCTTGGTTTAATGCAGACCGTCCGCGGGCTGCCCATCCATCACTGGTTTATTTTGTTTCTGAAAAATAGAAAAAATGGGAACACAGTACAAGTATACTAACGGTTGTACAAACTTTCAAATTTTTAGATCTTCCTTTACGGGAGGCACATACTTGAACGTTACAAACTGTAAAACATTTTTATTGTTACGGGAAATGGGTCCGGGTCCTTCACTCACCCACCCACCCAAACAACCTGTACCTTGATGCTGCCCCTAAGAAGTGGGCAGCACCCCTTTTCCCCAGTCCAGGAACGGGCCCAGGTGTTTTCAAACGGGACGGGTGCAGGTTTCACAACTGCCTGTCTTTTCAGAGGCCCCACGTCCAAGGGGACCCCTGACTCGGAGGATGGCCACCGGTTGTAGGGGTGGCAGGCCTCGGTCATCTATTTCCCGCAGGCCCATCCTCCAGTCTGCCTCTCCAGAGGCTGTGAAACTGGAAGGCCGGTTAAGGGAAGGTATTATTTACAAGCCCAAAAGTTTTTGGGTGGCCTGCAAGTTCTCGGCCTTGTCTCTGGGTAAAACGGGGAAAAACAAAGTCAGAACGGGCAGTATGGTCCCAACGGGGACTGTGTCACTTTGGCAGCCGGGTTCCGCTGCCTTTAACTGTTTGGTAAATCAGGTGAAAGCCTCGGGTGATTAGTGCGCATTCATTCAGCTATTTACACAATAAACATATTGCACCCCTAAATGGCAGTCTCCCTGTACCTAAGTGGGGGCCTACCTAGGTTAGGGCGCGTGGACCTTCTGGGCCCAATGTTGTCAGTGGGAGGCAATGGGACAGAGGAGACAACCAGTCCCTCTTCCCATGTGTCAGGTATGGCAGGTAGAGACCTACGGGGGCACGGTATAGGTGGATCCCTGGGCGCTTGGTCAGGTGGCTCGCTGGCGGGCGTTTCCGTCTCTCTCTCTCTCACGGGTTGTGGAACATTATCACGGGAACAATTACCGCGCCATTCTGCATTGGCCAGTCTGCTGGGAAGTCGCCCATTACGGTATCAATCACCTCTTTCTTCTTTTCCCCGCTCGGCACGGGGACTGGAGCCTCATCCATTAGCCTCAAGGGATCTGGGAAACTCTTCAGGTGGTCCCTGGATATGGTAGCCGTGGTCTTCCCCTGATCGTGACTGATCAGATAGGTCTTCTCGTTCTCCCATCCAGTGGGCTGTAAGACATATGGGGTCCTTTCCCATTGATCATCGAGCTTATGCGTCCTCCTCTTGCGCTTCAATACCACATCCTCGGGTTCAAAGGGGGCAGCCGGAGCCCGCTTGTTAAAGCGCTGCTCTTGCTTTTCTCGTATCTGGCACAGATTCCTTTCCACATACTCCTGGATCTGTCGGTACTGCATCTGCCGCTTGGTTTCCCAGTTGTTAGTGGAGGGAAGGGCTTCGGGTGCCTCTATATCCATTTCCAGGTCCACGGGCAGCTGCGCTGGTCGGGCTCTCATCAGATATGTGGGTGTGCACTTGGTGGAACTGCAGGGGATGTTATTGTACATGTCCACCAGGTCAGGCAACTTCTCCGGCCACAAGTTCCTGTCCTCCAACGGTAGTGTCTTGAGGAGGTTCAGGACTAGGTGATTCATTTTCTCACACATCCCGTTAGTCTGGGCATGATATGGTGTAGTCCGGATCTTCTTACACCCGTACAAGTGACAGAACTCTTGGAACACCTCCGCTTCAAAGGCCGAACCCTGGTCTATGAGCACCCTCTCCGGGTAGCCGTGCGGTCGGCAGAAGTAGGCCTGGAAGGCTCTAGCTGCAGTACGGCCCATCAAATCTTTAACAGGGACAACCACCATGAACCTGGAGTAGTGGTCTACAATGGTCAGGGCATAGGTATACCCGCTTCGGCTGGGCGTGAGCTTGACGTGGTCCAGGGCAACCATCTCCAATGGCTGATGAGTGACGATCCGCTGTAGGGGGGCCTTCTGGCTGGCTTCGTCCCTCCTTCTCAGTGTGCAGGGACCACATTCTTGACACCAGGCCTCCACAGACTCCCGTCATCCCACTCCAGTAAAACCACTCTCTCAGCAACATCTCCAGCTTTTTCCAACCGAAGTGCCCTGCGTCATCGTGGTAGGCCTGCAGGACCCTGGGCACACTGGCTTGGGGAACCACCACCTGGGGGACCTTCTCATGGGTCTTCGGATTGATCATCTCCCTGTACAACTGCCCCTGATGTAAGTACAGCCAGTTCCTCTCCTTCCACAGCCGTTGAGCCTCTGAGGGGGCCGTGGGGTCCATCCTGGAGGAGCCCTGTGCGATCTTATCTTTGTCCAGCTGGACCGCAGGTTCCTGATCCTGGGCTTCTTGCCACCCCTGGCAGGGCAGCGGGTCAAGGTTCACCTGTTGTTGGTTAACGCAGGGCTTCTCATCTTGTGGCTGATGGAATGCGGGTAGTTCGATTTCTTCCAGGTCGTCGTCTTCTACCCCTTCATCGGGCAGGTGCGGCATTCGGGACAGCGCATCCGCATTGGTGTTCTTGCGGCCGGCCCTGTACTTGATAGTGAAATCGTAATTGGACAGTCGAGCCATCCACCGCTGCTCCAGGGCGCCCAGCTTGGTCGTATCTAGGGGTGTCAACGGATTGTTGTCCGTGTAGGCAGTAAACTTCGCCACTGCGAGGTAATGCTTGAACCTTTCGGTTATTGCCCACACGAGGGCTAAGAACTCAAGCTTGAAGGAGCTGTAATTTTCGGGGTTCCTTTCCGTCAGCCGGAGTTTTCTGCTAGCATAGGCGATCACCTTTTCCTTCCCATTCTGTACCTGGGACAGGACCGCACCCAGGCCCACATTGCTGGCGTCAATGTAAAGGACGAACGGGAGGCCGTTGTCCGGGTAAGCCAAGATTTCTTCTCCCATCAGGGCTGACTTCAATTGATGGAAAGACTTCTCGTGGTTCTCACCCCAAACAAACGGGGAACCGGGGGCCCTTCCATTCTTGGTCTGTCCCACGAGGAGATCTTGCATGGGCACTGCCATTTTCGTGTACCCCTTGATGAAACGGCGGTAGTAGCCCACCAGGCCCAGGAACTGGCTCACCTCCCTCACTGTGGCCGGTCGTGGCCAACTCTGGATGGCGACAATCTTCTCTGGATCCGGGCCACACCTTCTGCGCTCACCACATATCCGAGGTATTGCACCTTGGGTTTCAGCAGATGGCACTTAGAGGGCTTCAGTTTCATCCCGTACGTGGAGAGGGCTGCGAACACTTCCGCCAGGTGCTCCAGGTGGGCTTCATACATCTTGGAATACACGATCACATCATCCAGATACAATAGCACAGTCTCGAAGTTGAGATGCCCCAAGCAGCACAACATGAGCCGTTGGAAGGTCCCCGGGGCATTGCACAGCCCAAATGGTATACTATTGAACTCGTAGAGTCCCATGCGGGGAGGAAATGCGGTCTTCTCGCAGTCTTCTGGTGCAACCGCCACCTGCCAGTATCCACTGGTAAGGTCAAGGGTAGAGAAATAATTAGCAGTTTTTAGTGCAGCCAGCGACTCTTCAATGCGGAGGAGGGGGTAGGCATCTTTATGCGTTATCTGATTGATCTTCCGGTAATCCACATACATTCTCATGGTACTATCTTTCTTTTTTACCAGCACCAATGGAGCTGCCCAGGGACTACAACTATCCTGGATGACCCCTGCCCCCTTCATGTTCCTCAACATGTCTTTGGCGCATTGATAATGTGCTGGCGGTATCGGCCTATATCTTTCTTAAATGGGTGGATGTGTGCCTGTGGGGATATGATGTTGAACCGCCTTAATCCTCCCAAAGTCTAGCGGGTGCTTGCTGAAAACCTGCTCATACTCCTGTACTACCCTGTATATGTGGCGCCCTTGAGGCTTCCGTCGCATTTACCTAAGAGACTAAAAGAAAGAAGAAGATGCCAAACTGTAAATAGCCCCTGTATGTCTGTCCATTGTTCTTTACAAAGATGACACCCTATTCCTGAATCCTTGGCCCCTGTTCTTTTTGAAGATGACCCCCCTCCACTGTTTATGTGTTACCGGGCCACTGGACTTGAAAGTGGTCCACAGTTAAATGTCTATTTATATGTGTAATGTTTAACCAGGCCACTGGACTTAGTGGCTGGTTCCCCCCCCCCTAAGTTAAAGTTAAAAAGACATTAGGGCCACAGGACTATGTGTGGTCAGCCATCCCCATGTAAATATGTTGCACCAGTTGTGCCCCCTACCAGAATTCTGGTGGGAATATCCATAGCACTTGTGCACTGGACCGTAAAAGTGCACCAAAGACTTTAAAGTTCTATGTTCATGTTTGTAACGTTCAAGAAAATGTGCCAACAGAAAGTAAGTGCAGATACAGGAAGTTCAAGGTCAGTTAGCAAGAAGGGAGTTAGTGGGTTGGTTGAGAGGAGAAGGAGGGGAAGGTAGTTACATCAGCAGAGTGGAGCGAAAGTGACTGAAAGAGAAGTTTCCTGGTGGAGACCCTGGGGCCCAGCTAGGCCCAGGTGACACCACAGACAGTAAATAAAAGGATCCAGGGCCACAGAAGGCTTTCAAGCTTGTGGCCTGTTCCACTAGAACATCGAGTGGAGGGATCAGGCTGCAATCCGGGACGGTCCCTAGACAGAGGGAAGAAAGACATTTCCAGAAAGTGACACCGAGGCCCAGGGTGGTTGCAAGCGCCCCGGGCCACAACCCAACGTAGTTCCCCTGGCAAGAGGGCAAGATTCCATCCAGGCAAGCCTTCTTGACCAGACCCTATGGTGGAGGCCGAGACAAGTTTATCTATAAAGGTCAAGGCTTTGAAGTCAGTTGAGGGAGGAGACATAAACAAGGGTGCACCTTCATTTACCTCAAGAACTACCTGGGATCGGCGGAGGTCCCTGACAGTGGATCCCAGCACACCAGTGGGCAACCGGTTGTCTGCAGCAACTCAAACAGTGAGTAAAAGACCTTGAAACTGCACCCCTGGTGTTGCTTCCTTTATTTCGCCCTGCACCGCATCATTCACAAAACCACCATAGACTCTCACAAGCACCAACGGTTGCCCCGGGGTACCGCTCCACCTGTGGGGAGCAGAACCATCCCAGCTGCCAGTACATCAACCCCGGAGGCCCTATCCAGCAGCGGCGGCTCCATAGCCGCAATCCACAGGTGGCGTCACGAATACTTCCACCAACTTTAATTAAAGTTACCACCCCCACAACTGCCATATTAGTTGACCCCGGCCAGGGTCACGGAGTCGGGCCCCGCCACCACTGACTACCCCCGGACTAGTCCGGCCCGGCACCGAGTGTCCCAGAGCCCTGGGGTGGGCGAGTAAACCTTGGCGCTGTGAACAGGATTTCGTGCCCGGACCCACCGGGAACTGTGCGCCTGACAGAACTGTGCTTTATAGACTGTTTCACTTGCGTGTAAAAACTGTTACTGCCATTGAGACTGCCGAGCGCGGGAAGAAGAGGGGCGTGCCTGCAGAAAAAGCGTGAAAAAAATAAGCCCTGCCCCCTTGTCTGAGAAAAGAGCGCGAGGGGAGAGCCCGCCTCCGCTATGCAAAGTGAAGGATAAGAAATGGCGCGCTAAGAAACTGACTGTCTGGCAGTTAATGCTGCTGTCTGGAGGAAGAGAGAAGATGGCTCCTGCAAGCGGAAGCCAGGAGGAGCTCGGCTGGATCAGGCTTGTGACTGCCGCTGAGCTGAAGGCTGAGGTCGGGAGGATGGCTGACAGGATGAAGGAGCAGAGCAGATGGGAGATAGCCGTGTGGGGGAAGGAGATGGTGCTGGCCATGAGGAATCTGCAGGTGTCTGTGCAGCAAGGCCTGCGTGGAGGTGCCGCCCACACCCATCCAGAGCCCACACCAGCGATGGCGATCCTGCTGCAGAGCATCTCCGGCCTAGATCTGGGTGAGTCCTATACTGCCCCTGCCCGATCGGGTATGCTGACCCCCGCCGGCGTTAATACCAGAGGCCGCTGCGATGCCCGTCGCGATCCCTGCTGCGATCCCGGAGGAGATCCATGCTACGATGCCCATTGAGATCCATGCTGCGATGCCCGCTGAGACCCAAGCTGTGATCCATGCTGCGATCCCGACTGAAGTCCCTGCTGCGACGTCCCGTGCAGCGGCATCCCGTCCGGCCAGGCCAGACAATGACGCAGCTCCGATACCATCACCCGGCAGCAGCCCCACAACAGCTGGAGAACAGGACCAAGGGACTCAGACCAATATGAGCACGGCTTACTTGCAGTCCGGGGCCATGCCAGAATGGGACCCTCGCATTTATCCAAGAGACTAAAAGAAAGAAGAAGATGCCGAACTGTAAATAGCCCCTATATGTCTGTCCATTGTTCTTTTCGAAGATGACACCCTATTCCTGAATCCTTAGCCCCTGTTCTTTTTGAAGATGACCCCCTCCACTGTTTATGTGTTACCGGGCCACTGGACTTGAAAGTGGTCCACAGTTAAATGTCTATTTAGATGTGTAATGTTTAACCAGGCCACTGGACTTAGTGGATGGTTCCCCCCCCCAAGTTAAAGTTAAAAAGACGTTAGGGCCACAGGACTATGTGTGGTTAGCCATCCCAATGTTAATATGTTGCACCAGTTGTGCCCCCTACCAGAATTCTGGTGAGAATATCCATAGCACTTGTGCACTGGACCGTAAAAGTGCACCAAAGACTTTAAAGTTTTATGTTCATGTTTGTAACGTTCAAGAAAATGTGCCTCCCATAAAGGGATGAAATGTTTTACAGTTTTATTGTTTTAAGCATATAAAAATACTTGCAGTTTCTTCCACTGTTTTCTTGTTTCAGCCCGCGGACGTGCTGGGTTTTGCTGTGGGGGAGTGTGGCGCCCCTGAGGCTTCCGTCGCCACAGAGACATTGCACCTCAGCCAGAGGTGTGATGTCCCATCCTGGGTAAGAACAGGGGTAAACGCACAGGCATATTCACACTACACCTATTGTCAGGCATATTTTGGGACCGGGGATAGTGGCAGCTACCCCCATGCTGCATGCTGGGGGGCCGTAAGACCCATCTCTTCTCCCATAGGGTGGGACCTAGCAGCGGGTAAGATGGGAGGAGCCAACAGAAAGTAAGAGCAGATACAGGAAGTTCAAGGTCAGTTAGCAAGAAGGGAGTTAGTGAGTTGGTTGAGAGGAGAAGGAGAGGGAGGTAGTTACCTCAGCAGAGTGGAGCAAAAGTGACTAAAAGAGAAGCTTCCTGGTGGAGACCCTGGGGCCCAGCTAGGCCCAGTGACACCACAGACAATAAAGAAAGGATTCCAGGGCCACAGAAGGCTTTCAAGCTCGTGGACTTTTCCACTAGAACATTGGGTGGAGGGATCAGGCTGCAATCGAGGACGGTCCCCAGACAGAGGGAAGAAAGACATTTCCAGAAAGTGACACCGAGGCCCAGGGTGGTTGCAAGCACCCCGGGCCACAACCCACCGTAGCTCCCCTGGGAAGAGGGCAAAATTCCATCCAGGCAAGCCTTCTTGACCAGACCCTATGGTGGAGGCCGAGACAAGTTTATCTATAAAGGTCAAGGCTTTGAAGTCAGTTGAGGGAGGAGACATAAACAAGGGTGCACCGGCATTTACCTCAAGAACTACCCGGGATCGGCGGAGGTCCCTGACAGTGGATCCCAGCACACCAGTGGGCAACCGGTTGTCAAGAGAAACTCAAACAGTGAGTAAAAGACCTTGAAACTGCACCCCTGGTGTTGCTTCCTTTATTTCGCCCTGCACCGCATCATTCACAAAACCACCATAGATTCTCACAAGCACCAACGGTTGCCCCGGGGTACCGCTCCACCTGTGGGAAGCAGAACCATCCCAGCTGCCAGTACATCAGCCCCGGAGGCCCTATCCAGCGGCGGCTCCATAGCCGCAATCCACAGGTGGCGTCACGAATACTTCCACCAACTTTAATTAAAGTTACCACCCCCACAACTGCCATATTAGTTGACCCCGCCAGGGTTACAGAGTCGGGCCCCGCCACCACTGACTACCCCCGGACTAGTCCGGCCCAGCACCGAGTGTCCCAGAGCCCTGGGGTGGGCGAGTCATATACCCAGTCTTTGTGGTGTACTAGGGTAGACTCAGTGCCGACATGTAACTCCCGACACCACTCCTCTAATGGCGTAGATGGTGTGTCACTGCCCAGGTTGTGTGTAGGGGTAGTGGGGGTGGTGTCATGGATGGCGTGGGAGTCTATGGTAAACAGCTTAGCTATGGTGGCGTAGCAGGGGAGCCTAACCTCTTCCTCCCCGCAATTCAGCACTCTCACAGGCACTCTCCTTTTCTTGACGTCAATCACCCCCCTGGCTGCCATTACTGTGGGCCAGTGCTCTGAAGGCGAGGGTTCCACCAACGCCGGGTAATCTCGTCTCTGGGGGCCTACTGCTGCTCTACACCAAATCATCATCTCGCTTCTTGGCGGGACCACTAAAGGGGCTGCGTCCATCACCCGCACTCCACCAATCTCTCCACTTATCAGGTTCACTTGCTGCCGGTGCAGGAGGGCCCGGATTTCACGCTGTAGGGCCCTTTGCCGACCTCCTCCTGCAGTGGCAGACAGTTGCTGCAGCAAGCTCAACACCTCTCCCATACAGTACTCAATCACATTGGTCCCTAGGACCACTTTTGGGTTACGGTCACTGGACTCATTCAGCAGCACAATCATCCCTTGGCGTTTCAGCTGGGTCCGTCCCACGGTCAGGGTCACCTCCTTGAGTCCCACTTGGGTCATAGGGAGCCCATTGGCCGCAATAACGGTCATGCTATCATCGGGAGGGGCGAGTTCACTATCGGCCCAATATCGCTGGTACAATGAGTAAGGCATAGTAGTTACCTGCGATCCGGTGTCCAACAAGGCCATGGTCGGGACTCCATCCACTGCCAGATGATGGGGCGGCCTCAAACAAACCGGTCTCGCCAATCAGCCGGGCCACGAGGGTCTACTCCTGAGGATTGGCCCTTGGCCTCAGGGGTTGCTCTTTTAACGGGCATCGCCTAGAGTAATGGCCAGGCTTGTTGCACCTGTAGCACACAGGCGACCCGTACCGCAAATCGGTTTTCTTCCTTCGCTGCATCCAAGGGACGTCCTCTGGGCTGTCGGTGAGCTGGATCGTCTCCGGAGGCTTGACTCTCGGCGGGAGCTTGAGTGCGGCGATCACTCGGGCGAGGTCCTCACTCATGTGTTGTACTTTCTCGGCCAGCTCCTCTCTCGCCCCGGCGGGCGCAGCATGGGATGTCAGGGCCAGGAGTGGAGGCGCCACCGAGACGGGAGCAGATTCAGCTGGCCAAGGGGCCGCGTCAGGGGCGCCAACTTCAAGGGGTTGCAGGGCTTTTATGGCCCGTTCTTTCAGTACCACAAAGTCCAGTTCAGGGTGCTCCAGGGCTCACAACCGCAGCTGCTTGTGATCTTCGGCGGACCCCAGTCCCCGCAGAAACTGTTCCACTAACATCTTATTGCTGTCGGCCTCGTTGATGGTATCCACCCGCTTCAGGGTTCGGAGGATTGTCTGCAGGCGCAGGGCATAATCTCTGATACTGTCTGTGGGTCGCTGCCGACAGTGGTAGAACTGCATCCGTAGCTCGGCTTCGGTGCGGGTCTCAAAGGCTGTCTGGAGCTTTTCAAAGATGGTGGTCACTGAGGCCCGGTCCACGTCAGCCCAGGTCTCCGTCTCCTGCTCGGCCGCACCGGTCAGCTGCCCCAGCACTACCACCGTACGCTGTCTGCCGGACATGGCATACAGGTCGAGAACCGAGCATATCTTTTTCCAGAAAGCCTGTAACGTGTCAGGCTTCCCACCGTACTGGGGTAACCAGGCAGCGCCGGGCACGTAGGGCAGAGAGATCGGCATTACCTGGGCGACCGCCAGACCCGCGGCCTCCTCCGCTCGTGCGACCGGAGCGGGGGCTATTGCATCTCCATCTTCGGGCACCGCCACTCCTGCGGCTGATGTCCCTTCACCGTCTCCGGTAGGCACAGACATCTTCCTTCCGTCCCCCCTTGGTCTTTTCCGAGCACTCTCCTTGCTTTCCGCACTGCTCTCGGGGAGCGGGGTTTCGCTTTTTGCACCCTTTCTGTTCAGGGAAGACAGCTCGGGCGGGAACTTTTCGCTCCAAAGATGGTGGATTCTGCAATTTTTCAGCGGGACGCCAACAGCAATTTCAAGGCGCACTTCCACAGGTAAGTGGATGGTTCTATCCTGTTCGCAGACGCCAGAAGAGTCGATGTGTACCGCCCCACGGGCTCGGCTGCGACCGCCGAGCCGCTCGGATCCGTGCTCGTACGGTGGGTGGTGGCTCGAGCCTCTCATGGACCCGGGGGGTCACGTCGCTCTGCAAGGGAGTTGGCGCTATAGGCAGGGACTTGACGGGGAGGTTCCACGGCCAGGGCAGCGGTGGTTTGTTTTGGGATGTAAGTTCGTGACGCCACCCACGGGTTGTGGTGAATAGATGGACACCACTGCTGCCGTTAACTAGGCCTCCCAGGGACGGTGTTGCGCAGCTTAGTGTTGACCCCTCCGTGGGTAAGGGAATGATGGTCCCTGGGGCCGAGGGAGGTGCTGAGGCGTGGGAGCGGGATCAGTTGATTCGACTCAGCCCTGTCAGTTCAGGGCTTTGCACTGGGTCTGAGTACCCCTCCTGGTGCTCCGGTTTGCAATCGGTTCCCCGGTTCGGTACCGGTGGACCACCGCCCGACCCCGATCTCTACAGTTCCACCGGCTGTTATCCCAGCTCTTGCAGACGGCCACCACCGTCTGCCTCCTTGCCAAAGGTGACTGGGCTCCGACCCAGCCACCGGAGTAGTCTGTTGGCAGACCTGGGCACAGGACTGCCCTTGAACTTGACTTCTCTCTACCCTGCTCTAGAACCAGACTCTGTGTTTTCCCGCCTCCAGGCCTGTGAACTCCTCGGTGGGCGGAGCCAACAACCTGGCTCCGTCCCCCTGGTGTGGACATCAAACCCGGAGGGTGGTGACAAGGTTTCAAGGTTGGCTGTTGTCACATGGTCGGGGAGGGGGGGTGATGTGTGTGTGACTACCTGGAATGACCTGACTAGTCCAGGGTGTCACACAGCCTCACTCACCTCCCCCGCTTGTCTCCGTCCAGCTCCTCCTCGGCATGTTCACCTCCCCCGCTTGTCTCCGTCCAGCTCCTCCTCGGCATGTGGCTGTGCTGCGCTGATTGGTGGCCATGACTAACAGACATGGCCACACACAGAGCACACTAACACTGCTGTATATATATCACAGGAGAGGCTGGGGACATACAGCAATGGGGGGACATACAGCTCTAGAGGGGGGCATTCAGATCTGAGGTGGTATACAGCACTGGGGTGGGGGATGTACAGCTCTGGGGGGTATATAGCACTAGGGTGGGGGACGTACAACTCTGGGGGTGGTATACAGCACTGTGGTGGGTGACATACAGCTCTGGGGTGGTGTACTGCACTGGAGTGGGGGGACATACAGCTCTGGGGTTATACAGCACTGGAGTGGAGGACAAACAGCTCAGGGGTGTATACAGCACTGGCACTGGAGTGGGGGACAAACAGCTCTGAGGGTATACAGCACTGGAGTTGGGTGAATAGACAGTTCTGGGGGTATATAGCACTGGGGTGGGGTGAATAGGGAGTTCTGGGGTTATATAGCACTTGAGTGGAGTTAATAGACAGTTCTTGGGGTATTCAGCACTGGGGTGGGGTGAACAGATAGTTCTGTGGGTATATAGCACTGGGTGGGGTGAATAGACAGTTCTGGGGGTATATGGCACTGGAGTGGGGTGAATAGACAGTTCTGGGGGTATATAACACTGGGTGGGGTGAATAGACAGTTCTGGGGGTATATAGCACTTGGGTGGGGTTAATAGACAGTTCTGGGGGGTATATAGCACTGGGTGGGGTTGATAGACAGTTCTGGGGGTATATAGCACTGGGATGGGGTGAATAGAGAGTTCTGGGGGTATATAGCACTTGGGTGGGGTTAATAGACAGTTTTGGGGGTATATAGCACTGGGTGGTGTGAATAGACAGTTCTGGGGGTATATAGCACTGGGGTGGGGTGAATAGACAGTTCTGGGGGTATATAACACTGGGTGGGGTGAATAGACAGTTCTGGGGGTATATAGCACTTGGGTGGGGTTAATAGACAGTTCTGGGGGGTATATAGCACTGGGTCTGGTTGATAGACAGTTCTGGGGGTATATAGCACTGCGTGGTGTGAATAGACAGTTCTGGGGGTATATAGCACTGGGGTGGGGTGAATAGACAGTTCTGGGGGTATATAGCACTGGGATGGGGTGAATAGACAGTTCTGGGGGTATATAGCACTGGGGTGGGGTGAATAGACAGTTCTGGGGGTATATAGCACTGGGATGGGGTGAATAGAGAGTTCTGGGGGTATATAGCACTTGGGTGGGGTTAATAGACAGTTTTGAGGGTATATAGCACTGGGTGGTGTGAATAGACAGTTCTGGGGGTATATAGCACTGGGGTGGGGTGAATAGACAGTTCTGGGGGTATATAGCACTGGGATGGGGTGAATAGAGAGTTCTGGGGGTATATAGCACTTGGGTGGGGTTAATAGACAGTTTTGGGGGTATATAGCACTGGGTGGTGTGAATAGACAGTTCTGGGGGTATATAGCACTGAGTGGGGTAAATAGACAGTTCTGGGGTATATAGCACTGGGTGGGGGGGACAGGACATACAGCTCAGCGTGAAGTTGATGCTTCGGCTCCTGTCTGACAGTGTCTTCATCTGTGGGTTGAGCCTAGAATGTACGGGCAACTTCCAGGTTAGTGGGCGTGACCAGCTTCATGACAAGTCATACCTGGAAGAAGCCCGTACAGTCTAGCATCTACGTTTTCTATTGGACGCAGTGCACGCTGCATGCTAGCTCCGCCCACAGATGAACTGAGGCCCTGCAGACTGCAGAGAAGGCTGCGTGCAGGTGTGGATGTAAGAGCCATCAGCCAGGGAAGTGCGGCCTGCCGGCATGAGTGCTGTGGGCCCCGAAACTGGGCCCGGGGGCCGCAGCATACATTACCGCCCTTACTGAATTGTGCGGACGCCGTCCCTGGCCGCTGGGGAGACTCAGAGTGCTTCATTAGTCGGCCCGACAGCGCCCCCCCTGACACTGCGCCCGGGGCAGATGCCCCGCCAGCCCCCCTAGATACGCCTCTGCCTGATACCTCAGGGGTGCTACATTAGCACCATCTTCTGGACATTTGATTTTACTACATAGCCTTTCCTGTCCTTTGACCACCTGCTATAGCTGGATTGACAATTTGTCTTCCCTTTACAAATTCTGCAGTAGACACTTTTAATCCTATTTAGGAGTTATCTGAACAACTGTTGTGTTACAATTTGTATATAATATTGGGTTTAACTTATTTTCCTTAAATTATAGGCTTTTCTACATATATATTTATTTTTGCACTGGATCACATTATAGGACTTGATCATTGTTTACTCCATATTGCACTTTAGCAAAGTATTTCCTTAATAGAGTTGACTGTATTTTTGAGTTTCTACTAGTATTATATTTAATTGATATAACCCTATTTATTACTGCGGAAATTTTTGTAGGTGCTCTTAGTTTTGATATGCTTGATGGTCCTCCTATTTATGCTGTAACATTTTCATGTTTTATTCATTTTTCTATTTTTAATATATATCAATAAAAAGAATTGTTTTATATTGGAATTCTTGCTCCTTTTATTTGGGGGATTACATGATATACAAAGTAACGAAAATCCAGCGGATCACAGGCAGATGAATTAAAAACTTTCCTTTATACTGCTAACTACTGTATTTTTCCAAAAATAAGACACTGTCTTATAATTTTTTGTTCCCCCAAAAAGCACTAGGGCTTATTTTTGGAGGTCTTATTTTTGGAGAAACACGGTTAGAGAGTAAGTTTACCCCCCAATAAAGCAGACCTTCCACTTCCCAGGAGACTCATACTTGCCAGACCCGGACGTCTGCGTGGCTCCCAGGCCCTCCCTGTGATCTCCAGTGGGTGCTGCACGCTGTCCTCCCTTGCTTTTGGCTGACACACTCACACACAGTAGATCACACACACACAGCAGATCTGAGATCACACACACACACACACACACACACACACAGCAGATCGCAGATCACACACACACACGCACAGCAGATCACAGATCGCAGATCACACACACACACACACACACGCACACACACGTCACATCCAGCGTTAAACAATGCTTCTGGCAGCAGTGTTTGGGGGCAGAAAACAAACAAAAACGAACATTACCGATTTTTAGGGAAGTTGTCGGGGTTACTGAGCTTTGACAAACAAGTTAAGGCTTGTACCGAATTTTAAATTAGCAAACCTTTACCAAACAGGTTCGCTCATCTCTAATTACTAGAGATAAGCGGAGCTGTGGAAGTTCAGTTCGACAGGTTCAGCCAAACTTTAAATTAAGATCGGTTTGGGACCCGAACTTGAATTGAACCCCAATGGAAGTTACTAATTGGGCAATTCAGGTCTAAAGGGGGCTTTACACGCTACGACAACGCTAATGCTAAGTCGTTGGGGTCACGGAATTGGTGACGCACATCCGGCCGCATTAGCGATGCCGTTGCGTGTGACACCTATGAGCGATTTTGCATTGTCGCAAAAACGTGCAAAATCGCTCATCGGTGACATGGGGGTCCATTCTCAAATATCGTTACTGCAGCAGTAACGATGTTGTTCCTCGTTCCTGCGGCAGCACACATCGCTCAGTGTGACACCGCAGGAACGAAGAAGCTCTCCTTACCTGCCTCCCGGCCGCTATGCGGAAGGAAGGAGGTGGGCGGGATGTTACGTCCCGCTCATCTCCGCCCCTCCGCTTCTATTGGGCGATGGTTCAGTGACGCAGCTGTGACGTTGCTGTGACGCTGAACGAACCGCCCCCTTAGAAAGGAGGCGGTTCGCCTGTCACAGCGACGTCGCCGGGCAGGTAAGTATGTGTGACAAGTCTGGACGATGTTGTGCGACACGGGCAGCGATTTGCCCGTGTCGCACAACAGATGGGGGCGGGTACCCACGCTAGCGATATCGGTACCGATATCGCAGCGTGTAAAGCGGCCTTCAGCCTACATGCAGCCAGCCATAAACAGATCACTTACAGGGACGAGCGGGCCGGGTTTTTAAATATTTTTTGGGGAGAATACTACATGCTATCATGCTGTTGTTACATGCAGTGCGAGTGGATCAAACACTGCAAGCGCCTCGCAGTGGGCTGAGTACCAAGCGTAGCTTAGCACAGCGATGCTCACGTGTGTGGTGTTCATACATAAAGCACCCAAACTCCAAATCCGAACTCTGGTTATTGTGTAAAGTCTGTGTTTGGTATGAACATCGAACTTCAGGTATCATCTCTAAGAATTACCAAAATATCACATATGGTTCATTAGGTAATTTCACAACATAGGGCAGATTAATCTGTCCAACCTACTGTATAAGACGTTTATCAAAGTTAGAGGATCTGTCACCATTTCAAAAGTGGACAGTTTTTCATTTTATTCCTGCTTCTCACTTTTTATTTTTTAATCTGCCATATGGTTCCAAAGATATGGGCCTTTATATTTAAAGTTGTTATGGTCTTCACTAATGGGGCATGGCTCATAAAATTCTCTGCATAATTATCCTGAGTCACGCCCCTTATAAAGACCATGCACATCTTCTCTGGAGACCCCTTTTATACATTAAGAAACAATTGGTTTGATTTGTAAGGAAAGCTCGCACCACTTTGAATATAGAGCTGTGATAGCTTAGAAAAAAGACATCTTAGAGGAGATCTCATTTATATGTAGAAATACATGTGTGGTCAATATAAAAGACTGGCACATGACTTATTTCTTCCAAAGACAATACTAAGGACCAGGTGGCATACACTGCGAGTGGAAGAAAAGCGATTCCGACACCTAAATAGGAAAGGGTTCTTTACAGTTAGTCAGATTATGGATTATGGAGTGCCCTACCACAAGAGGAAGTAATGGCTGACATTATAGCTACTTTTAAAAAAAGGGCTGGATGATTTCCTCAGTACACACAACATTGTCGGTTATAAATGATTTAATGACAAAATGTATAATTAGTGGAGGAAGGTTGAACTAGATGGACCTAGGTCTTTTTTCATCCTATGTAACTATGATACAGGCAGATGAGACAGAATAAGAGTTCAGAAAAATCGCTTAAATCCACCTTTGGCATAGGCGCCACTTTCCATAGAGAATTTTTTTTATACAATTTGTATGTGGATTTAAATTTGGAATCATGATTGCTTTTCATACCCTATTATCCTATACTTGAGCTGCTCTTCTAGTACTGGATCACATAAAAAAATTGTTGATTTTGTTTTAGCAAAGTATGTAGAACAGGGCTGGGCAAAGTGCAGTCCGTGAGCCACATCCGGCCCAAGGCTGTTCCAGTCCTGCCCGTGGACCGAGACAGCCAAAAGGATGAAAACAGAGGACCCTAGGCTGCACTGTGCCGAGGACACCTGGTGGCATCGCTATCTGCAGCCACCGGAAGCAGATAGCAGTGACTATATTGGTGGAGGAGGGGCTACCCGAAAAATCCTTTCTTTTCATGAACACACCTTGTTTGACTGAGCACCACACAGGTGAGCGGACTACACTTCTCATTAATTGACTTAAACTGTTGCTGCTATAGGAGGCAGCCATGCCCCTTACACATGTTTGTCACCAATTGTAGATTATTAAAAATAAAATAAACAAAAAAAGTACACATATTTGGTATTGCTGTGTCTATAACAACCCAAGCTATAAAACAGAAGATAATCCAGTGACTGTCGGTAGTAGAATTTTTCTTAAAACGACCCCTTTATTGTAGACATGTTAAAATACAGTGAAGCATGTTGCAGGCTATAGGAACAACCATCCTACGCGTTTCAGATATAGGTAGCCTTACAGGGAAAGAGATAGACAGAGGCAGACAGATTGGCACAGACAGTCATAACACAGACAGAGAAAGACAGGCAGGGAAAGACAGACAGAGGCAGATAGACACAGACAGACAGGCACAGACAAAGATAGGCACATACAGACAGACAGACAGAGACAGGAAGACAGGGAAAGGAAAGCGAAAGACAGGGAAAGAGACAGGCAGTCTGGGAAAGAGACAGACAAAGGAAAAAAGGGAAAGAAACAGACAAAAAAACAGACAGAAGGTAGAAGGACAGGCAGACAGTGAAAGAGACAGACAGTGCACATACAGACAGACAAATTAGACTGGGAAAGAGACAGACAGGAAAAGAGACAAAGAAAGAGAGAGACAAAGAGACAGACAGGGAAAGAGACTGACAGACTGGGAAAGAGACAGACAGGGAAAGAGACAGACATAGAGACAAAGAAAGAGACAGACAAAGGGACAGGGAAAGAGACAGACAGAGGGACAGGGAAAGAAACAGACAGGGTAAGAGACATACAGAGAGACAGACAGGGAAAGAATCAGACAAGGAAAGAGACAGATAGAGAGAGACAGACAAAGGCGGACAGGGAAAGAGACAGACAGAGAGACAGGGAAATAGACAGACAGGGAAACATACAGACAGACAAATAGACTGGGAAAGAGACAGACAGGAAAAGAGACAAAGAGACAGACAGACAAAGAGACAGACAGGGAAAGAGACAGACAGGGAAAGAGACAGACAGGGAAAGAGACAGACAGTGAAATAAACTGAGAGACAGATAAAGACAGACAGACAGAGAGACAAATAGAGAAAGACAAACCGAGATAGACAGAGAGATAGAGAAATAGATAGACAGGCAGGGAAAAAGACAGACAGAAACACAGAGACAGACAGGGAAAGAGACAGACAGACACAGAGGCAAACACACAGAGATAGACACATAGAGACTGACAGACAAAGAGATTAAGAGAGAGACAGAAAGAGAGACTGAGACAGACACGGATAGAGACAGAGACCAACAGACAGAGACAGACAGGGAAAGAAATAGAGAGACAGACAAAGAGATAGAGAGACAGAAAGGGAAAGAGACAGACAGGGAAAGAGACAGACAGGGAAAGAGACAGACAGGGAAAGAGACAGACAGAGAGACAGACACACAGAGACAGGCATAAAGAGACAGACAGAGAGAGAGAGACCGTTACTATCCCGGGCAACACTGGGTACTACAGCTAGTATGCAATATATTGAGACAAATTGGTGGAAACAATTCATTACAGTCCCCCAGGATTTTAATGGACTTAGATCCAATTCATAACGTTTAATTCTCCTGTTGTAATTCATAAAATATGGTGGGGTATTTTATGAATTACAACAGGAGAATTAAATGTTCTTAATAAGTGAGTACGCCATGAGGTCTACACAGACGTTTGGCCACCTCACTTAAGTCCATGTTGCTCAGCTGTGGATAGTCCCTTGTACAGCGGTAACGTTGTAAGGACAAGCTTCCCTTTGTGTCCTTGTAAACTCAAACTGTGATTCCTGGACTTACAAATCGGCATTGTAGATCTCCCACATCATTTCCTAGGAGAATATCTGCAGGCAGGCTGCTCATCACCCCAACCACACATTGCTTGACCTCAAAGTCCAGATTTACAGTCGCCTTTGGGATATTCCTCCTTTGTCCTCCAGCCAATTCAATAACAATCCCTGGTCCATGATGTATTGCCTCTGGCTGAACCCCTCAGGGATCAGCTATTGTGAGAAGTTCCCCAGAGTCACAAAATCCAATAACTCTCTGCCCATCCAGCACAACATCCTGTAAGTGATTACTTTGATGGTAAGAGGAACTTGGGGCTGTGGCTCGCATCCCATAAACCCCTAGTGGACAACTATGAGTGTCCAAGTAATTAAGCAAGTCAACTTGAAGGGGTGAGAACTCTTCCCCCATTGTATTTGTCTGTAAAGAAGGAACAGGTCGATTTGGTGAAATTGTGTCACCCCAGTGGTCCGCTTTTGTATATAGTTTGCACTGGTTACAGTGCCCCCTAGCCGAATTCATTGACCACAGGAGTTAAAACCCTTCTGGCATGGCCGAAGTAATGAAGCGTGGTCAGAAACGCTCTGCCCAAAGCCTACGTTGGGGGTTAGTTGGTGGCGGATCTCCCTCATCAGTATTGTTGTTTACATCTGGACAGCGGCGTAAGACTGAGCGTGCAATGACTACTTTAACGTTTTTACCTTTTTTTTTTTATCGCATCTGCAGTCAACACTTTCCTAACTCTAGACCAGAACAAGTTAGGAGCAGTGGAGAGAAGACGGTCTCTGAGAGGGAGCTGCGACATAGCTTTCTCAGGGCCGAGCGCTGAGGACCAGACAGGGCACAGAAGCATAGTAGAGCCAGGAGCCATGACCGGAATAGCGGCATCAGTAAAAGGCTTGTGCTGCCTGCTATACGGGTGAGAACTAGTACCAACAAAAGGAATAGGGCCGCAGTGTAGGTTCAAGCCGCAGGGACCCACAATTTACAGCGCAAGAAGGATGGCCTCTGAACCCACCCGGCTAGGTGGATCCCCTCAATTGCTATAGACAGAGACAGACAGAGACAGACAGAGACAGACAGACACAGACAGACGGAGACTGGGAGACAGACAGAGACAGTTACTATCACAGCAACGCTCGGGTACTACAGCTAGTATAGAATACAGGATGAAATAATTATTATTGCAGTCAGTATTGGTATTATTTATCATATTGGTTGTTTTTTTAGCTCAAGCACTATTCACTTTGGTCTATATACAGTACATCTTTTTTACATTAGACCCAATGTAATAAATATCACCAATACTGACGAATAATAATTTTTTCAACCTGTATTCTATATTATGTCCACAAGATGGCAGAAAAGTATAACAAATCAAATATCAATACCAAGATTACTTGTTATATTTTGCTGCCATCCTGTGGACATAATATAGAATTATAGAACTAGATTCTTGAAGAGTTCTCTCATTGATTCCAATCTATATGAAAATAACTGAGAATCATTACCTTAGAGTTCAATAGTAGCCCTCACAAGAATATATGAACTAGTCTCAATCATTATACTGACCAAAATTGAATGCATCCATACTCGATGATTGAGTGACATCAGTGGATCCGTTGTGTCCAATATCTGAACCGGTCAGAAAATTACCATCACAAAGTATTGTGTCACCTCAGTTCATAGCGGCATTATAGAAATTATTCCTCATTGAGTGTCCAAAACAGGCCTTAATGGGTCGATAAATTGGAATTAATGAAAGAACTCTTCAAGAATATAGTTGAGACGCCCCTGATGAGCCCTGAGATTACTATTATCAGAAAGGGCGAAACGCTTTGCTCGATTCTTGGATAGCAATTCTTAGCTTCTAGTTACTATTCAGTTACTATCTGCTACTGAGCACACAGACTGATTGTTACACATGACTACCCATACGCCCCAATCCCTGATAGCCCTGGGTGATGATACAGACAAATTAGTTACCCCGGACTGTGCACCTTTTCTCTCTGTGGTTTTACTGCTTTGGGTTAAAACACTCCTTTGAGTTAGTGCACACTATTTAGAACTAGGGAGGGAATTGCTTAGGGTATAGTCATAGTGGAACAGGGGCGTCACTGTTAATTAGGACGCCGACCCCCGTGTGATAGGAAGGGAAAGGATAGGGTTGCAGGCCCCTCCCCCCTTTCCTCTCCAATTATTGTTATTTTAGTGTTGTTTATATGTATGTATGTAAATTTGATAATCAATAAAAGGAATTTTATACAAAAGTAGTAAAGACTAAGGTTTGAGACAGAGACAGACAAACAGAGACAGACAAACAAACAGATAGAGACAGACGGACAGACACAGACAGACGGACAGACAGAGACAGACAGACAGACACAAACAGACAAAGATGAGAGACAGACAGAGAGACAGTTACTATTCCGGGCAACGCCCGGATACTACAGCTAGTCTAATATATAAAGCTGAGTGTATGTGTTAGTGTATGTCCACTAAAGGAATTCACACCGTCGCATTTACAATCACGAAATTTTGCACAGACACCTCATGTGACTCAGGGAACGTCATAGACTATGTTTTGATGGGAAAATTTAACCCCACGCTTTATAGTTGCTCTCCAAAAGACCTGCTTACAATAAAGTCAATGGAGCTGGAAGCTACAGGTCAATAGTAGGAGCTGTGATTGGTTGCTATACTAACAAAGGACATTCATAGTATAAGAAGATTCTGTGTGAGGTAATATGATATCGGTGGAGAGAGGGATAGAGAGACGGAAAGAGAGAGAGACAGAGAGAGACAGACAGGGAAAGGGACAGAGAGATAGAGACAGATAGGGAAAAGACAGACATAGGCAGACAGACACAGACAGGCACAGACAGAGAAACAGGCAGACAGGGAAAGAGAGACAGGGAAAGAGAAACAGGGAAAGAGAAACAGGGAAAGAGAGACAGGGAAAGAGAGACAGGGAAAGAGAGACAGGGAAAGAGACAGACAGACAGACAGGGAAAGAGACAGACAGGGAAAGAGACAGACAGGGAAAGAGACAGACAGGGAAAGAGATAGACAGAGGCAGACAGACAGGCACAGACAGTCATAGGCACAGACAGAGAGAGAGACAGACAGGGAAAGAGAGACAGGGAAAGAGACAGACAGGGAAAAAGACAGACAGGGAAAGAGACAGACAGACTGGGAAAGAGACAGAGAGACAGAGAGACAGGGAAAGACAGACAGAGGCAAATAGACACAGACAGACAGGCACAGACAGAGATAGGCACATACAGACAGACAGAGACAGGAAGACAGGGAAATGAAAGAGAAAGACAAGGAAAGAGACAGACAGGGAAATAGAGAGGCAGACAGGGAAAGAGACAGACAGGGAAAGAGACAGACAGAGACAGACAAAGGCAGACAGGGAAAGAGATAGACAGACACAGAGACAAACACACAGAGATAGACACACAGAGATACACACACAGAGACTGACAGACAAAGAGATAGAGAGAGACAGACAGAGAGACTGAGACATACACGGATAGAGACAGAGACCGACAGACAGACAGACAGAGACAAACAGGGAAAGAGATAGAGAATCAGACAAAGAGATAGAGAGACAGACAGGGAAAGAGACCGACAGAGAGACAGACACAAAGAGACAGGCATAAAGAGACAGAGAGAGAGAGAGATACAGTTACTATCCCGGGCAACACTGGGTACTACAGCTAGTATACAATATATCAAGAAAAATTGGTGGAAACAATTCATTATAGTCCCCCAGGATTTTAATGGACTTAGATCCAATTCATAACGTTTAATTCTCCTGTTGTAATTCATAAAATATGGTGGGGTATTTTATGAATTACAACAGGAGAATTAAATGTTCTTAATAAGTGAGTACGCCATGAGGTCTACACAGACGTTTGGCCACCTCACTTAAGTCCATGTTGCTCAGCTGTGGATAGTCCCTTGTACAGCGGTAATGTTGTAAGGACAAGCTTCCCTTTGTGTCCTCGTAAACTCAAACTGATTCCTGGACCCACAAATCGGCATTGTAGATCTCCCACATCATTTCCTAGGAGAATATCTGCAGGCAGGCTGCTCATCACCCCAACCACACATTGCTTGACCCCAAAGTCCAGATTTACAGTCGCCTTTGGGATATTCCTCCTTTGTCCTCCAGCCAATTCAATAACAATCCCTGGTCCATGATGTATTGCCTCTGGCTGAACCACTCAGGGATCAGCTATTGTGAGAAATTCCCCAGAGTCACAAAATCCAATAACTCTCTGCCCATCCAGCACAACCTCCTGTAAGTGATTACTTTGATGGTAAGAGGAACTTGGGGCTGTGGCTCGCATCCCATAAACCTGTAGTGGACGACTATGAGTGTCCAAGTAATCAAGCAAGTCAACTTGAAGGGGTGAGAACTCTTCCCCCATTGTATTTGTCTGTAAAGAAGGAACAGGTCGATTTGGTGAAATTGTGTCACCCCAGTGGTCCGCTTTTGTATATAGTTTACACTGGTTACAGTGCCCCCTAGCCGAATTCATTGACCACAGGAGTTAAAATCCATCTGGCATGACCGAAGTAATGAAGCTTGGTCAGAAACGCTCTGCCCAAAGCCTACATTGGGGGTTAGTTGGTGGCGGATCTCCCTCATCAGTATTGTTGTTTACATCTGGACAGCGGCGTAAAGGTCCAGTCACACTAAGCAACTTACCAGCGATCCCAACAACGATAGGGATCGCTGGTAAGTTGCTAGGAGGTTGCTGGTGAGATGTCACACTGCGACGCTCCAGCGATCCCACCAGCAACCTGACCTGTCAGGGATCGCTGGAGCGTCGCTACACAAGTTGCTGGTGAGCTCACCAGCAACCAGTGACCAGCCCCCAGCGCCGCGTGGAAGATGCTGCGCTTGGTAACTAAGGTAAATATCGGGTAACCAACCCGATATTTACCTTGGTTACCACTGCACAGAGCTACACGTGTAGAGAGCAGGGAGCAGCGCACACTGAGCGCTGGCTCCCTGCTCTCCTAGTTACAGCACACATCGGGTTAATTACCCGATGTGTGCTGCATCTACATGTGCAGAGAGCAGGGAGCAGCGCACACCGCTTAGTGCTGGCTCCTTGCTCTCCTAGCTACAGCACACATCGGGTTAATTACCCGATGTATGCTGCAGCTAAATGTGCACAGAGCAGGGAGCAGCGCACACCGCTTAGCGCTGGCTCCTTGCTCTCCTAGCTACAGCACACATCGGGTTAATTAACCCGATGTGTGCTGCAGCTACATGTGCACAGAGCAGGAGCCGGCACTGACAGTGAGAGCGGAGGAGGCTGGTATCAAAGGTAAATATCGGGTAACCAAGGACAGGGCTTCTTGGTTACCCGATGTTTACATTGGTTACCAGCCTCTGCAGAAGCCGGCTCCTGCTGCCTGCACATTTAGCTGTTGCTGTCTCGCTGTCACACACAGCGATCTGTGCTTCACAGCGGGACAGCAACAACTAAAAAATGGCCCAGGACATTCAGCAACAACCAACGACCTCACAGCAGGGGCCAGGTTGTTGCTGGATGTCACACACAGCAACATCACTAGCAACGTCACAAAAGTTGTTCGTTAGCAGCGATGTTGCTAGCGATGTTGCTTAGTGTGACGGGGCCTTTAGACTGAGCGTGCAATGACTACTTTACCGTTTTTACCTTTTTTTTTATCGCATCTGCAGTCATCTAGAGTCCTAACTCTAGACCAGAACAAGTTAGGAGCAGTGGAGAGAAGACGGTCTCTGAGAGGGAGCTGCGACATAGCTTTCTCAGGGCCAAGCGCTGAGGACCAGACAGGGCACAGAAGCATAGTAGAGCCAGGAGCCATGACTGGAATAGCGGCATCAGTAAAAGGCTTGTGCTGCCTGCTATACGGGTGAGAACTAGTACCAACAAAAGGAATGGGGCCGCAGTGTAGGTTCAAGCCGCAGGGACCCACAATTTACAGCGCAAGAAGGATGGCCTCTGAACCCACCCGGCTAGGTGGATCCCCTCAATTGCTATAGACAGAGACAGACAGACAGAGACAGACAGAGACAGACAGAGACAGACAGAGACAGACAGACACAGACAGACACAGACAGACACAGACAGACACAGACAGACGGAGACTGGGAGACAGACAGAGACAGTTACCATCACAGCAACGCTCGGGTACTACAGCTAGTATAGAATACAGGATGAAATAATTATTATTGCAGTCAGTATTGGTATTATTTATAACATTGGGTTATTTCTTGCCCAAGCACTATTCACGTTGGTCTATATACAGCACATCTTATTTTACATTAGACCCAATGTAATAAATATCACCAATACTGACTAATAATAATTTTTTTAACCTGTATTCTATATTATGTCCCCACGATGGCAGCAAAGTATAACAAATCAAATATCAATACCAAGATTACTTGTTGTATTTTGCTGCCATCCTGTGGACATAATATAGAATTATAGAACTAGATTCTTGAAGAGTTCTCTCATTGATTCCAATCTATATGAAAATAACAGAGAATCATTACCTTAGAGTTCAATAGTACCCCTCACAAGAATATATGAACTAGTCTCAATCATTATACTGACCAAAATTGAGTACATCCATACTCGATGATTGAGTGACATCAGTGGATCCGTTGTGTCCAATATCTGAACCGGTCAGAAAATTACCATCACAAAGTATTGTGTCACCTCAGTTCATAGCGGCATTATAGAAATTATTCCTCATTGAGTGTCCAAAACAGGCCTTAATGGGTCTATAAATTGGAATTAATGAAAGAACTCTTCAAGAATATAGTTGAGACGCCCCTGATGAGCCCTGAGATTACTATTATCAGAAAGGGTGAAACGCGTTGCGCGATTCTTGGATAGCAATTCTTAGCTTCTAGTTACTATTCAGTTACTATCTGCTACTGAGCACACAGACTGATTGTTACACATGACTACCCATACGCCCCAATCCCTGATAGCCCTGGGTGATGATACAGACAAATTAGTTACCCCGGACTGTGCACCTTTTCTCTCTGTGGTTTTACTGCTTTGGGTTAAAACACTCCTTTGAGTTAGTGCACACTATTTAGAACTAGGGAGGGAATTGCTTAGGGTATAGTCATAGTGGAACAGGGGCGTCACTGTTAATTAGGACACCGACCCCCGTGCGATAGGAAGGGAAAGGATAGGGTTGCAGGCCCCTCCCCCCTTTCCTCTCCAATTATTGTTATTTTAGTGTTGTTTATATGTATGTATGTATGTAAATTTGATAATCAACAAAATGAATTTTATACAAAAATAGTAAAGACTAAGGCGGGCTTTGCACACTACGACATCGCAGCCCGATGCTGCGATGCCGAGTGCGATAGTGCCCGCCCCCGTCGCAGCAGCGATATGTGGTGATAGCTGGCGTAGCGAAAGTTATCGCTACGCCAGCTTCACACACACACTCACCTGCCGTGCGACGTCCCTGTGGCCGGCGACCCGCCTCCTTGTTAAGGGGGCGGGTCGTGCGGCGTCACTGCGACGTCACACGGCAGGCAGCCAATCAGAGCGGAGGGGCGGAGATGAGCAGGATGTAAACATCCTGCCCACCTCCTTCCTTCCGCATATCCTACGGAAGCCGCAGTGCGGCCGGTAGGAGACGTTCCTCGCTCCTGCGACTTCACACACAGCGATTTGTGATGCCGCAGGAGCGAGAAACAACATCGGACCGTCGCGTCAGCGTAATCATGGATTACGCCGACGCTGCACCGATGATACGATTACGACGCTTTTGCGCTCGTTAATCGTATCATCCAGCCTTTACACACTGCGATGTCGCATGCGATGCCGGAAGTGCGTCATTTTCAATTTGACCCCACCGACATCGCACCTGCGATGTCGCAGTGTGCAAAGTGCCCCTAAGGTTTGAGACAGAGACAGACAAACAGACAGAGACAGACAAACAGACAGAGACAGACGGACAGACAGAGACAGACAGACAGACACAAACAGAAGAAGATGAGAGACAAACAGAGAGACAGTTACTATTCCGGGCAATGCCCGGGTACTACAGCTAGTCTAATATATAAAGCTGAGTGTATGTGTTAGTGTATGTCCACTAAAGGGATCCACACCGTCGCATTTACAATCACGAAATTTTGCACAGACACCTCATGTGACTCAGGGAACGTCATAGACTATGTTTTGATGGGAAAATTTAACCCCACGCTTTATAGTTGCTCTCCAAAAAACCTGCTTGCATTAAAGTCAATGGAGCTGGAAGCTACAGGTCAATAGTAGGAGCTGTGATTGGTTGCTATACTAACAAAGGACATTGATAGCATAAGAAGCTTCTGTGTGAGGTAATATGATATCGGTGGAGAGAGGGATAGAGAGATGGAAAGAGAGAGAGACAGAAAGAGACAGACAGGGAAAGAGACAGAGAGATAGAGACAGACAGGGAAAAAGACAGACATAGGCAGACAGACACAGACAGAGAAACAGGCAGACAGGGAAAGAGAGACAGGGAAAGAGACAGACAGACAGGGAAAGAGAGAGACAGAGAGACAGGGAAAGACATACAGAGGCAAATAGACACAGACAGACAGGCACAGACAGAGATAGGCACAGACAGACAGACAGAGACAGGAAGACAGGGAAAAGAAAGAGAAAGACAAGGAAAGAGACATACAGACAGGGAAATAGAGAGGCAAACAGGGAAAGAGACAGACAGGGAAAGAGACAGACAGAGACAGACAAAGGCAGACAGGGAAAGAGATAGACAGACAGAGACAAACACACAGAGGTAGACACACAGAGATAGACACACAGAGACTGACAGACAAAGAGATAGAGAGAGACAGACAGAGAGACTGAGACAGACACAAATAGCGACAGAGACCGACAGACAGACAGACAGAGACAGACAGGGAAAGAGATAGAGAGACAGACAAAGAGATAGAGAGACAGACAGGGAAAGAGACCGACAGAGAGACAGACACAAAGAGACAGGCATAAAGAGACAGACAGAGAGAGAGAGATACAGTTACTATCCCGGGCAACACTGGGTACTACAGCTAGTATACAATATATCAAGAAAAATTGGTGGAAACAATTCATTATAGTCCCCCAGGATTTGAATGGACTTATATCCAATTCATAACGTTTAATTCTCCTGTTGTAATTCATAAAATATGGTGGGGTATTTTATGAATTACAAAAGGAGAATTAATTGTTCTTAATAAGTGAGTACGCCATGAGGTCTACACAGACGTTTGGCCACCTCACTTAAGTCCATGTTGCTTAGCTGTGGATAGTCCCTTGTACAGCGGAAACATTGTAAGGACAAGCTTCCCTTTGTGTCCTTGTAAACTCAAACTGATTCCTGGACCCACAAATCGGCATTGTAGATCTCCCACATCATTTCCTAGGAGAATATCTGCAGGCAGGCTGCTCATCACCCCAACCACACATTGCTTGACCCCAAAGTCCAGATTTACAGTCGCCTTTGGGATATTCCTCCTTTGTCCTCCAGCCAATTCAATAACAATCCCTGGTCCATGATGTAGTGCCTCTGGCTGAACCACTCAGGGATCAGCTATTGTGAGAAATTCCCCAGAGTCACAAAATCCAATAACTCTCTGCCCATCCAGCACAACCTCCTGTAAGTGATTACTTTGATGGTAAGAGGAACTTGGGGCTGTGGCTCGCATCCCATAAACCCCTAGTGGACGACTATGAGTGTCCAAGTACTTAAGCAAGTCAACTTGAAGGGGTGAGAACTCTTCCCCCATTGTATTTGTCTGTAAAGAAGGAACAGGTCGATTTGGTGAAATTGTGTCACCCCAGTAGTCCGCTTTTGTATATAGTTTACACTGGTTACAGTGCCCCCTAGCCGAATTCATTAACCACAGGAGTTAAAACCCTTCTGGCATGGCCGAAGTAATGAAGCGTGGTCAGAAACGCTCTGCCCAAAGCCTACGTTGGGGGTTAGTTGGTGGCGGATCTCCCTCATCAGTATTGTTGTTTACATCTGGACAGCGGCGTAAGACTGCGCGTGCAATGACTACTTTACCGTTTTTACCTTTTTTTTTATCGCATCTGCAGTCATCTAGAGTCCTAACTCTAGACCAGAACAAGTTAGGAGCAGTGGAGAGAAGACGGTCTCTGAGAGGGAGCTGCGACATAGCTTTCTCAGGGCCGAGCGCTGAGGACCAGACAGGGCACAGCAGCATAGTAGAGCCAGGAGCCATGACCGGAATAGCGGCATCAGTAAAAGGCTTGTGCTGCCTGCTATACGGGTGAGAACTAGTACCAACAAAAGGAATAGGGCCGCAGTGTAGGGTCAAGCCGCAGGGACCCAAAATTTACAGCGCAAGAAGGATGGCCTCTGAACCCTCCCGGCTAGGTGGATCCCCTCAATTGCTATAGACAGAGACAGACACAGACAGAGACAGACAGACACAGACAGACGGAGACTGGGAGACAGACAGAGACAGTTACTATCACAGCAACGCTCGGGTACTACAGCTAGTATAGAATACAGGATGAAATAATTATTATTGCAGTCAGTATTGGTATTATTTATCATATTGGTTGTTTTTTTTGCTCAAGCACTATTCACTTTGGTCTATATACAGCACATCTTTTTTACATTAGACCCAATGTAATAAATATCACCAATACTGACTAATAATTTTTTCAACCTGTATTCTATATTATGTCCACACGATGGCAGCAAAGTATAACAAATCAAATATCAATACCAAGATTACTTGTTATATTTTGCTGCCATCCTGTGGACATAATAAAGAATTATAGAACTAGATTCTTGAAGAGTTCTTTCATTGATTCCAATCTATATGAAAATAACTGAGAATCATTACCTTAGAGTTCAATAGTACCCCTCACAAGAATATATGAACTAGTCTCAATCATTATACTGACCAAAATTGAGTACATCCATACTCGATGATTGAGTGACATCAGTGGATCCGTTGTGTCCAATATCTGAACCGGTCAGAAAATTATCATCACAAAGTATTGTGTCACCTCAGTTCATAGCGGCATTATAGAAATTATTCCTCATTGAGTGTCCAAAACAGGCCTTAATGGGTCTAAAAATTGGAATTAATGAAAGAACTCTTCAAGAATCTAGTTGAGACGCCCCTGATGAGCCCTGAGATTACAATTATCAGAAAGGGCGAAACGCGTTGCGCGATTCTTGGATAGCAATTCTTAGCTTCTACTTACTATTCAGTTACTATCTGCTACTGAGCACACAGACTGATTGTTACACATGACTACCCATATGCCCCAGTCCCTGATAGCCTTGGGTGATGATACAGACAAATTAGTTACCCCGGACTGTGCACCTTTTCTCTCTGTGGTTTTACTGCTTTGGGTTAAAACACTCCTTTGAGTTAGTGCACACTATTTAGAACTAGGGAGGGAATTGCTTAGGGTATAGTCATAATGGAACAGGGGCGTCACTGTTAATTAGGACGCCGACCCCCGTGTGATAGGAAGGGAAAGGATAGGGTTGCAGGCCCCTCCCCCCTTTCCTCTCCAATTATTGTTATTTTAGTGTTGTTTATATGTATGTAAGTAAATTTGATAATCAATAAAAGGAATTTTATACAAAAGTAGTAAAGACTAAGGTTTGAGACAGAGACAGACAAACAGAGACAAACAAACAGATAGAGACAGACGGACAGACACAGACAGACGGACAGACAGAGACAGACAGACAGACACAAACAGACAAAGATGAGAGACAGACAGAGAGACAGTTACTATTCCGGGCAACGCCCGGATACTACAGCTAGTCTAATATATAAAGCTGAGTGTATGTGTTAGTGTATGTCCACTAAAGGGATCCACACCGTCGCATTTACAATCACGAAATTTTGCACAGACACCTCATGTGACTCAGGGAACGTCATAGACTATGTTTTGATGGGAAAATTTAACCCCACGCTTTATAGTTGCTCTCCAAAAGACCTGCTTACATTAAAGTCAATGAAGCTGGAAGCTACAGGTCAATACTAGGAGCTGTGATTGGTTGCTATACTAACAAAGGACATTCATAGTATAAGAAGATTCTGTGTGAGGTAATATGATATCGGTGGAGAGAGGGATAGAGAGACGGAAAGAGAAAGAGACAGAGAGAGACAGACAGGGAAAGAGACAGAGAGATAGGGAAAAAGACAGACATAGGCAGACAGACACAGACAGGCACAGACAGAGAAACAGGCAGACAGGGAAAGAGAGACAGGGAAAGAGAAACAGGGAAAGAGAAACAGGGAAAGAGAGACAGGGAAAGAGAGACAGGGAAAGAGAGACAGGGAAAGAGAGACAGGGAAAGAGACAGACAGACAGGGAAAGAGACAGACAGGGAAAGAGACAGACATGGAAAGAGACAGACAGGGAAAGAGACAGACAGGGAAAGAGATAGACAGAGGCAGACAGACAGGCACAGACAGTCATAGGCACAGACAGAGAGAGAGACAGACAGGGAAAGAGAGACAGGGAAAGAGACAGACAGACAGGGAAAGAGACAGACAGGGAAAAAGACAGACAGGGAAAGAGACAGACAGACTGGGAAAGAGACAGAGAGACAGGGAAAGACAGACAGAGGCAAATAGACACAGACAGACAGGCACAGACAGAGATAGGCACATACAGACAGACAGAGACAGGAAGACAGGGAAAAGAAAGAGAAAGACAAGGAAAGAGACAGACAGACAGGGAAATAGAGAGGCAGACAGGGAAAGAGACAGACAGGGAAAGAGACAGACAGAGACAGACAAAGGCAGACAGGGAAAGAGATAGACAGACACAGAGACAAACACACAGAGATAGACACACAGAGATACACACACAGAGACTGACAGACAAAGAGATAGAGAGAGACAGACAGAGAGACTGAGACAGACACGGATAGAGACAGAGACCGACAGACAGACAGACAGAGACAAACAGGGAAAGAGATAGAGAATCAGACAAAGAGATAGAGAGACAGACAGGGAAAGAGACCGACAGAGAGACAGACACAAAGAGACAGGCATAAAGAGACAGAGAGAGAGAGATACAGTTACTATCCAGGGCAACACTGGGTACTACAGCTAGTATACAATATATCAAGAAAAATTGGTGGAAACAATTCATTATAGTCCCCCAGGATTTTAATGGACTTAGATCCAATTCATAACGTTTAATTCTCCTGTTGTAATTCATAAAATATGGTGGGGTATTTTATGAATTACAACAGGAGAATTAAATGTTCTTAATAAGTGAGTACGCCATGAGGTCTACACAGACGTTTGGCCACCTCACTTAAGTCCATGTTGCTCAGCTGTGGATAGTCCCTTGTACAGCGGAAACGTTGTAAGGACAAGCTTCCCTTTGTGTCCTCGTAAACTCAAACTGATTCCTGGACCCACAAATCGGCATTGTAGATCTCCCGCATCATTTCCTAGGAGAATATCTGCAGGCAGGCTGCTCATCACCCCAACCACACATTGCTTGACCCCAAAGTCCAGATCTACATTCGCCTTTGGAATATTCCTCCTTTGTCCTCCAGCCAATTCAATAACAATCCCTGGTCCATGATATATTGCCTCTGGCTGAACCACTCAGGGATCAGCTATTGTGAGAAATTCCCCAGAGTCACAAAATCCAATAACTCTCTGCCCATACAGCACAACCTCCTGTAAGTGATTACTTTGATAGTAAGAGGAACTTGGGGCTGTGGCTCGCATCCCATAAACCCCTAGTGGACGACTATGAGTGTCCAAGTAATTAAGCAAGTCAACTTGAAGGGGTGAGAACTCTTCCCCCATTGTATTTGTCTGTAAAGAAGGAACAGGTCGATTTGGTGAAATTGTGTCACCCTAGTGGTCCGCTTTTGTATATAGTTTACACTGGTTACAGTGCCCCCTAGCCGAATTCATTGACCACAGGAGTTAAAACCCATCTGGCATGGCCGAAGTAATGAAGCGTGGTCAGAAACGCTCTACCCAAAGCCTAAGTTGGGGGTTAGTTGGTGGCGGATCTCCCTCATCAGTATTGTTGTTTACATCTGGACAGCGGCGTAAGACTGAGCGTGCAATGACTACTTTACCGTTTTTACCTTTTTTTTTATCATCGCATCTGCAGTCAACACTTTCCTAACTCTAGACCAGAACAAGTTAGGAGCAGTGGAGAGAAGACGGTCTCTGAGAGGGAGCTGCGACATAGCTTTCTCAGGGCCGAGCGCTGAGGACCAGACAGGGCACAGAAGCATAGTAGAGCCAGGAGCCATGACCGGAATAGCGGCATCAGTAAAAGGCTTGTGCTGCCTGCTATACGGGTGAGAACTAGTACCAACAAAAGGAATAGGGCCGCAGTGTAGGTTCAAGCCGCAGGGACCCACAATTTACAGCGCAAGAAGGATGGCCTCTGAACCCACCCGGCTAAGTGGATCCCCTCAATTGCTATAGACAGAGACAGACAGAGACAGACAGAGACAGACAGAGACAGACAGAGACAGACAGACACAGACAGACACAGACAGACAGACGGAGACTGGGAGACAGACAGAGACAGTTACTATCACAGCAACGCTCGGGTACTACAGCTAGTATAGAATACAGTATGAAATAATTATTATTGTAGTCAGTATTGGTATTATTTATCATATTGGTTGTTTTTTTTGCCCAAGCAATATTCACTTTGGTCTATATACAGTACATCTTTTTTACATTAGACCCAATGTAATAAATATCACCAATACTGACTAATAATAATTTTTTCAACCTGTATTCTATATTATGTCCACACGATGGCAGCAAAGTATAAGAAATCAAATATCAATACCAAGATTACTTGTTATATTTTGCTGCCATCCTGTGGACATAATATAGAATTATAGAAGAACTAGATTCTTGAAGAGTTCTCTCATTGATTCCAATCTATATGAAAATAACTGAGAATCATTACCTTAGAGTTCAATAGTACCCCTCACAAGAATATATGAACTAGTCTCAATCATTATACTGACCAAAATTGAATGCATCCATACTCGATGATTGAGTGTCATCAGTGGATCCGTTGTGGCCAATATCTGAACTGGTCAGACAATTACCATCACAAAGTATTGTGTCACCTCAGTCCATAGCGGCATTATAGAATTATTCCTCATTGAGTGTCCAAAACAGGCCTTAATGGGTCTAAAAATTGGAATTAATGAAAGAACTCTTCAAGAATCTAGTTGAGACGCCCCTGATGAGCCCTGAGATTACAATTATCAGAAAGGGCGAAACGCGTTGCGCGATTCTTGGATAGCAATTCTTAGCTTCTAGTTACTATTCAGTTACTATCTGCTACTGAGCACACAGACTGATTGTTACACATGACTACCCATACGCCCCAATCCCTGATAGCCCTGGGTGATGATACAGACAAATTAGTTACCCCGGACTGTGCACCTTTTCTCTCTGTGGTTTTACTGCTTTGGGTTAAAACACTCCTTTGAGTTAGTGCACACTATTTAGAACTAGGGAGGGAATTGCTTAAGGTATAGTCATAGCGGAACGGGGGCGTCACTGTTAATTAGGACGCCGACCCCCATGCGATAGGAAGGGAAAGGATAGGGTTGCAGGCCCCTCCCCCTTTCCTCTTCAATTATTGTTATTTTAGTGTTGTTTCTATGTATGTATGTAAATTTGATAATCAATAAAAGGAATTTTATACAAAAGTAGTAAAGACTAAGGTTTGAGACAGAGACAGACAAACAGACAGAGACAGACAAACAGACAGAGACAGACAAACAGATAGAGACAGACGGACAGACACAGACAGACGGACAGACAGAGACAGACAGACAGACACAAACAGACGAAGATGAGAGACAAACAGAGAGACAGTTACTATTCCGGGCAACGCCCGGGTACTACAGCTAGTCTAATATATAAAGCTGAGTGTATGTGTTAGTGTATGTCCACTAAAGGGATCCACACCGTCGCAATTACAATCACGAAATTTTGCACAGACACCTCATGTGACTCAGGGAACGTCATAGACAATGTTTTGATGGGAAAATGTAACCCCACGCTTTATAGTTGCTCTCCAAAAACCTGCTTACATTAAAGTCAATGGAGCTGGAAGCTACGGGTCAATAGTAGGAGCTGTGATTGGTTGCTATACTAACAAAGGACATTCATAGTATAAGAAGATTCTGTGTGAGGTAATATGATATCGGTGGAGAGAGGGATAGAGAGACGGAAAGAGAGAGAGACAGAGAGAGACAGACAGGGAAAGAGACAGAGAGATAGAGACAGACAGGGAAAAAGACAGACATAGGCAGACAGACACAGACAGGCACAGACAGAGGAACAGGCAGACAGGGAAAGAGAGACAGGGAAAGAGAGACAGGGAAAGAGAGACAGGGAAAGAGAGACAGGGAAAGAGACAGACAGACAGGGAAAGAGACAGACAGGGAAAGAGACAGACAGGGAAAGAGACAGACAGGGAAAGATACCGACAGGGAAAGAGACAGACAGGGAAAGAGATAGACAGAGGCAGACAGACAGGCACAGACAGTCATAGGCACAGACAGAGAGAGAGACAGACAGGTAAAGAGACAGACAGGGAAAGAGACAGACAGGGAAAGAGACAGACAGGGAAAAAGACAGACAGGGAAAGAGACAGACAGACTGGGAAAGAGACAGAGAGACAGGGAAAGACAGATAGAGGCAAATAGACACAGACAGACAGGCACAGACAGAGATAGGCACAGACAGACAGACAGAGACAGGAAGACAGGGAAAGGAAAGAGAAAGACAAGGAAAGAGACAGACAGACAGGGAAATAGAGAGGCAGACAGGGAAAGAGACAGACAGGGAAAGAGACAGACAGAGACAGACAAAGGCAGACAGGGAAGAGATAGACAGACACAGAGACAAACACACAGAGATAGACACACAGAGATAGACACACAGAGACTGACAAAACAAAGAGATAGAGAGAGACAGACAGAGAGACTGAGACAAACACGGATAGAGACAGAGACCGACAGACAGACAGACAGAGACAGACTTGGAAAGAGATAGAGAGACAGACAAAGAGATAGAGAGACAGACAGGGAAAGAGACCGACAGAGAGACAGACACAAAGAGACAGGCATAAAAAGACAGACAGAGAGAGAGAGAGATACAGTTACTATCCCGGGCAACACTGGGTACTACAGCTAGTATACAATATATCAAGAAAAATTGGTGGAAACAATTCATTATAGTCCCCCAGGATTTTAATGGACTTAGATCCAATTCATAACGTTTAATTCTCCTGTTGTAATTCATAAAATATGGTGGGGTATTTTATGAATTACAACAGGAGAATTAAATGTTCTTAATAAGTGAGTACGCCATGAGGTCTACACAGACGTTTGGCCACCTCACTTAAGTCCATGTTGCTCAGCTGTGGATAGTCCCTTGTACAGCGGTAACGTTGTAAGGACAAGCTTCCCTTTGTGTCCTCGTAAACTCAAACTGATTCCTGGACCCACAAATCGGCATTGTAGATCTCCCACATCATTTCCTAGGAGAATATCTGCAGGCAGGCTGCTCATCACCCCAACCACACATTGCTTGACCCCAAAGTCCAGATCTACAGTCGCCTTTGGGATATTCCTCCTTTGTCCTCCAGCCAATTCAATAACAATCCCTGGTCCATGATGTAGTGCCTCTGGCTGAACCACTCAGGGATCAGCTATTGTGAGAAATTCCCCAGAGTCACAAAATCCAATAACTCTCTGCCCATCCAGCACAACCTCCTGTAAGTGATTACTTTGAAAGTAAGAGGAACTTGGGGCTGTGGCTCGCATCCCATAAACCCCTAGTGGACGACTATGAGTGTCCAAGTAATTAAGCAAGTCAACTTGAAGGGGTGAGAACTCTTCCCCCATTTTATTTGTCTGAAAAGAAGGAACAGGTCGATTTGGTGAAATTGTGTCACCCCAGTGGTCCGCTTTTGTATATAGTTTGCACTGGTTACAGTGCCCCCTAGCCGAATTCATTGACCACAGGAGTTAAAACCCATCTGGCATGGCCGAAGTAATGAAGCGTGGTCAGAAACGCTCTGCCCAAAGCCTACGTTGGGGTTAGTTGGTGGCGGATCTCCCTCATCAGTATTGTTGTTTACATCTGGACAGCGGCGTAAGACTGAGCGTGCAATGACTACTTTACCGTTTTTACCTTTTTTTTTTATCGCATCTGCAGTCAACACTTTTCTAACTCTAGACCAGAACAAGTTAGGAGCAGTGGAGAGAAGACGGTCTCTGAGAGGGAGCTGCGACATAGCTTTCTCAGGGCCGAGCGCTGAGGACCAGACAGGGCACAGAAGCATAGTAGAGCCAGGAGCCATGACCGGAATAGCGGCATCAGTAAAAGGCCTGTGCTGCCTGCTATACGGGTGAGAACTAGTACCAACAAAAGGAATGGGGCCGCAGTGTAGGTTCAAGCCGCAGGGACCCACAATTTACAGCGCAAGAAGGATGGCCTCTGAACCCACCCGGCTAGGTGGATCCCCTCAATTGCTATAGACAGAGACAGACAGAGACAGACAGACAGAGACAGACAGAGACAGACAGAGACAGACAGACACAGACAGACAGACACAGACAGACGGAGACTGGGAGACAGACAGAGACAGTTACTATCACAGCAACGCTCGGGTACTACAGCTAGTATAGAATACAGGATGAAATAATTATTATTGCAGTCAGTATTGGTATTATTTATCATATTGGTTGTTTTCTTTGCTTAAGCACTATTCACTTTGGTCTATATACAGTACATCTTTTTTACATTAGACCCAATGTAATAAATATCACCAATACTGACTAATAACAATTTTTTCAACCTGTATTCTATATTATGTCCATAAGATGGCAGCAAAGTATAACAAATCAAATATCAATACCAGGATTACTTGTTGTATTTTGCTGCCATCCTGTGGACATAATATAGAATTATAGAAGAACTAGATTCTTGAAGAGTTCTCTCATTGATTCCAATCTATATGAAAATAACTGAGAATCATTACCTTAGAGTTCAATAGTACCCCTCACAAGAATATATGAACTAGTCTCAATCATTATACTGACCAAAATTGAGTACATCCATACTTGATGATTGAGTGTCATCAGTGGATCCGTTGTGTCCAATATCTGAACCGGTCAGAAAATTACCATCACAAAGTATTGTGTCACCTCAGTCCATAGCGGCATTATAGAAATTAGTCCTGATTGAGTGTCCAAAACAGGCCTTAATGGGTCTATAAATTGGAATTAATGAAAGAACTCTTCAAGAATCTAGTTGAGACGCCCCTGATGAGCCCTGAGATTACTATTATCAGAAAGGGCGAAACGCGTTGCGCGATTCTTGGATAGCAATTCTTAGCTTCTAGTTACTATTCAGTTACTATCTGCTACTGAGCACACAGACTGATTGTTACACATGACTACCCATACGCCCCAATCCCTGATAGCCTTGGGTGATGATACAGACAAATTAGTTACCCCGGACTGTGCACCTTTTCTCTCTGTGGTTTTACTGCTTTGGGTTAAAACACTCCTTTGAGTTAGTGCACACTATTTAGAACTAGGGAGGGAATTGCTTAGGGTATAGTCATAGCGGAACGGGGGCGACACTGTTAATTAGGACGCCGACCCCCGGTGCGATAGGAAGGGAAAGGATAGGGTTGCAGGCTCCTCCCCCCTTTCCTCTCCTATTATTGTTATTTTAGTGTTGTTTATATGTATGTATGTAAATTTGAAAATAAATAAAAGGAATTTTATACAGAAGTAGTAAAGACTGAGGTTTGAGACAGAGACAGACAAACCGACAGAGACAGACAGAGACAGACGGCCAGAGACAGACAAACAGACAGACAGAGACAGACGGACAGACAGAGACAGACAGACACAAACAGACGAAGATGAGAGACAGACAGACAGTTACTATTCCGGGCAACGCCTGGGTACTACAGCTAGTCTAATATATAAAGCGGAGTGTATGTTAGTGTATGTCCGCTAAATGAATCCACACCGTCGCATTTACAATCACGAAATTTTGCACAGACACCTCATGTGACTCAGGGAACATCATAGACTATGTTTTGATGGGAAAATGTAACCCTGCGGTTTACAGTTGCTCGCCAAAAAAAACTGCTTACATTAAAGTCAATGGAGCTGGAAGCTACAGGTCATTAATAGGAGCTGTGATTGGTTGCTATATTAACAAAGGATATTCATAGCAGAAGAAGCTTCTGTGTGAGGTAATATGATATCGGTGGAGAGACAGAGAGACGGAAAGAGAGAGACAGACAGGGAAAAAGACAGACATAGGCAGACAGACACAGACAGGCTCAGACAGAGAGAAACAGGCAGATAGGGAAAGAGAGACAGGGAAAGAGACAGACAGACAGGGAAAGAGACATTAGTTGTGGCTGCAACATGCTGCACTGAATTATAACGTGTCTACAATAAATGGGACGTTTTAAGAAAAATTCTACTACCCACAGTCGCTGGATTATCTTTTGTTATTTTGTATTCTTCTATTCGCCTGGAGCCAAGGTTTAAATACAGTTAGGTCCAGAAATATTTGGACAGTGACACAATTTTCGCGATTTGGGCTCTGCATGCCACCACATTGGATTTGAAATGAAACCTCTACAACAGAATTCAAGTGCAGATTGTAACGTTTAATTTGAAGGTTTGAACAAAAATATCTGATAGAAATTGTAGGAATTGTACACATTTCTTTACAAACACTCCACATTTTAGGAGGTCAAAAGTAATTGGACAAATAAACCAAACCCAAACAAAATATTTTTTTTTTCAATATTTTGTTGCAAATCCTTTGGAGGCAATCACTGCCTTAAGTCTGGAACCCATGGACATCACCAAACGCTGGGTTTCCTCCTTCTTAATGCTTTGCCAGGCCTTTACAGCCGCAGCCTTCAGGTCTTGCTTGCTTGTGGGTCTTTCCGTCTTAAGTCTGGATTTGAGCAAGTGAAATGCATGCTCAATTGGGTTAAGATCTGGTGATTGACTTGGCCATTGCAGAATGTTCCACTTTTTTGCACTCATGAACTCCTGGGTAGCTTTGGCTGTATGCTTGGGGTCATTGTCCATCTGTACTATGAAGCGCCGTCCAATCAACTTTGCGGCATTTGGCTGAATCTGGGCTGAAAGTATATCACGGTACACTTCAGAATTCATCCGGCTACTCTTGTCTGCTGTTATGTCATCAATAAACACAAGTGACCCAGTGCCATTGAAAGCCATGCATGCCCATGCCATCACGTTGCCTCCACCATGTTTTACAGAGGATGTGGTGTGCCTTGGATCATGTGCCGTTCCCTTTCTTCTCCAAACTTTTTTCTTCCCATCATTCTGGTACAGGTTGATCTTTGTCTCATCTGTCCATAGAATACTTTTCCAGAACTGAGCTGGCTTCATGAGGTGTTTTTCAGCAAATTTAACTCTGGCCTGTCTATTTTTGGAATTGATGAATGGTTTGCATCTAGATGTGAACCCTTTGTATTTACTTTCATGTAGTCTTCTCTTTACTGTTGACTTAGAGACAGATGCACCTCCTTCACTGAGAGTGTTCTGGACTTCAGTTGATGTTGTGAACGGGTTCTTCTTCACCAAAGAAAGTATGCGGTGATCATCCACCACTGTTGTCATCCGTGGACGCCCAGGCCTTTTTGAGTTCCCAAGCTCACCAGTCAATTCCTTTTTTCTCAGAATGTACCCGACTGTTGATTTTGCTACTCCAAGCATGTCTGCTATCTCTCTGATGGATTTTTTCTTTTTTTTCAGCCTCAGGATGTTCTGCTTCACCTCAATTGAGAGTTCCTTAGACCGCATGTTGTCTGGTCACAGCAACAGCTTCCAAATGCAAAACCACACACCTGTAATCAACCCCAGACCTTTTAACTACTTCATTGATTACAGGTTAACAAAGGGAGATGCCTTCAGAGTTAATTGCAGCCCTTAGAGTCCCTTGTCCAATTACTTTTGGTCCCTTGAAAAAGAGGAGGCTATGCATTACAGAGCTATGATTCCTAAACCCTTTCTCCGATTTGGATGTGAAAACTCTCATATTGCAGCTGGGAGTGTGCACTTTCAGCCCATATTATATATATAATTGTATTTCTGAACATGTTTTTGTAAGCAGCTAAAATAACAAAACTTGTGTCAATGTCCAAATATTTCTGGCCCTGACTGTATGTGCTCAAAGGGGAGAATCTGCAGCATAGAATGATTATTGTTATCCGCGGGTCTGCCGTGGCTTGAGGGTCTCTGGATCCGGGTGTTTACGGCCACTCAAATGTAAAGGGGGTATTTACAGGGGATAAGAGTTCGTAACGCCACCCGTGGTTCTTGATAAGGGGAGTACCGCAGCTGCCGATGGGAGTACCCGGGGGAGATGGAGTGGGGCAGCCAGATGACGTTCCCTCCATGGGTAGGGGAGGCCCCTGGACTCTGGATAATGGGGGTTATTGGTGCAGGGGAGCGCAGGGCTAGTGGCAAGCAGGGGAGGACCATGTACTCACTCAGACAGTGTTGGTGATGAAAAGCAGACTCTGACCAAAAGGTAAACCAAGTCTCTGGGTGCCGCTGCCCACTTGTGGGAGCCCGTCCGGGTATCCGTCCTCTATAGTACTGCCAGGTGATCCGGAGTCTTCCTCCGTGCACAAATTTGAAGTGTTCTGTTGGCCCATTGGCATAAAGCTGTCCGGGCCCCGCTCCCTACTGTTGGTAGTGGAGCTGCGCTCTCAAGGGCTCACGCTTGGGATTTCTGTGGGCTGCTTGGGTTGGAAATCCCTATCCCCCTCGTTGTGCTAGTGCCCCTGATCTCTGAGCTTCTTGGGGACAGTCCATAAAGTCACTATCTTCCGCATGTTAATTGCCGGGTTGCCTGAAGCTACTCCCCGACCTAGGGTGCAGTTCCCCACCGTGCTTTCGGTCCTGGACCGTTGATTAGACTCGAGCTGTTGACCGTCCTCCAAGACCAGGTCTAGGCACCCAGCCTTAATCCTCTGCGACCGTGTCTCCGACTCCTACGGTCCCAGACAACCGTCTGCGACCCAAACGGTAACTCCCCGGGAGCCACACGCTTCCCTAGCTCCTCACTACTTGAGGGCTACACTCTTCTCCTGCTTCCTCTTCCTTTGCTCCCCTGGAGCCGACTACTCTGCTCTACTCCCACCCACCAGTCTGCCTGACCCCTAGGTGGTTTCCAGCTTAGCAGCCCACTGGTGTGTCTGACAGGGTGTGGTGTGAGGTGTGGTTGGGATTTGGATGCTGATGGAGGCAGTTCTATAGGTTGGGAACCCAGAACCATGGGGGGTTGAGTCCTGCACTAAGAGGTAAAAGAGCATGCAGTACAATGTGACGCCCTGACTAGTCCAGGGGCATCACACTATCAAGAAGGGGTGAGCTGAATTACTTTTCTATCTTTTCCAAGCCATAAAACTATCACACTAGATAACCCCTTCAGTGAACACATTAAAAAAAGTAAATAAAAAATGTAGCAAAAACTAAGTCTTTTCAACATACAGCTGACAAAAAAAGTGGAATAAAACTTGATCAAAAAGTCATATGTAAATAAAAATGATACCACTGAAAACATCATCTTGTCCTGCAAAAAACAAGCTGCCATACAGCTCTGTCAGACAAAAAATAAAAAGGTTATACCTCTCAGAATGCAATAATGCAAAAACAGTTTTTTTTTTCCTATAAAATTGTTTTTATTGTGTAATAGCGGCAAAAAACCCACAAAACGATATAATAGGGTATCACTGTAATCTTACTGATCTGAAGAATAAAGCTGTCATCATTTTTACGACACAGTGACTGGAATAAAAAAAAAACAAAAAAACAAAACTATTCCTTAGTTGCCGTTTCTTCTTGATTCTGCCTCACAAATAGTGGAATAGAAAGCGATAAAAAATTATTGTGACCAAAATTGGTACCAATTCATCTCATCCAACTCATCCTGGAAAAAAAAAAAGCCCTCACATGATTCTGTCGGCAGAAAAATAAAACAAACTATAGCCTTCAAATCCTGGGATGCAAAAAACCTTTATTTTGTAAAAAGCATTTTTTAGTGTGATAGTCGCTAAACCTAAAAAAACTATATAAACCTGGTATCCCTGTAATGGTACTGACCAGAGAAATAAAGCTGCCTAATCACCTATACCACAAGGTGAATGGCGTAAAAAATAAATAAAGCCAACTCTTCAACTCCTATTGCTTTGTTCATTCTGTCTCTAAAAAGATCGCGGTATGGCGCGGTTCATATTTATCCTGTGCTCTATGCTGAGTGCTTGCACCGGGATTACATGTAAGAGTGTAATGATTGAGTGCGTGCCCACAATCAGGAGCAGCATATTGGATGCAGTGTCTTTTCGCTGCTTCCAAACCGCTGCGTTGTGCGCTACAAGCACAGTGGATGCTTTTCTTCTCAGCATAAATGGACATGCATTCATACATTATTAGTGGATTGATTAAAGATTGTAAGGAGGTAGATCTAGACCGAGATAAGGAGTTATTGCGAGTGGTCGATTTTCCTCGTGTATTGTTAGTCTTCCATTTATAAGTTCGATTCATGAGATAATCCTGTGAATCTCTATGGAATTTCTTAAATTTAAGGGCTTTAATTTCTTTTTCCCACTTAGTGAGTTCACCCTCAACCTCAGCATTAAGTTTCTCAAGGGCCTCAGATGTAAGCGATTTTTTCAAAGTGGAGTCCAAACCATCAATCTCCTGTTCAATCAATTGTAGAGAGGAACTATTATGATCTCTAAGTAGTTCCAAATATGCTTTGGAGCAGTTATGTGAATATTACTCCCATTGCGTTTTAAAGTCTTCGTCCTCAATAGGGAAAGAGGGGAAGACTTGTACTCTAAGGCCACGGGGGATGAGGTTTTTTTCTAAGTATTTGTCTAAAAAAGTTCGGTTCCACCAGATTTTTGTACGCTTATATAAGAGGCCCTTATACTTAGGGAGAAGTACCCCTGTTGATAAATTATCTTCAGTATCAGAATTAAAATTGCCATCAGTTTTCAATTCATCATTTCGTTTATTGAGCCACGTCTGGTCTCGGGCTCTGAAATCCATGGTAATCCAAGGAAAAACTGAAAAACAAAGAACAAATGTAAATAACATAATCCATAGGGATTACATATAATACGCCCTTCTATATATGTGCGTAAGAAGAGCAATGAGCATACTCCAAGAACACATGAAAAAATAGGAGAAGACGGGAGTATAGGTGCTGCAAAAATATTTTATTTGGAGATACTGTGGCAATAAAAACCCTTATGGTTAGAGATAAAGAAAGAAGGATATGAATATGGTATTCGCTACGATACTTTAATTTTCATTTCTGGACTTCCTGGCGCCTTTTTCCAGTCAATGAATACATCTGACGTTACTTGCCCTCACAGTAACACCACAGCCATCTTTGTTGTGGTGTTAAAGTGTGCTTTACACGCTGCGACATCGCTACCAATATATCATCGGGGTCACGTCGTTAGTGACGAACATCCAGCGCCGGTAGTGACATCGCAGCGTGTGAAACCAAAGAGCGATGATCAATGATCGCAAAATCGTTCAAAAACGGTGATTGTTGACACGTCGCTCCTTTCCTTAATATCACTGCTGCCACAGGTACGATGTTGTTCGTCGTTCCTGCGGTAGCACACATCGCTGTGTGACACCGCAGGAACGACGAACATCTCCTTACCTGCGTCCACCGGCAATGTGGAAGGATGTGGGCGGGATGTTACGTCCCGCTCGTCTCCGCCCCTCCGCTTCTATTGGCCGGCCGCTTAGTGACGCCGCAGTGACGTCGCTATGATGCCGAACGCACCTCCCCCATGAGGGAGGGATTGTTCGGCGGTCATAGCGACGTCGCTGTCAAGGTGTGTGCGTGTGACGTTGCCGTAGAGATAATGTTCGCTACGGCAGCGATCACCAATGTCGCACATACGACGGGGGTGGGTGCTATCGCGCTCGACATCGCTAGCAATGTCGCAGTGTGTAAATTACCCTTTACTGTGATAGGCTTGATCGCACCGCATCATAGGGGATATATAAGGCTGCCGCCATTTTGTGAACACGCATTAATTCCTGAACTGCCGGTTTAGCTAAACTGTACTGTGTGCGGGACAGCGTTTCTCCAGTCAACTAATACTAGTCCTTCTAAGGGCTAAAGATATTTAGCATTAGCTGCTGTGTAAATCATAGAAACAGGTATAGGGACAGTGCAGTGCGTTCTATGAGATAGTGTTCCATCTGCACAATCCAAAATAGTCCTTCTAAGGGCTGAACACACTGTCCACTATGTGCTAGCCGCTGTGTAAATCATAGAACAAGGTATAGGGACAGTGTTAGTGCATTGCTTATTTAGGTGACAGCCGTTCCTGTTTTAAACCGGCCAAAAAGACCCCTCCTCTTATTAGTGGTGCATACGGTCTGTTACTGCAGTGTGTGATATAGGGAGAGCTTATTCACAGGCAGGGAGAGATTTAAAGCTGTCCTGATATCTGCTACTAATAATCAACATTCTCAGCACTGCTACATCCCTTGTGTCTGTTATACTAGAAATAGGTATTACAACTTGCAAAAAAAAGATCCCAAAATTGTAAACACGGGTTCAGGTGTAGTGTAGTGACTGTCAGCCACCATCTCAATTCACAGTCTGAGTGTTAACAAATATTTATTAATACTCGGTGTCAGTGGCACAACTTGTGCCTGAAGCAAAATACCTTCATAGCACTAACCTAGCCTAATTTTGGGGATCTTCATATCTTACACAACTTAGATAGTGGTCTGCTGCCACTAACACATAGTCTCAGTATTACCCAATTGTTATTAATACTCGGTGTCAGTGGCACTATATTTGCCTGAAGGCCAGTACCTTCCTATCACCAAACTAGCATAATTTTGGGAGCTTCATATCTTACAGAACTTAGATAGTGGCCTGCTGCCACTAACACACAGTCTCAGTGTTACCCAATTTTTATTAATACTTGGTGTCAGTGGCACTACTTGTGCCTCAAGGCCAGTGCCTTCCTATCAGCAACCTAGTGTAATTTTGGGGGCTTCATATCTTACAGAACCTACATAGTGACGGCCGGCTTTACAGAACGATCAGCTGATCTTGCGGCGGCAGGCTTTTCAGAGCGATCAGCTGATCTCCCGGCGAGAGAGATAGAGAGAGATAGAGAGAGAGAGAGAGAGAGAGAGAGACTGATTTTACATGATTTTGGACGTTTTGCTGGATATGCTCAGTAAAACGTGAAGGATTCCTGCACTGGAATCCGTCGCGTGACGCAGGATAACAGAATCCTGCGCCATAGGCTTACATTATGCCTCCTGACGGATTCCAACGGAATCCTGCGGGGTGCGTTTTTTTGCTGCCACAAAAAAAGTTGCATGCTGCTTCCTTCCTGCCCGACGGTCAGTCAATAAACGATTGATGCGCCGTGCGGCGGATGCAATGCAGGGTCCATCAGTCACAATCCGCCGCTCATACAAGTCTATGGGAAACAACGGAATCCGCCAAACGGATTGCGTTGCTTATCAGAGCGGCGGATTGTGACTGATCCTAAACAACGGAAATGTGAACGTAGCCTTAATAAACTTCTTAGATGTGGTTTTGAGCAGTGTGAGGTGTGTAGTTTTCATAATGGTAAAATATCTGGAAAGACAAAGGCGCAGATGGTGCCTTATCCTGATGGAATCAGAATAAAATTAACACGGAAACACTCACCTGAGTAGTGGTGAGTGTCACAATTACCACAGAAGCATAACGAAACACATTGGCTGCTGCAGACCCAAGGATAATCCGGTAAACATGTGTTAGAAGAAAGGGTTAAGCCGCACTGCCTTGTGAATGGAAGAATCACTTGGAAGAGACAATCTTTGTGATATTATTATTCTACGCGTTTCAGAGTCTATACAACTCCTTCAGGATATAAATTGACTGATGTACATCAAGAGCTAATACAGAGGCAGCCCTAATGTGCAGGACGTCGGATCAATGATCACTCAAAATGCATTGATGACACCAGAAGTCATTAGGAAAATAGCTATCAGCAAATCAACAATGAAGTCACTGGACAAGGTCTTCAAATTGAGGAACATTTCACTGGTGATAAAGACATGGCTTGTACATAGCCTGGTCTTTTCTGTGGTAAGATATGGATGCAAAACCAGCGCCACAAAACGGCATACTCTTTTCTCCTGGGAATTACATACCCCCTGAACCATGTGTTCCCTCAGGTGAGCCCCCCAGCCTTACGCGCTTGTGTCTATAGTGATTACATCCGATATAGGTGGAGCTCAAGGGACACCCACTACAGATTTCGTATGTCCAACCACCACTAAAAGGAGTTCTACTTTTCCTTCCAAAAACCCTCCTAACTTCTACTATGATTCCAGCACCACCCACTGTAGGCAAAATGTATGGTTCTACACCCAAAGAACCGCCATAATACATGATGCTAGGGACCCTAGCACGGACATGGCTTTTCTGAGGGACATGATTGGACTGGCTTGTGCAGGATACTAATGCCCTTTTACTGCGAACCTTCTCTGATGGGAGCAGACACAGTTGGGATTGTAAATCTAAGATGAGGCCTAAAAGGTCTCAATCCTTCTCCCCGGCACTACCCTTCTTCCTTCTTAACCTCTGATTGGGATAGACCTTTAAAAGACTCCCTAACCTCTGTCTCATTATTGCCCTACAGCTGGCAACGAAGTCTGGGATCTCCTCACTAATTGTCCTCTGGATGCAATTAATGCACAACTCCTTCTGTGCCCCAGGTGGTAATGGGGACATACACAGAGCACATTCTTTGTTATTTAGTTTCAACATCCTCTTCCTAGGCCTCTCCTAGGGAATACAGGAACACAAAAATAAGAAGACCCCTATTATTGGGAATATAACGGAGATAATTCATCGCTCCAGTCAATGGAGGTACCGGAACTGGAGGCTGGACAGTCTCACAGGACTGACTCCTCCTGGAATCCCTGGATCTTTGGCTGGTCCGATCGCCACTCACACTTGAATGACTGCCTTTGCTGCCATGTTGCGGTTGCTTCTTCGGCTGCCGGTGTCGCTCTGGGATCGGATGATCCTGCTGGTCCTCCATAGCTGGAGGAAGGCTTGAGACGCCTGTTACCCCAGTACGCAGGCTCCTTTTATTTTCACTGTCCTCCTGGCCGCATCCTCTCAATGGACCGTACCATGTTGCAGGCCCCGCGCATACGCTGTGTCTCCCGCTGCCACGTCCGGTTGCATAGTGCTGGTGTCATACGCCCGCAATTACCGGCACATGCCTCTGGATTTTTGCCCGGCGTGCTCAAAGAGCATGAGCAGCCAAGGCCGTCGAGCGTGTGCGTAGATCCGGACAGCGCCAGGCAGAAGATGCAGATCCCTCTGGAAAGCCACCGCTCTCAATGCCCACGCCCATTACTGCAGGGAACCACGGCCCTGGAGAGATGCATCCGAGGCTCAGTTCCAGTGCCATGGTAGGTAAGCCATTCTTCTGGCAGCTGGTTCAGCCCTGGGATTTAGCTGCCTTCACAACAGACCTGGCCTACCATAGCCAGAGTCTTCTTGCTTTCCCATCTTGCGACAGGAAACCGATCTGATGTGGAGAGAGGTGCCATGCTTTTATTTCAGTGGGTTTCCTGTCCTAACATGGGTGGACCTCTCTGGTGGTGCTGTCATAGGGGAAGGGAAAAATAATAGTGGAATTCCTCAATACACATAATTTATTCTGACAATGTACCTGAAAGGTAACTATGTTTGACATTTTGTCCATTCATATAAGTGAGCAACTGTGGCTTAAAAAAATAATAAAAAAAAAGCCCAGCCATATTTCCATATAAAATTGGGAAGCAGATTTTGTAAAATATTACACCAGCTTGAAGAAAATTAGCACACGTGACCAGAGGTACATAACAATTGGTCTCCTGCAAAATAAGTTAACGCTTTAATCACTTTGATGGAAAGTGGCTGGAATACTGAGAACAGGGTTGCCCCCTGCTTCTTAAAATAGACTTTCAATATTTCCCAATCAATGTTAAATTTATAATCCCCCTTCTGTGTACTGGGGGAAAAGGAACCCCCAACCAGCTGACTACAGAATAGACTTTTCATGTTTGAAGGTGCTTCTAAAAGTATCTGTGCTGTAAGTCAGTGTCCCACACACAAAGTTAAAAGAAAAAGGTTTTGGTATCGTGTTAGCCAGTTGAAAAATGATTGATTGCTCTCCGTGAGAGAAACAAAATTAAAATTTTGTAGTTGTGATACCTTTTAATGGCTAACTAAAATAAAAATAAAATATGATGTTATAAAGCAAGCTTTCGAGACATCTCAGGTCTCTTCATCAGGCATGGTATGACAAAATATCTGAGGAAACACAAATATATACACAAAACAGGGCATCCCTCTACCCTGTTTTGTGTATATATATTTGTGTTTCTTCAGATATTTTGTCATACCATGCCTGATGAAGAGACCTGAGATGTCTCGAAAGCTTGCTTTATAACATCATATTTTATTTTTATTTTAGTTAGCCATTAAAAGGTATCACAACTACAAAATTTAAATTTTGTTTCTCTCACTGAGAGCAATCAATCACACACAAATAGGTGTTACTAAAGAGATAGCTGTCTTCTTTCTGGATGAGAGCTACTTTGCATAGTTAAAACCATTTTGCTGACATGACAATGTTAACACTTTTGGTACACAGAAAAAAACCTGCATTATAAGTGCATATCATACCCCCTTTTTTAAATAAATGTATGGCACATTGGAAAATACGTCCCACCATTTAAAAAGTGCATTCCTAATTTTGTATCAAAAGGGAAACATTTAATTTAATATAATATAATATAATATATATATATATATATATATATATTATATAAAAAACACACACAACAAAAAAAATCATGTGGCTAATACTTTGACCCATGGGTCCCCAATTCCAGTCCTCAAGGGCTGCCAACAGTGCATGTTTTCAGGATTTCCTTAGTATTGCACAGGTGATAATTTAATCACCTGCACAGTTGATGATTCCAACACCCATGCAATGCTAAGGAAGTCCTGAAAACATTCACTGTTGGCGGCCCTCGAGGACTGGAGTTGGGGAACCCTGCTTTGACCAAACAATAGCCTGAAAAGGGCAACACATTCTAGAAATTAAAACTCAAGATATAGAGATATACACATGCTCCCTATGGTTTCAAACAACAAAAATGTGTGTAACCTAGACATGGGGTGGTCCCGTGAAACACGTGCAACTGCAGTCTTCTCCCTCCTTTAGTAAAAGGAAAAGACCTCCTGTAAACCCGATAACCAAAAAGCACATATTCTCCTTAGTTGCTTAGATTTTTTTTTTGATATATCTAAAACCGAATCAAAATTTTCTGTGGATTAATTTCTTTATATATTAGGCTGCTTAGATTTGCTGATACAGAAGCTCAAAATTCTCAGGTTACAGAAAAGCTAATAGGGTGGTCTGATATCTACACTGTCCTTTATAAATATCTATTTGTAACCCCTAAACACTGTTGCAATATCTCGGATTATAAAATACCCTACACTTCTGCCTATCCTGCTAGTGCATATGCAGTGGTACTTTGGTTTTCGTTGATGTTAGTTATCGTTGGTTTCGGTTTTCGTACATTTTTTTTTCACTGAAAATTTGCCTCGGTTTTCGTTGTTTTTTTATTAGCATGCCCATGTGATTACGCTAATTTTGCAACAATAAAGGATGATCCACCCATTCTCCTGCTCAGTGGATTTTTTAATTTTAAGCTTTAGCACAGCCTCCTGTTGTGCCTGTGCACTGATTCTGGAGCAGTTTTAATTTCTGTCCTACCCCCTTCCTGGTTTCAAAGTTATGCCCCCCCAGTGATAGATGTAAATGTTCCCTTCAACCAACTGGGTGTACGCCACAAACTCTCCTTTTTACTCTATGACAGGCGTTCTGTGCTACATGCCTAGTTGGTTGCATCTTTATTACTCGCTGGCATAACTTTGGACGGAGAGGGAAAATTAAAAGAAAAAAAAAACAAAAAACTGTTTCAGAATCAGTGGAATGGGGACAATTAAATTTTATTACATCAGTTTTCCTGCACGGACATGTTTAAAATATACATTATCAAATACAGTCCCTAAGTTAATAATAACAATGTATCTCTAAAAATCAGATGCTACAAAGATTATGGGTTTGAATTATATTGGTCGGTGTGCAGTTTGTACTCTGACAGCACAGTTTTGTAGTATAAAGGGTGCTTTACACGCTGCAACATCGCTAGCAATTGCTAGTGATGTCGAGCGCGATAGCACCCGCCCCTGTCATTCGTGCGACATTTGGTGCTCGCTGCCGTAGCGAACATTAGCGCTACGGCAGCATCACACGCACATACCAAGTCAGCGACGTCGATGTGACCGCCGAACAATCCCTCCCTCAATGGGGAGGTGCATTTGGCGTCATAGCGACATCACTGTGGCGTCACTAAGCTGCCGGCCAATAGAAGCGGAGGGGCGGAGATGAGCGGGACATAACATCCCGCCCACCTCCTTCCTTCCGCATTGCCGGTGGACGCAGGTAAGGAGATGTTTGTCGCTCCCGCGGTGTCACACATAGCGATGTGTGGTGCCGCAGGAACGACGAACAACATCGTACCTGTGGCAGCAGCGATATTAAGGAAAGGAGCGACGTGTCAACGATCACCGATTTTGAACGATTTTTCGATCGTCGCTCCTTGCGATGTTGCTACCGGCGCCGGATGTGCGTCACTAATGACGTGACCCCGTTGATATATCGGTAGCGATATCGCAGCGTGTAAAGCACCCTTTAGCTCATCTGAACGAGCCCAGATAGAAAAGAATCCAGGGAAAGGTCCTCTTTGACTACCAGACCCCACTGATCAGCTGATCGTCAAGCCCTCTTTCAGAAAGAGGAGAATGTAATGCAAACTCTGGGGACACTGGACAAAAACACAGCAATTCATGTTGGTAGGTGCTTTATTTAAGAAGAAAAAAAAAAACGGGAAGAAAAAAACCCCCGAACATGCACAAACCTTTGCCTGGGCTTCTTTAAAATAGCAGAGTAAAACGAATAGCAAATAAAACCCCAAAGAAAAAACTTTGCACCTAGAAAGTGATAAATCAATACTTTAATTATACTGATCATTTGCTTCCTAAAGCTCACATATTTCACCAGACTATGGTGCATTTTTATTGTATTCAATACATACAGAATACAAAATTGTATGGCATCCAAGAGCCAATCAAAAAGCTCTAGCAGCCAGCTTATATCTTCAAGTAGTCAGAAAGAGGGGCACTTTTCAAAAAAGATAACAACTTCAAATTTTTACAACAGTTTTTGGCGCTCACAGTGCCCGAGGGTTACCTATGTGGGCGAAATGACGTTCACTTTTTCTATTATTTTTGTATATACTAATATATATATATATATATATATATATTTATATAGATATATATCCAGACATGGCCATTTTCTCTGGTTTTTCACATGCCTGAATTTCAACTCGCACCCATTCAGGACACAAATATCTGACAACAATAAAAGCAGACACACACCGCCAGCTCCAAACGAGTAAAATACCCAAACAAGGAAATCAAATTGATTTTTTATCCTTTTTCATTTAAAAAGTGAACAGGAAGAGTAGGTTTAAGTGCAAGGTATGAATGGAGGATGAAGAGAATGAAAATGTAAAAGTGCTGAAAAAATGGTGTCAAAACACAAATTGAAATTGTATCAAACAAGAAGGGCTATGAACTATGCTGCAACAATGGAGCTCGATTAGACTGAATGTCAACTAAATGAATACTGTGCAATGTACAATTTCTCCCCTCTTTAGAAGGGTTCAATGCTCCTCAAAGCATAAGGTGTCCTTTCTGGGCAAATAATTAAAATAGAAAGGACATTTATGGATAAGTGCAAGCAAGCAGATAGGATAGTGAATGGGATAGGACCAAAAAAGAACCATTTTAGGCAAACTACCCTCTTTGAATCACTCTAAAGTGCAAAATTTCACTTGTATGAGGGACAAAAATTAACAAGTGAATAAAAAAGTATGGACAATGGGTCACCGAGTACAAATAGACCGCAAGGAGCGCTCTAAGTAACACTAGCAGCTTTGCTTGGGGGAAAAGGGCTCCATTTTGAGACAGAACAGCTCCTTTTTATTCTTTAAACATATTATGTACAGTGAGAGTGCACAGCACAGCACCTGAGGAGGGAGGTAAGAAAGGATGGGATGGGGAAGAAAAACAAACAAAACTGGACTACATGGGCAGAAAATGAAATGATGCCAAACCAGACAATCTGGAAGATGAAGAAATTAGTTGAAAACACCAAGGGGCAAAAAATTGGGCCCACCATTAGTGTATGCAAATATTACAAGGACATATAGAAAGCACTGAAGGGATGAAACAGCCAGCCAGCTGGGGGGAGGGCAGGGGACGGGGAAACAGTCTAGGTGCTGTGAAGGGACAATATTCTCCTGCTCTAGGGTCCTGCAGAGTCCAAATCCTTATTAAGAACCTCTGTTGTAGAACCCAGTCCTGCTGTTTGCCGGGCAGTGGAGGGGACAAGAATCTCGGAGCCATGAGTAGAGTGAAACATTTGGGGGGGAGCAAGGCCGTCTTGTACAACTGAGGCCGTCGTAGCAGGAACATCTGTCACCAGCAGTTCGTTGTTGGTGGTGATGAGAGAGCCAGAGTTGGCCGCCAGGGCTTCAGCTATAAGAATCTCGGGATGGCTCTTGGCTTTGTGAGCCACAACACTGTCCTTCTTTTCAAACTTTTTCCCACAGATTCCACAGGAAAACTGGTAGAAAGAGTCAGCGTCATGTTTCTTCATGTGCCAGTTCAGGGAGGCTTTCTGTCTGCAGGTGAAGCCGCAAAACTCACATCTACACATGAGAAGAAATGAGAAGACAATAAACACATGCAGTTATGGGTCAAATGACATGGATAATTTAAAGGAAATCTGTACCCAAGTTTTTGCTACCCAATCTGAGAGCAGCATGATGTAGGAGCAGAGACCCTGATTCCAGTTATGTGTTACGTACTAGATTGCTTGCTGTATTTTTGATAAAAATTACACTTTTATCTGCTGCATATCTACCAGCTCTCTGAATGATGACCTCACTAACACCCCACCCACAGAAAGCTGCCAATCAGTGATGGAGGCAGGGTTATACATGGCAGCATTTGAGTAAATGGCACATCGCTGGAATCAGGGTCTCTGTCTCTACATTATGCTGCTCTAAGATGAGGTGGAAACAACCTAGTAACGTATTCCCTTTAAGAGGTCAGGTACTCACTGCAAGGGTTTTTCTCCTGTGTGGATCATTCGATGTACAGCCAGATTGTGGGAGCTCTTGAATGCTCGAGCGCAGTATTCACAGATATAATCCCTCTGGTCTAATAACAGAAGCAGTGTTAGAATCTGAAGTATCAATTATCACAATCCCCTGCTGTACAAACGCAATTTACCTGTATGGTGCTTTGCATGTCGCATCAGTTGTTTCTGAAGGCGAAAAAGTCTCCCGCATGAGGGGTGCGGACATACATATTTTTTCTTCAAAAGGTGCTGATATTTAATGTGGTGCTGTAGAATAAAGGAACATTTCTTACTGTACACCACAAAGCACTATCACGGGTTAGTCAGCATATGGTAAAACCATGGTTCAACAGAAATCTGCACCTACTTGCAGGTATCTGGGGTGCGCCAATACTGTGCCACATCCCTCCATCTCACAGCGCACATACTGCAGAGGAGGTTTCTTCCTGTGAGGAAAAACATAAAACAGCAATTATTTATCTGCAATTATTAATAACAGATACCCACCTCACACACCAGTTCTGTCAGCATTAGGTTTCCCGACGCTCACTAGATATCAGTATGCAACGTGAGCGGAAGCCAATCAGCTCCCACTAATGGGCCACTTCACTCACACTTCCCTCAAACGCCTATTATGGCGGACTGACACCCAGCTTAGCTCACCGAAGACTATCATTCCAATGCTGACCATTTCCCACTGGTCAGGGGCTGCAATGCATATTTTACATTTTTATCCACATGGAGTAAGTAATTGCTAATATGTCAAATTTGTAATTTAAATACATAAGTTTTAAGAGCTCGCTATTTATGCAGTAATATATCCATATTTAAGAAGGGGACTGAGGAGATTCTCAACTGATATTACATCTTACACCAATTATAATTACACTCCAGTGTGAGGTCCTATATTTGTGTTTTTTTTTGCTTTTTTCAATTGCACCTGCTTGATGTCCTCCAAATACCACAACTTTCTACCTTGGATACCTAATCTCTATGGTATGTGGCAGTAGCCTTTTACACTTAACTTTGTAAGTGGTGGCTGGTGGACATTTTTGTATGGTGCTTTTGTCTAGCTGCAATTTTATGTCTCTTTCACTCTATTTCTTCTTACAATACCACTGAGCTGTGGAGTGAGCACTGCTGGTCCTCTCACCAAAGTCCCTTTTAATCCTTTTATGCAATTTTCCTGTTTTACTCACAGCAAGTTGGGCTGCAGTGTGTACATTGCCCAGGCCAAAAGACTAATGCTCTACCAGGATACAGCTAAACCCCCACTAATGTGGAAGCGTCACAGGTGCAGGAGAAGCAGATCACACACACACCTCCATGGAATGGAGGGGAGGCGAATGCTAGATGTTAAAACTGCACACTAGTGGCTTGCATAGAGCGCTGTTCACATGCAGATGACACAGTCACAAACCCGCAGCCTATTAGGTGACGCCCTTCTATTAGATCAGGCGGGCTGTAGGCTTACGTTTTATGGCCATAAATACCAACAAAAACCTCATATTTTTTTGTTTGTACAGGATACAGCCAGGCTCCTTTCTGTTGGGCCTTGCATTGTAGAATGTCTGTCCGTACATGATACACAGTGGGGTACGGCTTGGCAGCCCGCCTGATCTAATAGAAGGGCGTCACCTAATAGGCTGCGGGTTTGTGACTGTGTCATCTGCATGTGAACAGCGCTCTATGCAAGCCACTAGTGTGCAGTTTTATCATCTAGCATTCGCCTCCCCTCCATTCCATGGAGGTGTGTGTGTGATTTGCTTCTCCTGCACCTGTGATGCTTCCACATTAGTGGGGGTTTAGCTGTATCCTGGTAGAGCATTAGTCTTTTGGCCTGGGCGATGTACACACTGCAGCCCAACTTGCTGTGAGTAATACTTAATTTTTGGAGGACATTGTCCTCTTTTTGTTGCTATTTTTAATTTTCCTGTTTATATTAAATACTCAAACTCATTTTCTAATTTCACAAAATTGCCGTTGTACAGTTTTTCTTCCTTTTTTCTGCATCTATGTCAGCTGATTTGTACAGCTGACATGCGCCTTGCAGGAACGAGTGGAATCGTTATCCACTTGTACCTGTTAGCCCCTTAAACGGCGCTGTCAAGATGTGACAGCGCCATTTTAACAGCGATCGCGGTAATCGCATATTCACAGGCCGCCACCGGAAGTAATGTGACGTGATCACGTGGATTCAATGGTTGTCATGGTAGCACAGGGCTATGTGATGACTCCTGTAGCTCACATGACTCAGGTCCTTTAACCAGCAGCCGAGTACTGCAAGTTATAAGACATGATCATTTCTCCCGATCTAAGCGGTGCTGCTCTGATTTGGGGAAAAGAATGAGCGATCAAACTGCTTATACTTATAGCCCCCTAGGGGTACTAGGAAAATAATTTAAAAAAAAAAAAAAGGTTTAAAAAAAGAAGTTTTGAAAAAAAAAATAAATAAAATAAATTAATCGGATTGGTAAATAGTGTAGCAGCAAAAAAAAAAATTCCAAGCGCCAAAATTAAGTTTTTTGGTTGGCGCAAATTTTGCGCAAAATGAAATAGCAGGCAAATAAAACGTCAGCCCGAGATGCAAAAACTAATCTGTCACTGAGCCATAGATCCCAAAAAATGAGATTGCTACGGGTCACGGAAAATAGTGCAAAACGTACGCCACTTTTTTTTTTTTTGGACAAGTTTCTGATATTTTTTTAACTTCTTAGATAAAAGTACACCTATACATGTTCAGTGTCTACAAACTCACACCAACCTCCGGCATCACAACCACACATTAGTTTTATCATATAGTGAACACAGTGAATACAATATCTCAAAAACAAAAGTGCAATCGCACTTTTTTTTGCAATTTTTTTGCATTTGGAATTTTTTGGCCATTTTCCAGTACACCATATGGTAAAACTCATGGTTTTATTTAAAAGTACAGCTCATTCCGCAAAAAAACCAAGCCCTTCACATGCCAAGATTGACTGAAAAATCAAAAAAGTTACAGCTCTCTGAAGAAGCGGAGCCAGAAAAAAAAACAAAACAAAAAACAGAAAGCGCAAAATCGGCCAGTTGCGAAGGGGTTAAATGGGTTTTTCAGAAACAGGAAAGAAAAAAAAAAAAAATAACAAATCACATTTATTTTGTCTAGGGAGCTAATCACAATGCTCCAGAAATGTGTCCAATGAATGTTAGATGGGACAGGAATCTGTGAGCATGTACCATAGGAAGCACCTCAGCTTGACAGTACGTAGTATAGGCTACCTCCAGGTGCACATGCTAGGAAGTAACAAGACAACAGCCATTTTACTGTACAATAGTGATTACCTCCCTAGACAAATGGAATTTGCTAATGGAATGTATTTAGTTAGTCATAAGGGCGCTTTACACACTGCGATATCGGTACAGATTTCGCTAGCGAGCGTACCCGCCCCCGTTGGTTGTGCGTCATAAGCAAATCGCTGCCCGTGGTGCACAACATCGCTAATACCCGTCACACTACTTACCTGCCCTGCGACGTCGCTCTGGCCGGCGATCCGCCTCCTTTCTAAGGGAGCGGGTTGTGCGGAGTCACAGCGACGTCACACGGCAGCCGTCCAGTAGAAGCGGAGGGGCGGAGATGAGCGGGACGTAACATCCCGCCCACCTCCGTCCTTACGCATTGCCGGTGGACGCGGGTAAGGAGATGTTCGTTGTTCCTGTGGTGTCACACACAGCGATGTGTGATGCTGCAGGAACGAGGAACAACATCGTAACTCACCAGACAACGATATTTGGTGTTTGGACGATCTCTCCAAAACCAACGAGTTTTAGCACTTTTGCGATTGTTGTAGGTCGCTCGTACGTATTACACGCTGCGATGTCGCTAACGACGCCGGATGTGCGTCACAAACACCGTGACCCCGACGATAAATCATTAGCGAGATCGCAGCATGTAAAGCCCCCTACAGTGACATATCCTTTATTTTTTTCAATTACAGGTGAATTCATTTAACTTCTTCTTACATTAGTCCTTTGAATAAAGGCCTGTGAAGGGGTCCACCTGTGTGGAAGGGCTCCACAGGCAGCTGATTTCAGCCATCTGTTTCTAACAACTTTGGACAGAGCTGAGCTTTGGCATTGGAATGGAACGTGTCGATGCTTGCACATATCAGCTCCTAGTGGCTCCATGAGATATGATCATGGGAGCCCAATGGGTCACCATGTCAGCCTGGGGCCTGCTAATGGCCCCCTGCTGCCATCTTGGCACAATTGGCACAGGTGGAGCTCCATAGCAGACAGAGATTTTCACTATATTGCAATATTTTGATATTGTAGTATATTGGATAAGAGATCAAACAATCAAATCCCCTAAAGGAATTAAAAAATAATGTTTAAAAAATAAACATTTAAAATTCAAATCATCTCCAAATTTACATCTTTAAAAATAAAGCAAAACAACAAAAGAAACCCTCAAACATAATTGTAATCGCCAAGTCCACAAAAATCGGATATATCAAAATATAGAATTAACTGACTCCTATTGTCAAAGAAGAAAAATAAAATCAATATCACACAATACCAATTTTTTGGTCATCTCAACTAAGAAAAAAGAAGGGAATTTTGTTACTTACCGTAAATTCCTTTTCTTCTAGCTCCTATTGGGAGACCCAGACGATTGGGTGTATAGCACTGCCTCCGGAGGCCACACAAAGCATTACACTAAAAAGTGTAAGGCCCCTCCCCTTCTGGCTATACACCCCCAGTGGGATCACTGGCTCACCAGTTTTAGTGCAAAAGCAAGAAGGAGGAAAGCCAATAACTGGTTTAAACAAATTCACTCCGAAATAACCTCGGAGAACTGAAAACCATTCAACATGAACAACATGTGTACCCGAAAAACAACCAAAAATCCCGAAGGACAACAGGGCGGGTGCTGGGTCTCCCAATAGGAGCTAGAAGAAAAGGAATTTACGGTAAGTAACAAAATTCCCTTCTTCTTCGGCGCTCCATTGGGAGACCCAGACGATTGGGACGTCCAAAAGCTGTCCCTGGGTGGGTAAAGAAATACCTCATGTTAGAGCTGCAAAGACAGCCCTCCCCTACGGGTAGGCAACTGCCGCCTGCAGGACTCTTCTACCTAGGCTGGCGTCCGCCGAAGCATAGGTATGCACCTGATAATGTTTGGTGAAAGTGTGCAGACTCGACCAGGTAGCTGCCTGGCACACCTGTTGAGCCGTAGCCTGGTGACGCAATGCCCAGGACGCACCCACGGCTCTGGTAGAATGGGCCTTCAGCCCTGATGGAACCGGAAGCCCAGCAGAACGGTAGGCCTCAAGAATTGGTTCTTTGATCCATCGAGCCAGGGTGGCCTTAGAAGCCTGCGACCCCTTGCGCTTACCAGCGACAAGGACAAAGAGTGCATCCGAACGGCGCAGGGGCGCCGTGCGGGAAATGTAGATTCTGAGTGCTCGCACCAGATCTAACAAATGTAAATCCTTCTCATACCGATGAACTGCATGAGGACAAAAAGAAGGCAAAGAGATATCCTGATTAAGATGAAAAGAGGATACCACCTTCGGGAGAAACTCCTGAATGGGGCGCAGCACTACCTTGTCCTGGTGGAAGACCAGGAAGGGAGCCTTGGATGACAGCGCTGCTAGCTCAGACACTCTCCGAAGAGATGTGATCGCTACCAGAAAAGCCACTTTCTGTGACAGTCTAGAAAGTGAAACCTCCCTCAGAGGCTCGAAGGGCGGCTTCTGGAGGGCAACTAGCACCCTGTTCAGGTCCCATGGATCTAACGGTCGCTTGTACGGGGGTACGATATGACAAACCCCCTGCAGGAACGTGCGCACCTTAGAGAGTCGTGCTAGACGCTTCTGAAAAAAGACGGATAGCGCCGAGACTTGCCCCTTAAGGGAGCCGAGCGACAAACCTTTTTCTAACCCAGATTGTAGGAAAGAAAGAAAGGTAGGCAATGCAAATGGCCAGGGAGACACTCCCTGAACAGAGCACCAGGATAAGAATATCCTCCACGTTCTGTGGTAGATCTTAGCGGACGTGGGCTTCCTAGCCTGTCTCATGGTGGCAACGACCCCTTGGGATAATCCTGAAGACGCTAGGATCCAGGACTCAATGGCCACACAGTCAGGTTCAGGGCCGCGGAATTCCGATGGAAAAACGGCCCTTGGGACAGTAAGTCTGGTCGGTCTGGTAGCGCCCACGGTTGGCCGACCGTGAGACGCCACAGATCCGGATACCACGCCCTCCTTGGCCAGTCTGGGGCGACGAGTATGACGCGGCTGCAGTCGGATCTGATCTTGCGTAGCACCCTGGGCAAGAGTGCCAGAGGTGGAAACACATAAGGGAGCCGGAACTGCGACCAATCTTGCACTAAGGCGTCTGCCGCCAGAGCTCTGTGATCGCGAGACCGTGCCATGAAGGTTGGGACCTTGTTGTTGCGCCGGGACGCCATTAGATCGACGTCCGGCCTTCCCCAGCGGCGACAGATTTCCTGAAACACTTCCGGGTGAAGGGACCATTCCCCTGCGTCCATGCCCTGGCGACTGAGGAAGTCTGCTTCCCAGTTTTCTACGCCGGGGATGTGAACTGCGGATATGGTGGAGGCCGTGGCTTCCACCCACATCAGAATCCGCCGGACTTCCTGGAAGGCTTGCCGACTGCGAGTCCCCCCTTGGTGGTTGATGTATGCCACCGCTGTGGAGTTGTCCGACTGAATTCGGATCTGCTTTCCTTCCAGCCACTGCTGGAAGGCTAGTAGGGCAAGATACACTGCTCTGATCTCCAGAACATTGATCGGAAGGGTGGACTCCTGCTGAGTCCACGTACCCTGAGCCCTGTGGTGGAGAAAAACTGCTCCCCACTCTGACAGACTCGCGTCTGTCGTGACCACCGCCCAGGACGGTGGTAGGAAGGATCTTCCCTGTGATAATGAGGTGGGAAGAAGCCACCACTGCAGAGAGTCTTTGGCCGTCTGGGAAAGGGAGACTTTCCTGTCCAGGGATGTTGACTTCCCGTCCCATTGGCGGAGAATGTCCCATTGAAGTGGGCGCAGATGAAACTGCGCAAACGGAACCGCCTCCATTGCCGCCACCATCTTCCCGAGGAAGTGCATGAGGCGTCTTAAGGAGTGCGACTGACTTTGAAGGAGAGCCTGCACCCCAGTCTGTAGTGACCTCTGCTTGTCCAGCGGAAGCTTCACTATCGCTGAAAGAGAGTATGAAACTCCATGCCAAGATACGTTAGCGATTGGGTCGGTGACAGATTTGACTTTGAGAAGTTGATGATCCACCCGAACGTCTGGAGAGTCTCCAGTGCAACATTCAGGCTGAGTTGGCATGCCTCCTGAGAGGGTGCCTTGACAAGTAGATCGTCCAAGTAAGGGATCACAGAGTGTCCCTGAGAGTGCAAGACTGCTACCACTGCCGCCATGACCTTGGTGAACACCCGTGGGGCTGTCGCCAGACCAAATGGCAGAGCTACGAACTGAAGATGGTCGTCTCCTATCACGAAGCGTAGAAAACGTTGGTGCTCTGTAGCAATCGGCACGTGGAGATAAGCATCTTTGATGTCTATTGATGCTAGGAAATCTCCTTGAGACATTGAGGCAATGACTGAGCGGAGGGATTCCATCCGGAACCGCTTGGCGTTCACATGCTTGTTGAGCAGTTTTAGGTCCAGAACAGGACGGAATGAGCCGTCCTTTTTTGGCACCACAAAGAGATTGGAGTAAAAACCTTGTCCTTGTTCCTGAAGAGGAACAGGGGCCACCACTCCTTCTGCTCTTAGAGAATTCACCGCCTGCAGAAGGGCATCTGCTCGGTCGGGATGTGGGGAAGTTCTGAAGAACCGAGGCGGAGGACGAGAACTGAACTCTATCCTGTACCCGTGAGACAAAATGTCTGTTACCCACCGGTCTTTGACCTGTGGCAGCCAAATGTCGCAAAAGCGGGAGAGCCTGCCACCGACCGAGGATGCGGAGGGAGGCGGCCGAAAGTCATGAGGCAGCCGCCTTGGAAGCGGTACCTCCGGCTGCTTTCTTGGGGCGTGAGTGAGCCCGCCAGGAATCAGAGCTCCTTTGCTCTTTCGGAGTCCCTTTGGACGAGGCGAACTGGGGCTTGCCCGAGCCTCGAAAGGACCGAAACTTTGACTGCCACTTCCTCTGTTGAGGTTTGCTTGATCTGGGCTGGGGTAAGGAAGAGTCCTTACCTTTGGACTGTTTAATGATTTCCGCCAATTGCTCACCAAACAGTCTGTCTCCAGATAATGGCAAGCTGGTTAAACATTTTTTAGAAGCAGAATCTGCTTTCCATTCCTTTAACCACAAGGCTCTGCGCAAAACTACAGAGTTGGCGGAAGCCATTGCGGTACGGCTCGTAGAGTCCAGTACCGCATTAATAGCGTAGGTCGCAAACGCAGTCATTTGCGTAGTTAAGGACGCCACTTGCGGCACTGCTGGACGTATGAAAGAGTCCACCTGTGCCAAACCAGCTGAAATAGCTTGGAGCGCCCACACGGCCGCGAATGCTGGAGCAAACGACGCGCCAATAGCTTCATAGACAGATTTCAACCAAAGGTCCATCTGTCTGTCATTGGCATCTTTAAGTGAAGCCCCATCCTCCACTGCAACTATGGATCTAGCTGCAAGCCTGGATATTGGAGGGTCCACTTTTGGACACTGGGTCCAGCGTTTGACCATGTCAGGGGGAAAGGGATAACGTGTATCCTTAAGACGTTTGGAAAAACGCTTGTCCGGATAAGCATGGTGTTTCTGGATTGATGCTCTGAAGTCAGAGTGGTCCAGAAAGGTGCTCAATTTACGCTTGGGATACAGGAAATGGAATTTCTCCTGCTGGGCAGCTGCCTCCTCTGCTGAAGGGGCTGGGGGAGAAATATCCAACAGCCTATTGATGGCCGCTATAAGGTCATTTACCATGGCGTCACCATCTGGCGTATCCAAATTGAGTGCGGTGTCAGGGCTAGACCCCTGATCACCCACCTCTGTGTCATCATATAGAGACCCTTCTCGCTGAGACCCTGACCCGCGTGATGACGTGGAGGGTCTCTCCCAGCGAGCTCGCTTAGGCGGCCTGGGACTGTCATCGGAGTCAGAGCCCTCAGCCAGTGATGCCTGGGACCCCCGTGAAGTACGGATTAGTTCCAACTGAGGGGGACCGGGGAACATAGGCACAGCAGTGTCCATGGTCTGAGCAACTGGCCTGGACTGCAAGGTCTCCAGGATTTTTGTCATAGTCACAGACATTTTATCAGCAAAGACTGCAAATTCTGTCCCCGTCACCGGGGCAGGGTTCACAGGCGTCTCTGCCTGGGCTACTACCACCATAGGCTCTGGCTGACGAAGTGCCACTGGGACTGAACATTGCACACAATGAGAGTCGTTGGAGCCTGCTGGTAGATTAGCCCCACATGCTGTACAAGCAGTGTATACAGCCCGTGCCTTGGCACCCTTGCGTTTTGTGGATGACATGTTGTTGTCTTCCCAGAGCAATATAGGGTATACAGCCAAGAAGCGACCGTACAGTGCAGTATATATATATATATATCTGGTACAGGAAAAAGTACACCAATACACACTGTGGCACTAGAGGGGCCAGCACTAAAGTGCTGCTTACCGCCCGCTAAACGCGGGTGTGTGGTCGCCAGAAATCCCTAGTCTTGGGTCTCCCAGAGCCTGTGTCCGTCCTCCAGCCAGAACTGCATGCAGGAATGGCTGCCGGCGTCCTGTGGAGGGGGGGGCGGGCCCTGGGCGTGCCAGACCAAAAGCGGGAAACCTGCGTCCCACTGTGCCAAGTGAGAGGGCTGGAGCATGTAAATAAGGCTCCAGCCCTCGGCGCTGAGTAAACGTACAGCGTCTCTCCCCTTCCCTGATTGACAGGGAGGGGGCGGGAACGAAGCGGAGCTAGGCCGCAAAAGCCGGGGACTAAATTTATAAGCGCCGCCGCCGTAAAAGCGCGGTCGGCGCTAAGTCCCCGGCGCACTACAAGTCCCAGCCGCGCCGCCGCTCCGAGAGTGGCCGGCGCGGTAGTTCCCAGCACATGAAGTCACACAGCTAAGCTGCTGTGACTCAAACCCCAGCGTTACTGTCCCCGGCGCACTAACACACCCAGCAAGTCTGGTGTGTGCGTGCCCGCCTGAACGGGGACACAGAGTACCTGAAAGTTGCAGGGCCTTGTCCCTGAATGGTACACAGCTCCGTATCCATCAGGTTCACTGGGTCTGTGGATGGAGCCCGGCCTCAGGGCTTGGGGGCCGGTAAAATCCCACTTCCACAGAGCCCCTCAGGGGGATGGGGAAGGAAAACAGCATGTGGGCTCCAGCCTCCGTACCCGCAATGGGTACCTCAACCTTACAAACCACAAGTGGGGTAAGAAGGGAGCATGCTGGGGGCCGTATATGGGCCCTCTTTTCTTCCATCCGACATAGTCAGCAGCTACTGCTGACTAAACAGTGGAGCTATGCGTGGATGTCTGACCTCCTTCGCACAAAGCAGAAAACTGGTGAGCCAGTGATCCCACTGGGGGTGTATAGCCAGAAGGGGAGGGGCCTTACACTTTTTAGTGTAATGCTTTGTGTGGCCTCCGGAGGCAGTGCTATACACCCAATCGTCTGGGTCTCCCAATGGAGCGCCGAAGAAAAAAGCAATAAAAAACAAATGTCCTGCGTACCACAAATTGGAATCAATAAGAGCGTCATTTCATCATGCAAAACACAAACCCACAGTTTGCTCAATCAACAGAAAAATAAAAATGTTACCAGTCTCGGAAAATGGTAACACAAAGTAAAAAGAAAAAAAAAATGTTTAACAAAATGCATGTTTTTCACCCCATGTGGATTTTTTCCCGTTTTTTTTCCGTACAATGGATGGTAAAATTAGTGGTGTTATTCTAAAAAAAACTACAACTTGTCCCACATTTAAGTTAATAGAAAAAATAAAGAAATTATGAATCTTGGAAGAAGGGGGGGGGAAACAAAAAAACAACACAAAAATGTAAAATGCTTTGGTCCTTAACAGACTAAAAGCCATTTTACACACAGCGACATCGCTAGCGATGTCGCTGGTGAAAGCACCCGCCCCCATCGGTTGTGCGTCACGGGCAAATCGCTGCCCGTGGCGCACAACATTGCTAGTACCCGTCACACTATACTTACTTGCCTAGCGATGTCGCTGTGGCCGGCGAACCGCCTCCTTTCTAAGGGGGAGGTTCGTTCGGCATCACAAAGCGGCCACCCAATAGAGGCGGAGGAGCGGCCGGAATATCCCACCCACCTCCTTCCTTTCTCATTGCCGGCGACCACAGGTACGATGTTGTTCCTCGTTCCTGCGGTGTCACACAGCGATGTGTGCTGCCGCAGGAACGACGAACAACCTGCGTCCTGCCACAGCAACGATATTTGAGATTAGAACGACGTGTCAACAATCAACGATATGGTGAGTATTTTTGATCGTTAACGGTCGTTCGTATGTTTCACACGCAACGACGTCGCTAACGAGGCCGGATGTGCGTCACGAATTCCATGACCCCAACGATATCTCGTTACTGATGTCGTTGCACGTAAAGCGGCCTTAAGCAGGAGGAGGATCCTCATAAACAGCAAATCTGCTTGAGGTTGATCTTTTTTATTCATCCTCCTGACTGGAGAGGAGTGAGCCTGAGGTTCGAGGTTCGGAAACCGACTTCCAAAAAAAACAAAGTTCAGGTTTGAAGTTGGAGTGAGTTACGAGAGTAAACCACTCAAGCGAGCAGCGCTGTGCTCGGTATGAGTGGTCCTCATCCCTGTGCAGGCTGCGTGCAGTGTTTGAACGGCTCATACTGGGGGTAAAATCAGCGCAATGTGCACACACAAAACAAACAAAATTTGAAAAACGCCGCCCACCCTCCCCCAGAAGTATTCTGCTTATAGCTGGCTGCATGTGGGCAGAGGCACAAACTGCCCAATATATGACATCCATTGAGGTTTGGATCAAGTTAGGGTCACAAACCAAACCTTATCTAAGGCTCAAATGTGCCCTGTGAACCAAACCTCCAAAAGGTTCACTCATTTCTACTCCTGATTACTGGCTGTTCCTATACGCGGAAGCAGAAACTTTTACAAAAGGGTAAAAAGAGCCTGCAAGGGCTGCAGAAAGCACATCAAAATATAACAGGTCACTGATTGTGACCAGTGATTGGCTCTGCTGTCATTTCATGCTTGTCAAGAAGGACTATGCTGTAGAGGCCAGCAGGGGAACTGGAAAGCATTGGAATGGGAGCCGTGGAGATCAGCAAGATATCAATTTTAATTTTTTACATTATTTGACCATTTTTTTTTATTCCAAAAGTGGACAAGTCATTTATTCTAGAATACCTATTTTTCACTCTTGTAACTGAAGAACACAAAGAGCGTGAAGTCTAAAAACGATCACCGGGAAGTAAGGAAAAAAAAATAAAGAAAAAGAAATTCTCCTCTCCAGGATTGAAAAATAATGGTTGTAGTTTTGGCGAAAAGCTAGACGGTCTATCAGTTGTAGTCATCCATTTGTTCACAAGAGCTTCAGGAAAGGATACAGTCAGTATTTGGAATTCCATCAAAACTTGTCCAGAGGCTTGTACTGTTTACAGTAGACTTTGTCAAAGTCTGAATGATTTAAAAAGGCTTTTAGCCCTACAAAAAGGGACCAGGGTCCTTAATCTGTTTCCCACATTACCAGAACAACTCTATGATAAAAGCCATTTTGGAACCCAGATCTTACAGTCTGAGCGCTCCCCATTATATAAATTGTTTCCTTGTTAGGAAAACGTATAAGAGCAATAGCGAGCTCCCAGATTAGAAGAGAATTAAGATGGCAGCAAAGAGTGGAGGTGATAATCATTAAAATAGGGTTTTATTCTGAGGGCTGCAATTGGTAGGTTGTCAAATTACGGTTCCTTGCTAACCTTGAGGCTCAAAATAGCTTGACTAGATGGACAAAAATTGCATATCATGTACTTGGACACCTTAAAGTTCCCTGCGGCCAAAGACAGCACAAATGGAATACTAATAAAAAAGGAACAGAGCTTAAGGGTACAGAGATATCCTTTAGGCTGTGTGCCCATGATGAGCTTTTAGTGATTTCTACTGATTTTCTTGTATGTAAATTAGGATACTTACAGACAGGGCTGTGGAGTCGGAGTCGGAGTTCATTTTTGTGGAGTCGAAGTCGGTATAAAATGCACTGACTCAGACTCCTAAAATCTATAATAAATTGGGGACAGTAGTGCAATGCAGAATGTGCTGAATATTTTTTCATAGGAATTTGGGAAAGTTATGAAATGTCCTATAAATGTCTGTTCTATTCCTGATCTAAGGCTACATTCACACATTGCGTTTTTGCTGCGTTTTTTGAGGATACGTTTTTCACCTACAAAAGCAGATCAGCTTTTTAATAAACCACATCCTCTGAAAGGTTTTTGAGCTCATAAATAATACTTTCAATAGCAAAAGCAGATTAGAAAAACACCACACAAACTGACATGCTCATTCTTTGTGAGGATTCCTTTTGAGCCCAAAAATGGATCCTCACAAACCAATGCTTCAAACATGATAAGTACAATTTAACTGATGAATGAGAGTAATGAACAACAGCTAGAAGAACATTTAGGATTCAGTATGTTTGAGATGGAGCCACAGCGCTGCTCATGTAACTGAGGAACAAACAGATATTACAACAGAAGAACAGCAAAATGATACTTTAGGATTAGATGATCTTGTTGAAGCTGCTTCAAAACACTTTCATATTCATCACATGCGCTGTGTTGTGCACACGCTGCAGCTGGCAAGAAGAGTCTGCATGAGGCACATGCTGGAAATCTGATTGGAAAAGTGAGGAAGTTGGTTATTGCAGACAGAACCCCTAAAATTGATTCCATCTTGAAGAGACGTGCTGGGAAAGGGGCAATTGTCGATCAAGCCACTTGGTGAGGCAGCACTTATTTAATGACTGAGCGATTGCTTGAACTAAAATAGTTTCTTATAGATAAGGTGAACCCTCAAGTAACATTAAATGAAGGTTAATGGACACAAGTGGCTGAATTGAAGGAATTGCTTAATCACCCATTTCCTGTGACTAAAAAATTACAAGCTGAGGATTTAACTCCTGGCATTATCATAAGGGAGTGGAAGAACTTGCTATTTTGCCTGTCCCAAAGAGGAGGTTTAATCGCAGATAGCATTTCTGCTTCAATGAAATAGAGACACAGCTATTGGAAAATAAAATTCTTATGGCAGCTGTTTATGTGGACCCAAGTCATCGTATACTGCTTGATGATCAACAGCTTACTAAAGGAAAAGAAGCTCTGAGTGAGGTAGCAGTTAGGATGAGCGGCTACAAGACTGCCAGGCGCAAGAGGACTTGGGTCCTGACAGTGCTACTGCTGCCATATTTTCATCCTCATCAGATGAGGAGTTTAGCTTTGACAAGTATTTGGATGACATGAAGAAGGCAAAGCGTTGCCGCAAGGAAAAAGATTTCACTCAGTCTCCTATAGCAGCAGATTGACCAGATTTTAGCAAAATTTTTCACTTGCTCTCAAAGAAATAGACAAATTCAACCGTTCATCAAAACTGACTGTGCATGAGGCAATTCCTTTATACCTGGAAATTGTTAGAGATGTTGCCCATGTGGTTATGGCTTTGCCTCCAACCCAAGTTACTGTAGAGAGGTTGTTCTCTAGCCTTAAAATTATTAGGTCAGATTTGAGGTCATCTATGAAGGAGGATCTGATGGAGGCAATTCTATTTCTTACAACAAATTCCTAGACTGCATAAATGTTATTTAGTATGTCTTTGTTGAAAACTGTTTTTTGCCACTTACATAGTTTATTACATAGTATTGTATATACACATATATATATATATACACTAGAAGGTGGCCCGATTCTAACGCATCGGGTATTCTAGAATTTACGTATCGTGTAGGTGGTAATGTATGATTTTTGTTATATATATAGATGTTGTTTTGTGTAGTTGCCAAGTGTTTGTGTAGAGCGCTGTAAATGTTCTGGGTGTTGTCTGGGTGTGGGTGGGTGTGAGAGTGGTGTTGTTTGTGTGTTGTGTTGTGTGTTGCATTGTTTGTGGAGCGCTGTGGGTCTGTAGCGTTGTGTGTGTGTGGTGCTGTGTGTGTAGGCATGTGTGTCTGGGTGGGTGTGTGTGTGGGGTGCGTGTGTGTTTTGGGGGGAGGTATGTTTTGTGCAATGTCTGTGTTGCACGGTATGTGCATATATTTGTGTGTGCCGCGGTGTTTGTGTGTTGTGTGTGAGGCGTTGTCTGTGCGTGTGTTCTGCGGTACGTGTGTGGCGGTGTATGTGTGTTTTGGGGGAGGTGTGCACCCCCGATCGTGGTCCAACCCCCATGCTGCACCCCCCATCGTGCTCCTTCCCCCATGCTGCGCATCCCCCATCGTGCTCCATCCCCCATGCTGCGCACCCCCCATCGTGCTCCATCCCCCATGATGCGCACCCCCCATCGTGCTCCATCCCCCATGATGCGCACCCCCCATCGTGCTCCATCCCCCATGCTGTGAACCCCCCATCGTGTTTCATCCCCCCATTCTGGGCACCCCCCCATCGTGGTCCACCCCCCATCGTGCTCCATCCCCCATGCTGCACTCCCCATCGTGCTCCATCCCCCATGCTGCGCACCCCCCATCGTGCTCCATCCCCCCATTCTGGGCACCCCCCATCGTGCTCCATCCCCCATGCTGCACCCCCCATCGTGCTCCATTCCCCATGCTGCGCACCCCCCATCGTGTTTCATCCCCCCATTCTGGGCACCCCCCATCGTGGTCCACCCCCCATGCTGCACCCCCCATCGTGCTCAATCCCCCATGCTGCACTCCCCATTGTGCTCCATCCCCCATGCTGCACCCCCCATCGTGCTCCATTCCCCATGCTGCGCACCCCCCATCGTGTTTCATCCCCCCATTCTGGGCACCCCCCCATCGTGGTCCACCCCCCATGCTGCACCCCCCATCGTGCTCCATCCCCCATGCTGCACCCCCCATCGTGCTCCATCCCCCATGCTGCACCACTCATCGTGCTCCATCCCCCATGCTGCACTCCCCATCGTGCTCCATGCCCCATGCTGCACTCCCCATCGTGCTCCATCCCCCATGCTGCGCACCCCCCAGTCTGGGCACTCCCCATCATGGTCCACCCCCCATGCTGCACCCATCGTGCTCCATCCCCCATGCTGCACCCCCATCGTGCTCCATCCCCCATGCTGCACCCCCCATCGTGCTCCATCCCCCATGCTGCGCACCCCCCATGCTGCGCACCCCCCATCGTGTTTCATCCCCCCATTCTGGGCACCCCCCATCGTGCTCCATCCCCCATGCTGCGCACCCCCCATCGTGTTTCACCCCCCCATTCTGGACACCCCCCATCGTGGTCCACCCCCCATGCTGCACCCCCCATCGTGCTCCATCCCCCATGCTGCGAAATCCTCAGAGAGGAGTATAATAGGAGGATTATAATAGGAGTATAATGGGAGCAGTAGTCCTGGGGAAAGAGGAGTATAATGGGAGGAGTTGTCCTGGGGGGGAGGTGTATAGGTGCCCAACGTGTGCGGGGGGCGTGGCCGAGCGGGCATAGTGTGAGGGGGGCGTGACCTAGCGGGCATCACATGTGGGGGCGTAGCCTAGCGGGCATCGCGTACGGGGGCGTGGCCTAGCGGGCATCGCGTACGGGGGCGTGGCCTAGTGGGCATTGCGTGCGGGGGCGTGGCCTAGCGGGCATCGCATGCGGGGGCGTGGCCTAGCGGGCATCATTTGCGGGGGCGGGCCTGGCCAAACGGTTAATCCATGCGGGGGGCGGGGCCAGGCCGAGCGGCCAATCGATGTGGAGGGGCGGGGCCAGGCAGAGCCCAGCAGCCAATCCGACGGTTGTCACTGTAAGGACACGGTCACGGTGACACAATGTCACGGTGACACAATGTCACGGTGACACAATGTCACGGTGACACAATGTCACGGTGACACAATGTCACGGTGACACAATGTCACGGTGACACAATGTCACGGTGACACAATTTTGGAGCAAGACAGACAGACGCAATAAGGCAAATATATATATATATATATATATATATATATATATATATATATATATATATATATATATATATATATATATATATATATATATATACACATACATACATACATACATATATATATATACATATACACACACACGCACATATATACACATATACATATATATATACACACACATATACACACACACACACACATCCAGCAGAGCCTCCAGCCCCTATATATATATATGTAATCTACAGTCATATGAAAAAGTTTGGGCACCCCTATTAATGTTAACCTTTTTTCTTTGTAACAATTTGGGTTTTTGCAACAGCTATTTCAGTTTCCTATATCTAATAACTGATGGACTCAGTAATATTTCTGGATTGAAATGAGGTTTATTGTACTAACACAAAATGTGCAATCCGCATTTAAACAAAATTTGACCGATGCAAAAGTATGGGCACCTCAACATAAAAGTGACATTAATATTTTGTAGATCCTCCTTTTGCAAAAATCACAGCCTCTATTCGCTTATTGTAGCTTTTCATGAGTTCCTGGATCCTGGATGAAGGCATCTCAGTGATAGAGCAATATTTGCAGTTTCACATCACTGAGCTGTTGATGCATATGGCAGAGGGCTGTCTGCTGCAGGCATCGAACACAGCTCAGATCCGCTTGTATCAGCTCTGTTGAAGCCTGGTTATTACAAGTTGGGTTTTGGAGGAGCACAGGAGTTTTGCCCTTCTAAAAACCAGCTAACAGAACAATAATGTAAGACGACACAGGCAGCTATATGAACATGTCAGAAGATAAATTTGGGCTGGCAGAATGGTGTACAAGACTATGCAGTTCACAGAAAAGAAGGGAATTTTGTTACTTACCGTAAATTCCTTTTCTTCTAGCTCCAATTGGGAGACCCAGACGATTGGGTGTATAGCTACTGCCTCCGGAGGCCACACAAAGCATTACACTAAAAAGTGTAAGGCCCCTCCCCTTCTGGCTATACACCCCCCGTGGGATCACGGGCTGCTCAGTTTTAGTGCTAAAGCAAGAAGGAGGAAAGCCAATAACTGGTTTAAACAAATTCAATCCGAAGTAACATCGGAGAACTGAAACCGTTCAACATGAACAACATGTGTACCCGAAAAAAACAAAAATCCCGAAGGAAACAGGGCGGGTGCTGGGTCTCCCAATTGGAGCTAGAAGAAAAGGAATTTACGGTAAGTAACAAAATTCCCTTCTTCTTCGGCGCTCCATTGGGAGACCCAGACGATTGGGACGTCCAAAAGCAGTCCCTGGGTGGGTAAAATAATACCTCAAGTTAGAGCTGCAAAACAGCCCTCCCCTACGAGGAGGCAACTGCCGCCTGCAGGACTCTTCTACCTAGGCTGGCGTCCGCCGAAGCGTAGGTATGCACCTGATAATGTTTGGTGAAAGTGTGCAGGCTCGACCAGGTAGCCGCCTGGCACACCTGTTGAGCCGTAGCCTGGTGTCGTAATGCCCAGGACGCACCCACGGCTCTGGTAGAATGGGCCTTCAGCCCTGATGGAACCGGAAGCCCAGCAGAACGGTAGGCTTCAAGAATTGGTTCCTTGATCCATCGAGCCAGGGTGGATTTGGAAGCCTGCGATCCTTTGCGCTTACCAGCGACAAGGACAAAGAGTGCATCCGAGCGGCGCAGGGGCGCCGTGCGGGAGATGTAGATTCTGAGTGCTCTCACCAGATCTAACAAATGCAAATCCTTCTCATACCGATGAACTGGATGAGGACAAAAGGAAGGTAAGGAGATATCCTGATTGAGATGAAAAGCGGATACCACCTTAGGGAGAAATTCCTGAATCGGGCGCAGCACTACCTTGTCCTGGTGAAACACCAGGAAGGGAGCTTTGGATGACAGCGCTGCTAGCTCAGACACTCTCCGAAGAGACGTGACCGCCACTAGAAAGGCCACTTTCTGTGAGAGTCGAGAAAGTGACACCTCCTTCATAGGCTCGAAGGGCGGCTTCTGGAGAGCAACCAGTACCCTGTTCAGATCCCATGGATCTAACGGCCGTTTGTACGGAGGGACGATGTGACAAATAGCGCTGAGACCTGTCCTTTAAGGGAGCCGAGCGCTAAGCCTTTTTCCAAACCAGATTGCAGGAAGGAAAGAAAAGTAGGCAATGCAAATGGCCAGGGGGACACTCCTTGTGCAGAGCACCAGGATAAGAAAATCTTCCACGTTCTGTGATAGATCTTAGCAGACGTGGGCTTCCTAGCCTGTCTCATGGTGGCCACGACCCCTTGAGATAATCCTGAAGACGCTAGGATCCAGGACTCAATGGCCACACAGTCAGGTTCAGGGCCGCAGAATTCAGATGGAAAAACGGCCCTTGTGACAGTAAGTCTGGCCGGTCTGGTAGCGCCCACGGTTGGCCGACCGTGAGATGCCACAGATCCGGGTACCACGATCTCCTCGGCCAGTCTGGGGCGACGAGTAAGACGCGGCGGCAATCGGACCTGATCTTGCGTAGCACTCTGGGCAAGAGTGCCAGAGGGGGAAACACATAGGGAAGCTGGAACTGCGACCAATCTTGTACCAAGGCGTCTGCCGCCAGAGCTCTTTGATCGCGAGACCTCGCCATGAAGGTCGGGACCTTGTTGTTGTGCCGAGACGCCATTAGGTCGACGTCCGGCACTCCCCAGCGGCGGCAGATTTCCTGAAACACGTCCGGGTGAAGGGACCATTCCCCTGCGTCCATGCCCTGGCGACTGAGGAAGTCTGCTTCCCAGTTTTCTACGCCGGGGATGTGAACTGCGGATATGGTGGAGGCCGTGGCTTCCACCCACATCAGAATCCGCCGGACTTCCTGGAAGGCTTGCCGACTGCGTGTCCCACCTTGGTGGTTGATGTATGCCACCGCTGTGGAGTTGTCCGACTGAATTCGGATCTGCTTCCCTTCCAGCCAGTGCTGGAAGGCTTGTAGGGCAAGATACACTGCCCTGATTTCCAGAACATTGATCTGAAGGGTGGACTCCTGCTGAGTCCACGTACCTTGAGCTCTGTGGTGGAGAAAAACTGCTCCCCACCCTGACAGGCTCGCGTCTGTCGTGACCACCGCCCAGGATGGGGGTAGGAAGGACCTTCCTTGTGATAATGAGGTGGGAAGAAGCCACCACTGAAGAGAGTCCTTGGCCGTCTGGGAAAGGGAGACTTTCCTGTCCAAGGACGTCGACTTCCTGTCCCATTGGCGGAGAATGTCCCATTGAAGTGGGCGCAGATGAAACTGCGCAAACCGAACTGCCTCCATTGCTGCCACCATCTTCCCTAGGAAGTGCATGAGGCGTCTTAAGGGGTGCGACTGGCCTTGAAGGAGAGACTGCACCCCTGTCTGTAGTGACCGCTGCTTGTCCAGCGGAAGCTTCACTACCGCTGAGAGAGTATGAAACTCCATGCCAAGATATGTTAGTGATTGGGTCGGTGACAGGTTTGACTTTGAAAAGTTGATGATCCACCCGAAGGTCTGGAGAGTCTCCAGCGCCACGTTCAGGCTGTGTTGGCATGCTTCTTGAGAGGGTGCCTTGACAAGTAGATCGTCCAAGTAAGGGATCACCGAGTGTCCCTGAGAATGCAAGACTGCTACCACTGCTGCCATGACCTTGGTGAAAACCCGTGGGGCTGTCGCCAGACCAAATGGCAGGGCTACGAACTGAAGGTGTTCGTCTCCTATAACGAAGCGTAGAAAACGCTGGTGCTCTGGAGCAATCGGCACGTGGAGATAAGCATCCTTGATGTCTATTGATGCTAGGAAATCTCCTTGAGACATTGAGGCAATGACGGAGCGGAGAGATTCCATCCGGAACCGCCTGGTTTTCACGTGCTTGTTGAGCAGTTTTAGGTCCAGAACAGGACGGAAAGAGCCGTCCTTTTTTGGCACCACAAACAGATTGGAGTAAAAACCTTGACCTCGTTCCTGAAGAGGAACAGGGATCACCACTCCCTCTGCCCTTAGAGAGCACACCGCCTGCAGAAGAGCATCGGCTCGGTCGGGATGTGGGGAAGTTCTGAAGAACCGAGGCGGAGGACGAGAACTGAACTCTATCCGGTACCCGTGAGACAAAATGTCTGTTACCCACCGGTCTTTGACCTGTGGCAGCCAAATGCCGCAAAAGCGGGAGAGCCTGCCACCGACCGAGGATGCGGAGAGAGGAGGCCGAAAGTCATGAGGCAGCCGGCTTGGAAGCGGTTCCTCCGGCTGCTTTCTTTGGGCGTGAGTGAGTCCGCCAGGAATCTGAGCTCCTCTGCTCCTTCTGAGTCCTTTTGGACGAGGAGAATTGGGTCCTGCCCGAACCTCGAAAGGACCGAAACCTCGACTGTCCCTTCCACTGTTGAGGTTTGCTTGATCTGGGCTGGGGTAAGGAAGAGTCCTTACCCTTGGACTGTTTAATGATTTCCGCCAATTGCTCACCAAACAGCCTGTCTTGAGATAATGGCAAACTGGTTAAGCATTTTTTGGAAGCAGAATCTGCTTTCCATTCCTTTAACCATAAGGCTCTGCGTAAAACCACCGAGTTGGCGGACGCCATTGACGTACGGCTGGTAGAGTCCAAGACCGCATTGATAGCGTAAGTCGCAAACGCAGACATTTGCGAGGTCAAGGACGCCACTTGCGGCACTGATGGACGTATGAAAGAGTCCACCTGTGCCAAACCAGCTGAAATAGCTTGGAGCGCCCACACGGCTGCGAATGCTGGAGCAAACGACGCGCCGATAGCTTCATAGACAGATTTCAACCAAAGGTCCATCTGTCTGTCATTGGCATCTTTAAGTGAAGCCCCATCCTCCACTGCAACTATGGATCTAGCTGCAAGCCTGGATATTGGAGGGTCCACCTTTGGACACTGGGTCCAGCGTTTGACCACGTCAGGGGGAAAGGGATAACGTGTATCCTTAAGACGTTTGGAGAAACGCTTATCTGGATAAGCATGGTGTTTCTGGACTGCTTCTCTGAAGTCAGCGTGGTCCAGAAAAGAGCTCAATTTACGTTTGGGATACCTAAAATGGAATTTCTCCTGCTGTGCTGCTGCCTCCTCCGCTGGAGGAGAAATATCCAGCAGTCTATTGATGGCCGCTATAAGATCATTCACCATGGCGTCACCATCAGGGGTATCCAGGTTGAGAGCAGTCTCAGGATTAGACTCCTGATCACCTAGTTCTGTCTCATCATACAGAGAATCCTCTCGCTGAGACCCTGACCAGCGTGATGACGCCGAGGGTCTCTCCCAGCGAGCTCGCTTAGGCTGCCTGGGACTGTCGTCCGAGTCAGAGCCTTCAGCCTGTGATGCCTGGGACCCCCTTGGAGCACGGATTAGTTCCAACTGAGGGGGACCGGGGAACATTGAATCAGCAGTGCCCATGGTCTGAGTGACCGGCCTGGACTGCAAAGTTTCTAGAATTTTTGTCATAGTCACAGACATCTTATCAGCAAAAACTGCAAACTCTGTCCCCGTCACCGGGGCAGGGTTCACAGGCGTCTCTGCCTGGGCCACTACTAGCATAGACTCCGGCTGACGAAGTGGCACAGGGACCGAACATTGCACACAATGGGGGTCAGTGGAACCTGCCGGTAGAGTAGCCTCACATGCGGTACAAGCAGCATAGAAAGCCTGTGCCTTGGCACCCTTGCTTTTTGCGGATGACATGCTGTTGTCTCCTCAGAGCAATATAGGGGTATAAGCCAAGAAGCGACCGTACAGTGCAATATATAGGTACAGACAAAAGTACACAAAACAAACACTGTGGCACTAGTGGGGTCAGCACCTAGGTGCTGCTTACCGCCCGCTTAACAGCGGGTGTGTGGTCGCCAGAATCCCCTGTCTGGGTCTCCCAGGGCTATGTCCGTTCTCCAGCTCAGACTGCGTGCAGGAATGGCTGCCGGCGTCCTGTGAAGAGGGGCGGGCCGTGGGCGTGCTGCAGACAAAGAGCGGGAAACTGGCGTCCCACTGTGCCCAGTGAGAGGGCTGGAGTATGTAAATAAGACTCCAGCCCTCGGCGCTGACTATTGTACAGCGTCTCTCCCCTTCCCTGACTGACAGGGCTGGGGGCGGGAACGAAACGTAACTAGGCCGCAGAAGCCGGGGACTAGATTTATAAGCGCTGCCGTCGTAAAAGCACGGTCGGCGCGAAGTGCCCGGCGCACCACAAGTCGCAGCCGCGCCGCAGTCTCCGTGGCGGCCGGCGCGGTAGTTCCCCACACATAAACTCACTCAGCTAAGCTGCAGTGAGTATAACCCAAGCGCGCAGCGCTACTGTCCCCGGCGCACTAGAACACCCAGCAACGCTGGAGTGTGTCTGTGCCTGTCTGTACGGGGACACAGAGTACCTGAATGTTGCAGGGCCTTGTCCCTGACGGTACCCAGCTCCGTATCCAGCAGGATCTCCGGGTCTGTGGATGGAGCCCGGCCTCAGAGTCTGGAGGCCGGTAAGATCCCACTTCACCAGAGCCCTCAGGGGGATGCGGAAGGAAAAACAGCATGTGGGCTCCAGCCTCCGTACCCGCAATGGGTACCTCAACCTTAACAAACACCGCCAACAAGAGTGGGGTGAGAAGGGAGCATGCTGGGGGCCCTTTGCATGGGCCCTCTTTTCTTCCATCCGATATAGTCAGCAGCTACTGCTGACTAAACAGTGGAGCTATGCGTGGATGTCTGACCTCCTTCGCACAAAGCTTGAAAACTGAGCAGCCCGTGATCCCACGGGGGGTGTATAGCCAGAAGGGGAGGGGCCTTACACTTTTTAGTGTAATGCTTTGTGTGGCCTCCGGAGGCAGTAGCTATACACCCAATCGTCTGGGTCTCGCAAAGGAGCGCCGAAGAAATGGAGTGAACTGTACTAAGATTAAAAATTTAAACATCAACTACGAGCGGTGGGGTTAATTACCACAGGAGAGGGAGCGAAAGTGTGCAGCACTGAAGCAAAGCCGGGTGCTGCTGAGAAATGTAGTCTTAACAAATAATAATAGCACCACCCATTCAGCAATGTAAAGCTGGTTGCACAGTGGGGCAGATAGAGATAAAAAAAAAAAAAAAAGGACAAATATTATTTTTGGCTTATTATGAATATTAACAATTCTTCCCTACATTGTGTGGATGGAACAATAAAAGATTACCTGTGACTCTTACATTATTGGTATGTTGCAGTCATTACAGTTATCCACACTCAGCTAAGAGCAGTCATCTGGTGGTTTGCTGGGAAAACTCCACCACTATTATCTGTAATAGGGTTATTTTAGCTTACTTGTATGTTGCAGTCCGTACATTTATCCACACTCAGCTCAGCCTCTATTTCCACCTTAGGTCACCACATTGATAAACCATTTAGTCAGCCTGCAGAACATAAGACCTTCCAAACCTTTCTGAATACCCCACAATATTCTAGGATGCAATGGCCCCGTTCTAAAAGTCGGGTTCCTTACAATACCAATTAAAGAATTAAAAGGCAATTCAAGATAATATGAAAATATAAGTACTGGTTTCTGTAATGTATATATGTACTTTCTAACAGTGTTAATGCTAGCAAAATAGGACATTTCTGTAAAATAGTCTGGAGCCCACACCTCTTTAATGCAAGCAGCTACTCACCGCCTCTTTGGTAGTCTTGGACTTTTATCATCTTTGCGCCGACGTCCTCTCCTTCAGAAAAAAATAAGAAAAAGAAATACAATTGTAGTGGCTGATCATAAAATACACTTCAGATGAAAAGACAGTAACATACCAGGGTTAAATGAAATACTGCATTGTTGCATGCATTCTCAAAGTGAAGTCAATGGGAGCTGTACCCCACTAGAAAGTGTAAGCACTTGTGCTGCTTTGCAAACTACGTGCCAAGAGTGTGCAAAGTAGTAATCAAAGCAAAAGGTGGCTACTTTGAAGAACCTAGAATATAAGACATATTTTCAGTTGTTTCACACTTCTTTGTTAAGTATTTTATTCCACATGTTTTAATTCATAGTTTTGATGCCTTCAATGTGAATCTACAATTTCCAGAGTCATGAAAATAAAGAAAACTCTTTGAATGAGGAGGTGTGTCCAAACTTTTGGTCTGTACTGTACACCCGGCCACACTGAATCTGCAAATGCCTGATGGGTATGGGTGCCAGGTGATGACCTATCCCATCAACAAATTCCTATTTATATACAGTCATATGTAAAAGTTTGGGCACCCCTATTAATGTTAACCTTTTTTCTTTATAACAATTTGGGTTTTTGCAACAGCTATTTCAGTTTCATATATCTAATAACTGATGGACTGACTAATATTTCTGGATTGAAATGAGGTTTATTGTACTAACTGAAAATGTACAATCCGCATTTAAGCAAAATTTGACCGATGCAAAAGTATGGGCACCTCAACATAAAAGTGACATTAATATTTTGTAGATCCTCCTTTTGCAAAAATAACAGCCTCTAGTTACTTTCTGTAGCTTTTAATGAGTTCCTGGATCCTGGATGAAGGTAAATTTGACCATTCCTGTTTACAAAACAATTCCAGTTCAGTTAAGTTTGATGGTCGCCGAGCATGGACAGCACGCTTCAAATCATCCCACAGATTTTCAATGATATTCAGGTCTGGGGACTGGGATGGCCATTCCAGAACATTGTAATTGTTCCTCTGCATGAATGCCGGAGTAGATTTGGAGCGGTGTTTTGGATCATTGTCTTGCTGAAATAGCCATCCCCTGCGTAACTTCAACTTCGCCACTGATTCTTGCACATTATTGTTAAGAATCTGCTGATACTGAGTTGAATCCATGCGACCCTCAACTTTAACAAGATTCCCGATGCCGGCATTGGCCACACAGCCCCAAAGCATGATGGAACCCTCTCCAAATTTTACTGTGGGTAGCAAGTGCTTTTCTTGGAATGCCGTGTTTTTTTGCCTCCATGCATAACGCCTTTTTGTATGACCAAACAACTCAATCTTTGTTTCATCAGTCCACAGGACCTTCTTCCAAAATGTAACTGGCTTGTCCAAATGTGCTTTTGCATACCTCAGTCGACTGTTTGTGGCATGCTTGCAGAAACGGCTTCTTTCGCATCACTCGCCCATACAGCTTCTCCTTGTGCAACGTGCGCTGTATTGTTGACCGATGCACAGTGACACCATCTGCAGCAAGATGATGCTGCAGGTCTTTGGAAGTGGTCTGTGGATTGTCCTTGACTGTTCTCACCATTCTTCTTCTCTGCCTTTCTGATATTTTTCTTGGCCTGCCACTTCTGGGCTTAACCAGAACTGTACGTGTGTTCTTGCATTTCCTTACTATGTTCCTAACAGTGGAAACTGACAGTTTAAATCTCTGAGACAACTTTTGTATCCTTACCCTGAATGCTGAATAATCTTTGTTTTCAGATCATTTGAGAGTCGTTTTGAGGAGCCCATGATGCCACTCTTCATAGGAGATTCAAATAGGAGAACAACTTGCAAGTGGCCACCTTAAATACCTTTTCTCATGATTGGATACACCTGCCTATGAAGTTCAAAGCTCAATGAGGTTACAAAACCAATTTAGTGCTTTAGTAAGTCAGTAAAAAGTAGTTAGGAGTGTTCAAATCAAGAAATTGATAAGGGTGCCCATACTTTTGCACCGGTCAAATTTTGTTTAAATGCGGATTGCACATTTTCTGTAAGTACAATAAACCTCATTTCAATCCAGAAATATTACTCAGTCCATCAGTTATTAGATATATGAAACTGAAATAGCTGTTGCAAAAACCCAAATTGTTATAAAGAAAAAAGGTTAACATTAATAGGGGTGCCCAAACTTTTTCATATGACTGTATTATTTAATGTATGCAGTTTGTACGAGACATCAGTGGATAGGGTTAAATTATACAACCATAGGACAAACTTAGCTTACTATAACAGGAAAAAAGCTGAAATAGTTTGTTCATGTAAAAAAATGTGAAAGGATGTATTTTACTGATAAAAGGCGGCCTCTGGCTGACTAATTAGGCTCATTAAGAACACGCTATAATAATATTCCAAGAAAGTATTCACATGTGGCTAGGCTGTATTTTTTACTGCACTTTTCTGAAATTGTAACAGAACCAGTGTTTGGAAAACTGCGGGCAAAGCCAGAGTATTTTTCATAATGAGAAATAGTATGAAGAATGTGTGTTGTGTTTTCAGGTGCTCTGAAGTAGGTTTCATACCTCAACAGATGCGGACAAGTACAAGGGCTATTCTCACTTAATTAAATTGCATTACTTAGTTGGACAGCATGGAAATAAGCAAACTTACAATTGGCTTTTCTTTTCTATCTGCTGTCATTCTCGTGTTGTGAAAGCTTTTACCTCACATAGTGTATAGCTAGAATCAATGGAACTTGGCCACCAGAACCTGGCTCAGAGTACACAGGAGTTACACAGGTGCGCGGGGTTAAAACTTTCCCTCAAAACATAGTCTATGACATTCCCTAAGTCACATGGGGCATCTGTGCAAAATTTCGTGATTGTAAATGTGACGGTGTGGATTCCTTTAGCGGACATACACACAGAGCTTTATATATTAGACTAGCTGTAGTACCGGGGCGTTGCCCGGGATAGTAACTGTCTCTCTGTCTCGTTCCCCGTCTGTGTCGTTCCCCGTCTGTCTCGTTCCCCGTCTGTCTCGTTCCCCGTCTGTCTCGTTCCCCGTCTGTTTGTCCTCTCTTTCCGTCTCCCTCACTCTGTCTCTGCCTGTCTGTCTCCCTATCCGTCTCCTCACCGACATCTTATTACCTCACACATAAGCTTCTTATACTAAGTTTATTTTGTTCCTATAGCAACCACTGACAGTCGCTATTAATAGCCTGTAGCTCCCACCTTCATTCAGTTTAATGGAGGCAGGACTTTGGAGAGTAACTGTAAAGCGCGAGGTTAAATTTTCCCGTCAAAACATAGTCTATGACGTTCACTGAGTCACATGGAGTGTCTGTGCAAAATTTCGTGATTGTAAATGCGACGGTGCAAATTCCTTTAGCGGACACACACACACACACACACACACACACACACACCCCCACACACACCTTTATATATTAGATTAGCTATTGTGCCCGGCACTGCCCGGGATAGCAACTGGCTCTGTCTCTCCCAGTCTCTGTCTTTATCTCTCTCCCTGTCTCCCTCCCTGTGTCTCTGTCCCTTTCCCTCCCTGTGTCTCTGTCCCTTTCCCTCCCTGTCCCTCTGTCCCTTTCCCTCCCTGTCCCTCCCTGTACCTCTGTCCCTTTCCCTCCCTGTCCCTAGGTCTGTCTGTCTGTGCCTAGGTCTGTCTGTCTGTGCCTTCGTGGCTGTGCCTGCGTGACTGTTCCTGCGTGACTGTCTATCTCTTTCCCTCCCTGTCTCTCTCTCTCCACTGATATCATATTACCTCACACATAAGCTTCTTACACTAAGATTGTCCTTTGTCTGTATGTGCCTAATGTCTGTCTGTGCCTATGTCTGTCTCTCTCTCTTTCCCTGTCTATTTCAAGGTCTCTCTCTCTCTCTCAATCCGTCTCCCCACCGATATCATATTACCTCACACATAAGCTTCTTACACTAAGAATGTCCTTTGTTCCTATAGTAACCAATCAGAGCTCTAATTAATCACCTGTAGCTCCCAGTTCCATGGACTTTAATGGAGGAAGGTTTTTTGGAGAGTAACTGTAAAGCGCGGGCTTAAATTTTCCCGTCAGAACATAGTCTTGACATTCCCTGAGTCACATGCGGCAACTGCAAAATTTTGCGATTGTAAATGCCTTTAACGGACACATGGACACACACACACACTCTCAGCTTTATATATTAGATATACACACACGCCATGTGGGCGTGCTAACATGCTAAGAGGGCGGCTAGTCGGGGAATATAATGCCCTTAGGTCTAGTCCCCGTGCTCATTAGCATAAGATAAAAAGATCTTTAGAAATACTTTTTCTAAAGATCTCTTTATCTATGCTAGTGTATACAGGGACAGTTAAGGTGGCTTTACACTCTGCAACATCGCAAACGACATCGCTGTAACGTCACCGGTTTTGTGACGTAATAGCGACCTCCCCAGCAACATTGCAGTGTGTGAAACACATCAGCGACCTGGCCCCTGCTGTGAAGTTGCTGATCGCTACAAATCGTTCAGGACCATTCTTTGGTCCTTTGTTTCCCGCTGTGCAGCATGATCGCTAGAAAGTTTCAGTGTGTAAAGGGGACTTTACAGCGACTTTGTTAGCGACTTCCCTTTCAAAAAGCTGCTTTACAACGTCCCCAATGACTAGCTAGGTCGTTCTGCAGGTCCGGATCGCTGTTGCGTCGTTGGCCAGGTTTGCCTGTTTGACAGCTCACCAGCGACTCACCAGAGACTTTGTAGCGATCCCGGCCAGGTTGGGATCGCTGGTGGGATCGCTGAAAGTCTCAATGTGTAAAGGGACCTTTAGGCAGAGATTAGCAATATGCACCCAGAACTGCTCGGTCTTTGATGACGGGGAATTCATTTTAAGGCGGTCCAGGTTTCCATGCGATACGTTAGGCTACATTCACACTTGCATTGTTTTGCATCAGTCGCAATACGTCGCCTTCAGGAATTACGATATCCTGCAAAATATTTTGCAGTATTCCGTTTTTAACCCTTGTATTAAGGACGGATTGCGACTGATGGCATTGCGTTGCATCCGCAGCACGGCGGATCAGTCGTGGAACGACTGACCGCCGGCCGGAATGAACGCAAAATGTAATGTATTTCAGGTCATTAAAAAAATGCACCGCGCAGGAATCCGTCAAGAGGTATAATAGCTGTCTATGGTGCTGGATTCTGATGTAATCCGTCACACGACAGAATCCAGTGCTGGATTCCGTAATGCTCTACTGAGCATGCCCAGCATGTTTGGCACACCCATTGGGCTGTCCTAAACACAAACGGATCACGACGGATCCGTCAAAAAATGGACGCACAGCGGATGTAACGGACGAGATGGATTAGTTTTTTCACAAGATTCCTGTGAACGGAATCCTGTGAAATAAAACATTTGTTGCGTCAGTTGACATCTAAAAAACGACCTGACTGATTTAAAACTGTGGAAGTGTGAATGTAGCCTTATTGAGGCAATATACAACGCAACCTACCAATGCTTTGGAATGAACTCCCTGATGACAAAGACAACACACTCTTGTCTTCCAATGTATTTTCAGTATGTAACTGGACATCAATATTAACTGCGGGAACCAGTTTCCACAGAAACATGTTGCGGAAAGAAGTGGGGAGCATTTATTGAAGATATGTGCGCTAAAGAGTTCTGAAGTAATCATGTCCTCTGAATTTATGAAAGAATACAATATCTACAATTAAAGGGAATCTGTCAGGAAACAAAAACATTTATATAGCAGTTATATTTACTGATAAATAGGATCTATCATCACTTTTCAGGTTGTCTGGTGAAAAAAAAAGTTATTTATTATGTACAGGATAGGTGATAACTTATTGATCGGTGGGGGTCTGACCTCTTAGGGTGCGTGCCCACGATTAGTGTTTGCAGCGTTTTGGATGCAGTGTGTTTTCGCTGAGTCCAAAATGCTGCAATGTACAGAAGTATAGTGGACGAGCATTCTAGAAAGCTAGTGCCCACTGTGCTTGTATTTCCCGCAGGAAAAACGGACCTGCGGTGTGGCTTTCCATGCTGCAGCATGTCAATTGTTTGCTGTGAAGACGCAAGCGTTCTCCGTAGGGGGAACACAGCGAGACACTGCAACTGCCTGACCCCGGATTGTGGGCACGAGCAGCTGTGGTCTCCTGCGTTCTCCTGTAAAGGAGACTCGCGGCCCCCTGCAGGTTGGGAGCTGCCACGTCCAGGACACAGCAGGTCCTGATCATGGGCACGAACCCTTAGACAAGCACTGATCAGTAGAACAAGGAATATTATATGGTACTACCATTTATACGGTCACTTACTTCCTAGGGGCTTCTGGCTCAGGGGCAGGGTTCTCTTCCTTCACTTCCATCTTTACCTCTACAGGAGCTGTCTCTTCTCTGGAGCGAGGACCTCGACGTCTGGAGCTAGTAGATGACCTAAGAAAGAATTTTGTCCGTTCACAGTTCAATTATTGGGGTAACACTAAACAAAAAAGCACATAAACAGAGAACTTGGCATTGATGCCTTTCTAAACTGTATTGTAGCAAAGTAACAGAGCAAGAAATGGTATGCTTGTTTGGAGTTGAGCCTCAAAGTCACCAAAGTCCAAAACAATGCCAAAAGTGAGGTGTTCCAGCTTTTTTCAGATTAAAGAAGCATAAAACAGTGATGTTTTGGCATTTAAGCCTCTTAAAGGGGTTATTTGCTCACCAAAAATAAAAGTAAATACACAGCCTTGATTATAGTAACTCACCTACAGAAGTCACACATTGGCTGCAAGGTCTGTCTAAAACAATATGACATCCCATCTGCCTTTTCCATGAGTTACCTACCTCCTATTCCTGCCCCTTCAGATGGCACCTTGGTGCAACTGGCTACTTCTTTTATATTTTTACTGCATCTAATTCATATGTCCTGAAAAATATATGGAGCAGTCTGATAAAAATTCTAAACTAAAGCAGTATCTCATGTGCCAGTCAGCTAAAACACACCAATTTCAGCTGGACCGACTGAACATTAAGGTGTATGGAGAAGACTCGATTTTTCTCCGATGTCAGGGAAAGAAGTGACAGGTTTGTTGGCTGTCAATATGCCTAATCCTTCAAGATTACAGAAAACAAGCTGCTTCCAGATGAGTCTCTCCAATGAAATGAGCGTGTAGGTGTATGTATAGGGCCGAAATAGCATTATTTAGCAGTTACCCACGACCAGATCATCTAATGATATGGGTGATGTCCGGACTCTTCAACGTCAAGGGAGATGTTGGGAGAAAGAAGGATAAGGAAAGCTGGCTGTCAACATGCCTGACTATTTTTTTTTTTACACAGAACACAAACTGTTTTGAGATGTCTGGCAGCAATATATTCCCTTTTATTTATTGAACAGAGTGTGCATGTGTATGGGAGGGGTCGAATCAGACTGCTACCTATGGTGTAGGACTAACTTCACACTTTGCAGTGCTCCGATCTTCATGCACAGTCCCTCTGTGCTGCAGACCTCTACTACGTCTTAAGTTACTAACAGGAACTTATTTTACGTGAAACCACAGCAGTGGTGCAAACCGCAGCAGTGGTGGAAAGCGCAGCCGGGGCACTTTATTTGCAGAACTTCTTCCAGTTAGTGCACTTCTGTGGTAACATATCACAGGACTTTATCAGGCAGCATGTTCCCTCTACAGACACAAAGGCCCATATTTATCAAAAATGACATCATGGCGCCCAAATTTTTAGTGTCCTCACTTTAACGCTATTAGCAAATTGCCAAGAAGCAAATAGATGCCTTCCTCCTACATATTAAAATAAATCTTGTTTTTTTAGAATAATCCTTTATCTTACAAAATCCCCACCAACAGAAGAAAATATTAAATACTTTAAACTTTCTCCCCTCAAAGGGAACCTATTAGGTAAAAATAAAATGCTATTAACCTGTAGGTATTGGGTCGATAACATTCTAAAACTGCCTGGCCTAAAAGCCCAGCTTCATGGAGTAAATTAACTTAATTCCTCCCGGCAGCCTCCTGCTTTCAGTCATCATAGGGGTGCGGCCAGAGCAGCTGCAGTCAACGCTCAGTATGTGGCTAGTGGCAGCTGTAACCATGCCCCAGCATTGACAGACAGCTGGCTCAGCATTGCATTAGGACAGAGCCGGATGTCAGTCATTCTCTGTGTGCGGTTCAAGCCGTCACTAACTACGTACAGTACAGAACAAAAGTTTGGACACACCTTCTCATCTCTAGAACAACTATTAAGAGGAGACTTTGTGCAGCAGGCCTTCATGGTAAAATAGCTGCTAAGGACAGGCAACAAGCAGAAGAGACTTGTTTGGGCTAAAGAACACAAGGAATGGACATTAGACCAGTGGAAATCTGTGCTTTGGTCTGATGAGTCCAAATTTGAGATCTTTGGATCCAACCACCGTGTCTTTGTAGAAAAGATGAACGGATGGACTCTACATGGCTGGTTCCCACCGTGAAGCATAGAGGAGGAGGTGTGACGGTGTGGGGTGCATTGCTGGTGACACTGTTGGGGATTTATTCAGAATTGAAGGCATACTAAACCAGCATGGCTACCACAGCATCTTGCAGCGATGTATTATTCCATCCGATTTGCGTTTAGTTGGACCATCATTTATTTTTCAACAGGACAATGACCCCAAACACACCTCCAGGCTGTGTAAGGGCTATTTGACTAAGAAGGAGAGTGATGGGGTGCTACGCCAGATGACCTGGCCTCCATAGTCACCAGACCTGAACCCAATCGAGATGGTTTGGGGTGAGCTGGACCGCAGAGTGAAGGCAAAAGGGCCAACAAGTGCTAAGCATCTCTGGGAACTCCTTCAAGACTGTTGGAAAACCATTTCAGGTGACTACCTCTTGAAGATCAGCAAGAGAATGCCAAGAGTGTGCAAAGTAGTAATCAAAGCAAAAGGTGGCTACGTTGAAGAACCTAGAATATAAGACATATTTTCAGTTGTTTCACACTTTTTTGTTAAGTATTTCATTCCACATGTGTTAATTCATAGTTTTGATGCCTTCAATGTGAATCTACAATTTTTAGAGTCATGAAAATAAAGAAAACTCTTTGAATGAGGAGGTGTGTCCAAACTTTTGGTCGGTACTGTATATAGCGGTGACTGAAACTGCTTCGGCCGCACCCCTATGTCTGAAACGCTAGGGTTACAAGAGCGTATAAAAAAAAAAAAAAAAAAAAAAAAAAAAAAAAAAACTGGTCCAATTTTCATCCAGAAAAGTGGGATGATTTTTGCTCGTCATCCGTGTGCTGTCCACATGCAAGCCATATTTTTACTCACCAGCTATTGATCATTAACAGGACCTAGTACAGCTTCCTATGCCATTCAATGACTTTGTAAACATTGGATGCCATACATTGACTCTGTATGAGATCTGATTTTTTTTCTCAGAGTAAAATTGCAGTATGATGAGATCTTTTTTCATAGATAGATAGATAGATTCTGCCAGTGAAAAAAAAACAAAACGCCGATCTAAAAAGTAGGATGTAACTTGTCCGAGTTATATGGTGGTGTGAGTAAGCCCAAGGCCGGAGACTGTCAGGAGGAATAAAGTCAGGCTTTCAGAGCAGTGGCCAAGAAGTTTAACAACGCTATTAACGTGCAGATTAACCCTATATCTGCAGGCCAATAGCGCTTTTTGACGTCACAGGTTCCTTTTAAGTTACTTATTAATCAGTGGAACTGAACCAACCTACAGGTAAAGGAACAGATATACAGGCTAAAGATCGGACATGTACCACTACTAACAGGAGATCGCTTACTAGCCTATTTGCAAAGACTGTGCTTCAGATGCACACTGAACGATCTGTAATGGATCACTCAGACCATAAAGGTAGTCAGTGTCCTCAGTTGTGCCAGTGCTTCTGATGCTGGACAATGTGCAGCCAAAATGGTTTCACTCCATGAAAAAGTGTTTGCTTGTTCAATGGATGACCAGCAGTCTATTGACACTGAAAGATTAGTGTGAAATGAGTATTCATAGGAACACTTGTCCATGATAATCTTGCTCTGTAAGTGGACTTTTAGATTTAGTCATCACTAGACATGTGCAAACCCAAACTGTAAAGATCAGGGTTCATACTGAACACGGACTTTATGAAAAATCAGTGTCCGAATTTGGAGGGTACTTTTTGTATGCTGACCACTCTATCAAGATTCGGGGTGCTCTGGTATGCCCAGTGCTCGGCCCAGTGAGAGCCATTTGCAATCTGAGTGGCACTCACTGGGGGCAAAAACAATGTTTTTGAATGTAGTGTGTACAAAAACCCCTGCCCTCCCCCAGAAATGCGCAGATAATGACCGGCTGCATTTGGGCAGAGTGCCGAACTGCCCAATCATTGACTTCCAATGGGGTATGGGCCAAACTGAACTTAATCTAAAGTCCAGCTGAACTTGAATTTCCATGGGTCTGCTCATCTTAAGTATTCACAAACAAATGCCAGCTGACAATTTATGGACAGATATACTATAGTTAAAAAACTGCCGGACCCCCCATAGACAACGTTTGGGTGGTCCGCATTCTACTCTGCAAGATATTCTAAAACCTTACTGCATGGTAGAGCAGCTACACATGATTGTACAGCTCTGGGAATGGGCATGCAACTGCCAGAAAAGGCAGACAAAATTTACCGTCTCTGCCTTCTAGATTGTTATTTACCGTATTTTTCGGACCATAAGACGCACTTTTTTTCCCCCAAATGTTGGGGGAAAGTTGGGGGTGCGTCTTATGGTCTGACTATAGGGCTGCGGCTGGGAATGAGGGTGCTGCAGGTCATCGGGGGCACGAGCAGGCAGCAGCAGCGCCTGCTCGTGACCACGTGGGCCCGCTCATTACATATGCACGCCCATCCTCCCGCCCATCTCTCAGCGCTGAAGCCGGCACTGACAGGTGGACGGGAGGACGAGCGGGGATGCGCGGATAGTAAAGAGCCGGCCGCATGATCACACCTGGCAATTACAGCCTGGAGTGATCATGTGCGGCTGTATTCACTGCCCCCCGCGCGTCATCATCAGCGCGGGGTGCAGTGAATCAGTGCACTCACCCGTCCCCGTGTGTGGAGCCGGCCCCCTGCAGCATCGCGTCTTCCTGTCTGTGCCGGTCACCTGATCTGTGCTGAGCCGGTCAGCTGATCTGTGCTGAGCCGGTCAGCTGATCGGCACAGACAGGAAGACATCGCGTGCAGCAGGGGAACGGCTCCACACACACAGATCAGCGTGCCAGAGAGGAAGATGTGATCGGTGCTGCAGGGAGTGAGGAAAAGGTGAGTATAAACGTTTATTTTTTTCTCTGTGCTATAGGATGCAGGCCATATACCAGGATGGTATATGAGCACGATGGGGGCATATAGCAGGATGGGAGTACCGTATATGAGCAGGAGGGATGGGGGGGGGGGGGGTATGTGAACAGGCTGGATATGGGGGGGGTATGTGAACAGGCTGGATGGGGGGGGGGGTATGTGAACAGGCTGGATGGGGGGGGGGTATGTGAACAGGCTGGATGGGGGGGGGGTATGTGAACAGGCTGGATGGGGGGGGGGTATGTGAACAGGCTGGATGGGGGGGGGGTATGTGAACAGGCTGGATGGGGGGGGGGTATGTGAACAGGCTGGATGGGGGGGGGGGTATGTGAACAGGCTGGATGGGGGGGGGGTATGTGAACAGGCTGGATGGGGGGGGGTATGTGAACAGGCTGGATGGGGGGGGTATGTGAACAGGCTGGATGGGGGGGGTATGTGAACAGGCTGGATGGGGGGGGTATGTGAACAGGCTGGATGGGGGGGGTATGTGAACAGGCTGGATTGGGGGGGGTATGTGAACAGGCTGGATTGGGGGGGGTATGTGAACAGGCTGGATTGGGGGGGGTATGTGAACAGGCTGGATTGGGGGGGTATGTGAACAGGCTGGATTGGGGGGGTATGTGAACAGGCTGGATGGGGGGGGGGTATGTGAACAGGCTGGATGGGGGGGTGGTATGTGAACAGGCTGGATGGGGGGGGTATGTGAACAGGCTGGATGGGGGGGGTATGTGAACAGGCTGGATGGGGGGGGTATGTGAACAGGCTGGATGGGGGGGGGTATGTGAACAGGCTGGATGGGGGGGGGTATGTGAACAGGCTGGATGGGGGGGGTATGTGAACAGGCTGGATGGGGTTTTATAGCAGGATCATATACAAGGCAAGAGGATCATTACCAGGATGGGGTACCTTAGTAGAGAATTTGGGGACATTACCCCCATAACAGTGTCAGCAGCAGATCCTCGCACCATAACAGTGTGTCATGACCACATTTTTTGCTTAAAGTTTTATTTTCCCATTTTCCTCCTCTAAAACCAGGGTGCGTCTTATAGTCCGGTGCGTCTTATAGTCCGAAAAATACGGTACACAGCGCTGAGCAAGTGACGTATATACTGTAATAAGAAGTACAGTGATAGTAAGAGCTTCTTCCTCTAAGGGCACAGTAACGTGGCCGTATTACAAGGACGACAATTGCATTGCAATGCTCGGACTGGCCGGCGGCTCTCATGATCTGAGCCTGACAGCTACATAAAAATACATGCCTTCATGCTCGGGTTAGGAATGTCAACGGCCAGTCCGGGCATTGAGACGTGCCAGAGTTATATGGCCATGTGACTGTGCCTATAATGCAGAGTTCATGTGATTGCTGGGTGTAGGATGGGATCAGGAGCTGCTAGCTTCTAAGAGAACCATTCAGTTTTGCTATGCAGCTAGGGTGCTTAATTTCACTGTGACTGGAGACTATATATCAGCCCCATCTATAGGAAAAAATCAAGTTTAAAAAAAAAATATTAATAAATCAATATTTAAGGAGGCTTGTGGGCGGAGCCAATGACGTAGCAGCAAGTGAAAGTGAGCTCCCTTGGATTTCCTCAAAAGCAACGATATTAAAAATTTCAAGACTGTGATCCTTCTACATTAGTGACTCTTGGACTTTGGATATCCCCAGGATACTGTAGAAATTTACCTCGTCAAAATCGGAGCTGGGATAGCTGAGATATTAAAGATAGAAGTTGGTGAGGTGATGTAAGTGTAATTGTACTACACGGTAATAGTCTTCCTACCGCTTCACACTCCCATAATAAAGCTCTGCTCTGGTCTCACTATTATACCTAGTCTTCTCTAAGACCAGATGAAAAAACTTTTGTCTCACATACATACATAATTTAATGATTTTATTAACTTTAAAAGGCCCATTAAAGAACTGAGCTCGAGCTACAGCAAGTGTTGTTGCCATAACAACGGTTTGAGGTAAAGTGAAAGTAAAACTCATAGCTACATTGGAAAGATGGCAGCCTCTTATCAATAAAGAATATATTACCACTCATCAATATTTGCAAAAGAGCATGAGAACAAGTGTGACAGTCAGTAAAAGTCATTAATAAATTGCATAAACCTCTGCCTCCTATCCAACATGCTGCAGACCTGGTGGTGTCCAATGATATGTGGCAGCCAGAGGATCTGATATAGCTGATAGCGGCAGATATCCAGGAAAGCACTTTACATTGGATTTGACAGCTCAACTCAACGTAGCTAGGCTGATCCAGCTCCTACACTAGTAAGGCTAAGTTCACATTTCCGCTAAAATCTATCAGTCACAATCCGCTGCTCTTGAAAACAGCGGAATCCGTTTAGCGGATTCCGTTGCTCCCATAGACTTGTATGAGCAGCGGATTGTGACTGATGATGCTGCGTTGCACCCTCCGCCCGACTGATCAGTCGTGGAACGACTGACCGCCGGGCGGGGGGAACGCAGCATGTAACGTTTTTTGAGCAGCGAGATCCGTCGGATTTCGCTGCGCATGCTCTCTGGCTCCCTGCACACGTCACCAGCTTTGGTTGGTTACCCGATATTTACCCTGGTTACGGTGCAAGGAGCCAGCGCTAAGCGGTGTAGGCCCGTAACCAAGGTAAATATCGGGTAACCAAGGTAAACATCGGGTGCTTTGCTGTTACCCGATATTTAGGCTGGTTACGTGTGCAGGGAGGCCGACACTTCCCCGCTCGGCCCCGCCCCCTCCCGCACTCCGCACATGTGTGTACACACAAACACACACACACACACACACACACACCTGTCCCCAGCCATGCAGACAAGCACTGCCACTGACACCCTCGTCTGGCCCCGCCCCCTGCTCGGCTCCGCCCCCTCCCGCACTTTGCATGTGCACACACACACACATACATACATACATACATACATACATGCACATACACACACTCACTCACACATACACTCACCTGTCCCCAGCCATGCAGACCGCAGCACTTCCACTGACATCCTCAGCGCCTGGCCCCGCCCCCCGCTCGGCTCTGCCCCCGAACTCCGCCCCCCGCACACAACGGAATCCGACAAAGAATTCTGTTCTTTGTCATCCGTTGTACAGCGTTGAACAGCGCATCAGTCACATGCGTCAAGCGACGCATGTGACTGATACAAATCAACGGAAATGTGAACTTAGCCTAAGAGGACTTATTAAAAATATTAAAGAACCCCGCCTTATACCATAAGGTTACGAAATAATCCATATATTTAAGCCAATATTTAAAGGGGCAGTACACCAAAACATATTAAGATGAATAAAGACACTAAACAGAAAGTGAAACCAGCATATATTCTAAAGAAAACCTTCAATCTAAATACGAGTAATAAACTCCAAAAAAAGAATCCTGATCCTAGGATTAACACCTTAAAGGCAGACCCAAGAGATTTCGGGATTAATCCAAATATGCTAACCCAAGTTTGGAAGGAGAAATATCTCCTAAGAAAACACAAAACCATATATCCTCGCACCATCAAGACTGTTTAAAACAAAATGAGATAATAGGTAAAATAAACATGTCATACCAAGATGGGGGGATGTCAAATGATAGCAATAAACAACAATACATTAAACCCACTAAACTGATTCCTTCTACATATGACAATCTGGACACATCGACCTCTTCCCATATGGATATGGACTTGTCAGTTTCACTCAAAAGAAAAGGAGGAGACAATGAAGAAAACCCTTCCACAAAACATGTTGCTACTTATAGCTCGATCTCAGATTCTAGTGATGACTCAGAAGTGACAAGCCCGGATAAACAAAGGCTAAGAATAGACTCTATTGCTTCTATGTTTCCTGCCAGGGATCCTCTGACATTGGCCAAACTGGATAGTATTCTTGGATTCGGAAACAACGATATCAAGGTTTTCTTTGGGAGCCTACTCAACGCCATTAATGAGAATATTGATTTGGCAATCAGCAAACAGACAAAAATCTTACAAGATAGCCTTCAGGCGGTCAACAGTAGGATATCGGACAATGAAAACAGAATTGCAGAGGTCAAAAACAAAACTGAAGAACTCTCAAAATCAAAGTGACATCCAGATTCAATTAACAACCCTAAAAAATAAAGTGGCAGATCTTGAGGATAGATCTAGGAGAAACAACATAAAACTGAGGGGCATAGCGGAAAACATATCGAATAATAACCTAGCAGACTATGTTAAAAATCTAATCCGTAAAGCTATTCCTGGATTGTCAGAGCCCGAATTCACAATTGATAGAATACACAGACTTCCAAAACCCAGAACTGTACCATCTGATCTACCTAGAGACGTTATATTAAGGCTATGTGCGCACAGTGCGTTTTTCGCAGCGTTTTTGCGCGTTTTTCGGGTGCGTTTTTGGCCTCAAAACTGCAAGACTTTGCTTCCCCAGCAAAGTCTATGAGTTTTCATTTTTGCTGTCCACACACAACTGTTTTTTTAAGCTGCGTTTTTGAGCTTTAAAAAAAAAAAAAATGGACATGTCAATTCTTTCCTGCGTTTTTCTGCGTTTTCCGCCCATGCAATGCATTGGAAAAACGCAGCAAAACGCAGAGATCAAAGACGCAGCAAAACGCAGCCAAAAACGCACCAAATCGTGGTAAAAACGCATGCGTTTTGATGCGTTTTTTCGACGCAGGTGCGTTTTTGTGCGTTTTTAGCGGCCAAAAACGCCGCATCAAAAAAACGCAGCGTGCGCACATAGCGTAAAGGTGGCTTTACACACTGCAACATCGCAAACGACATCGCTGTAACGTCACCGGTTTTGTGACGTTACAGCGACCTCCCCAGCGACATTGCAGTGTGTGAAACACATCAGCGACCTGACCCCTGCTGTGAAGTTGTGATCGCTACAAATCGTTCAGGACCATTCTTTGGTCCTTTGTTTCCCGCTGTGCAGCATGATCGCTAGAAAGTCTCAGTGTGTAAAGGGGACTTTACAGCGACTTCCCTTTCAAATAGCTGCTTTGACACGTCCCCAACAACCAGCTAGGTCGTTCTGCAGGTCCGGATCGCTGTTGCGTCGTTGGCCAGGTCTGCCTGTTTGACAGCTCACCAGAGACTTTGTAGCGATCACGGCCAGGTTGGGATCGCTGGTGGGATCGCTAGAAAGTTTCAGTGTGTAAACCCAGCTTTAGACTTCACTACTTTAGTACCAAGGAGATTCTTTTGAGATACTTGAGAAACAACAGATTTCTTCCAGAGCCATATAATCAAATAAAGGTGTTCATTGACTTATCTAGAGAGACAATTGCCTCCCGGAGAACTTTTACAGATACTACCAAACGTTTACAGGAATGGGGAATTCTGTATAACTGGGGTTTCCCCACAAAACTCCTGGTCTGGATTAAGAACAAAATAACTCCAATTTATACTCTTGAGGAAGGTTTAAGGCTCATTGCGACTCTAAGTGAGGATCCACAGCATAAAACCTGATTCTCACTGAGATGCTTTTCAAATTAACCTGGAAATGTTAAAATTATATTACACCATGGATAATAAATCCGCACAATTCACAAAAGAATTTTGTAATATAAATTTTTCATATATTGTCTTATTTTACAAGGACTACTCATCTATAAGAACTTATCCTGATTGACTACCATGGTCTTATTGTTGGAATACAATTACCCACTTTTCTACAGCCAACCGACTACAAGAGGATTGTCGGATGGGTACGCAGAAGGCCTTCCATTATTTATTTTAGGATGCTCATCTTGAAGAGGACTCTCCAACATATCCAAAGGAAACTATTATTGGAATATAATCATCTACTTCACCATAGTCAACTTAATAGGAGAGGATTTCCGAATGAGCTTATACTGGAGCTTCACTAATTATTTTTTTTTTTTATAAATAAGTCATTGTCGGAAAGGGGGAAAACCTATTTTTATTTTTATCCTCCTTTCTTTCCATGAACTATTGCCTACTTGAGGTTCCTTTCCACCTTTTTTTTGAAAGAACCCTAAAGGAATTTTTTTTTTTTTGCTTTTTCTCTCCTTTATTATAACTTCTGTAAGTGTTTGATACTTATTGTTGTAAATTTATAGGTAAAATACTTTATTAACCTGTTTGTATTGAGATATCTATTTATAGTGAAGGTAAATACTAGTTGCTAAGGAAATTTAATTTTAAATAAGGTTATTTTCTTATAATTTTTTCGCTTTTAATAGATCTTATATCTTCTGTTGTAATTATAGTTTCTTGTTATCTTTTCTTGCTCTCTCTTTTCTCTCTTACTCCGCCTTTGTTTAGTACTGACTCTCTACCCCCCTCTACCCTTCTCTCATACCTCATTCATCTTTCATCCTTTCAAATTCTCTTCCCCATCTTCCCTTACTACATTATTACTCGATCGTTTTGGTAACGTCATGACAACAAAGATCTTGTCATACAATATGAAAGGTTTAAACTCCCCAGAAAAACGTTACCTGACTTGGAAAGAGATTAAATCCTCTAATGCAGATATCATCTGCATTCAAGAATCAAAATTTGCTAGGATGAATCACCCAAATTTCTCCCACAAGAACTATTCAAATATCTACTCAGCCTTGAAGGACAATAAAAAAGCAGGAGTCATCACTATAATAAAAAAATTCCCTAAACTTTAAAATTCCTTTCAGAAGTTAAGGATGACAAAAGGCAGATATCATATCTTAACATGCCTGATAAACAACAATCCGTGTACTTTAGTTAACCTCCACTCCCCAAATAGCGCACAAATAGGATTTCTAGATCGGGTGATAGATAAAACACAAGAGGTTAAGCTGGGTTCACACATAGCGACAGCGACAACAACGTCACTGTTACGTCACCATTTTCTGTGACGCAACAGCGACCTTGTATGTCGCTGTTATGATCACTGCTTAGCTGTCAAACACAGCGACGCAGCAGCGATCATAACGTCGCTACACGTGCAGAGAGCAGAGAGCCGCGCACACTGCTTAGCGCTGGCTCCCTGCTCTCCTAGCTACAGTACACATCGGGTTAATTACCCGATATTAATTCCCCTACCATTCATAAAGAAATTTTAGATCTTAGGATAGAACTGAATAAAGTATTATTTAAAGAGTACGAACGTTTTAATTTTACCATTAATTCAAACTACTACTTATCTGTAAATAAACCCTCCAAACTTATGGCCCGAAAACTAGTACAACTTAGAGTAAAAAGAAGAATTCATCAGATAAAAAAAAAAAAAAAAAAAAAAAAAAATCAGACGGTCCAATAATAACCCATCCCAAAGAAATTTCGGAAGAATTTGCCAAATTTTACGCTAAATTATATAATCTAAATAAAGACTCATACTCCACAGCCAAGTGAACTTTTGATTAAAAATTTCCTTGATAAAATTAAAAACTTCCTCGACTCTCCCAAACTCATCTTGATAATGTCTTCTACAGTGAATGGGGCATTGAGGTTAACAAAATAATAAGTGGTCTTAAAAACAAAAAATTTCCGGGGCCAGATGGGTTCACTAATGAATATTACAAATTATATTCCCATATTCTGTCAACCTACTTGACCGAGGTTTTCAACAAAGTAGCAAAAATGGGCAAATTTCCCGACGAAATGCTTGAAGCAACGATTTTTGTCTTGTCAAAGCCCAAAGGAGATTTGGACTCTGTAAATAATTACAGACCAATCTCGCTTATAAATTCGGACGTCAAAATATACGCGAAATTGATTGCCGAAAGATTAAAAACTATTTTGCCGGGAATAGTAAACAACGACCAGGTGGGATTTATAGAAGGAAGGCAAGCTCCAGATGGTACAAGAAAAATCTTATATTTGATTTCTCGTATAAATGAAAAAAAAGATACCATCCCTGATTATATCTCTTGATGCAGAAAAAGCCTTCGACAGAATCAATTGGATGTATCTAAAATTAACCCTTCATAAATTCGGCTTCAACCAACAAATTATTGATACCATCCTGGCCCTATACTCCAAACCCACCGCAAAAATTTACTCTAATAATCATCTTTCCAGTCCCTTCAAAATATCAAATGGAATGGATGTCCCTTATCCCCTTTACTATTTATACTAGCTATTGAACCCCTGGCAGAATATATCAGATCTAACCCAGCAATAAAAGGAATTCAAACCAGAGCTCGACATCACAAATTAGGGTTATTCGCTGATGACATAATTCTCACTCTTTCTGACCCGATAAACTCCTTAATGGAACTACAAAACACATTGGAATTATTTAGCAAAATTTCACACTATAAAACTAAATGCTGAAAAATCTGAAATCCTTCCTTTTTTTCTAAACAATCGGGTCATTAGCAACATAAAAAATCAATCATCTTTTAAGTGGGTAGAGGGGTCCTTGAACTACTTGGGTATTAAAATTACAAATAATTTCCAATCTCTAATAGACATAAACATGAAAGATTTAATTGATAAAGTCCAAAAAGAAGCAACTAATTTACAAAAACATGAAATCACTTGGTTGGGGAGAGTTAACGCATTCAAAATGATGATTTTACTAAAGATGATATATTATTTTAGAGCCATTCCCCTCTTAATCCCCCCTATTACTTGAGTAAATTACAAACCATCCTGAAATGCTATGTCTGGAACTACAAGAGGCCGCGGATTGCTAGGCATGTTTTATTGAAACACAAAAAAAGAGGAAGTTACAGTTTACCAAATATATTAAATTATTACAAAACAAACATAATTAGACAAAGCATGTACTGGATTCAGAACAATCAATCTCATGCATGGATGGATCTGGAACTAGATTATAATAACTATGCATCGCTAGGCCATCTTATATTACGCCATTTGCAAAATACTAACCTTCCTCTCCCTGTACACCCCATCCTGGCCTCAACTATCGCGATCTGGAAAAACCTTAAGGGAAATAAAAATAAACTGGACACTACTAAATTTGAACAGATAAAAGAGTTTCCTCTTACATTCCTGGCCTATATAGCCAGAGAAAATATTCCCACAAATTGGAGAAAACAGGGTCCAAAAAAGTTAAAAGATTTATATAATGGAATAGACTTTATCACCTTCTTGGATATCAAGATAAAATATAATATCTCAGACAATGACTTCAGGATAATTATTGCTTTACGATCCACCATAAAAAAAACCTACTACCCTTCAAACATCCAATTCCAGAAATTGTTAGTATGTTATACAGTAACTTGGATAATAAGCAAATATGGAAAACTAGGAGCATTTACAACAACTTCAACGAAGATATTAGTTTTAAAAAAATGGACTACATGATTAAATGGGAACACAGTTTAAAGCAACAATTTTCTGAAAGGGAAGGGGAAAAAGCCCTAAAAGCGACTTATAACTCAAACATGTGAGCTACACTGCACGAATCATACTATAAACTCCTGAGCCATTGGTACTACTCCCCTCAAGAATAAGCAAATTCAGCAAAAACGTGTCTCCTCTCTGTTGGAGGGGGTGTAACCAAATAGGCGATATATTCCATTTTTTCTAGAAATGCCCAATGGTTAAAACTGTATGGTCTGAAGTTTTTAAATTGCTGAACCGAATTACAAAATCGAATATCTCTATTTCTCCACATATGGCCCTGTTGTCTCTAGGAACTGAAAATATCGATCCATCCCATGTTTCCATCACCATCCACCTCTTTTTAATTACTAAAAATCTAATAGCAGGAAAATGGAAAATGAAAGAATGCCCAAATATTAATGAAATCATTAACATACTATCCTCCCATCATAAGTATGAAGAAAGACATGCAATTATAAACAATACATTTTCCTCCTACCACAAACGCTGGAGTCCATGGATCAGTGACACAATCGGCATTTCCTGATTTAAAGGCAACCTTTCTCCAAGGATCTAAGATTTGAATTTTAATTCCCCCCTTTAATTTCCCTTTCTTTCCTTTTTTCCCTTTTCTGTTTTCTCTTCTTTTCTTTAATAGGTCATATAGAGTTAAGAGTTATATTATGTATTTTAAACAATTGTTTGTTTATATTAATAAGCGATCATAACAATATTTTACATGAACTAAATAAGCAGGAATGTTTCCCCAAACTCCTTCCCTATTACCCACTTACCTTATTCTTCCCCTGGTTTCTCCCCTAATAAAATATTCTTACCCCTCTCATCCCTCCCATCTTTTCCCTCATATAAAATAAAATTATAAGCATTTATACTATATGAGATATATGTATTGAAAGTTTGAAGCCAATTCATAATTCATGAATATTGTTAAATATACTTTCTTCATGCAATAAAACATTATTGAAAACAATAAATAAATATTTAAAATATTGAAATGCCCCAAAAAGGTCTTCTATGATCTAATAAATGATTAATAAAAAAAAAAAAAAAAAAAAAAAAGCCACTGTCAATCCAAATTGCAGTTTATAGCCCTGCCCGCATAGTAAAAAAAAACATAAAAACAACCATATGAAATATAGAAAAAGAAGGGAATTTTGTTTACTTACCGTAAATTCCTTTTCTTCTAGCTCCAATTGGGAGACCCAGACAGTGGGTGTATAGCTACTGCCTCTGGAGGCCGCACAAAGAACTACACTTAAAAGTGTAAGGCCCCTCCCCTTCTGGCTATACACCCTCCCGTAGGAGTACGGATTCCTCAGTTTTAGTACCAAAGCAAGAAGGAGGAAAGCCAATAACAGTTTCAAAAACAAATTCAATCCGATAACTAGATCGGAGAACTTAAGAAACAACGTGAACAACATGTGCACCCGAAAAAACGAAACCCTAAAAACAGATAGGGCGGGTGCTGGGTCTCCCAATTGGAGCTAGAAGAAAAGGAATTTACGGTAAGTAAACAAAATTCCCTTCTTCTTTTTCGCTCCTAATTGGGAGACCCAGACAGTGGGACGTCCAAAAGCAGTCCCTGGGTGGGTAAAAAGATACCACATGAACGGGCTGTCATACAGCCTCTTCCTACAGGTGGGCCACCGCCGCCTGAAGGACCCGTCTACCTAGGCTGGCGTCTGCCGAAGCGTAGGTATGCACTTGATAGTGTTTGGTAAACGTGTGCAGACTCGACCAGGTAGCCGCCTGGCACACTTGCTGAGCCGTAGCCTGATGCCTCAACGCCGAGGACGCACCAACGGCTCTGGTAGAATGGGCCTTCAGTCCAGATGGAATCTGAAGCCCAGCAGAACGGTATGTGTGAAGAATTGGTTCCTTGATCCACCGCGCCAGGGTGGATTTGGAAGCTTGCGATCCCTTATGCTGACCAGCGACTAGGACAAAGAGCGCATCCGAACGGCGTAGAGGCGCCGTGCGAGAAATGTAAATCCTGAGTGCTCTCACCAGGTCCAACAGATGTAAACCCTTTTCAAATTGGTGAACTGGATGCGGACACAAAGATGGCAAAGTGATATCCTGATTGAGATGAAAGGAAGAAACCACCTTGGGAGAAAACTCTGGAATTGGACGCAGTACTACCTTGTCTTGGTGAAACACCAGGAAGGGAGATTTGCAAGATAACGCCGCCAGCTCGGACACTCTTCGAAGAGATGTGACCGCTACAAGAAAAACTACCTTTTGTGAAAGCCGAGAAAGGGGAACCTCTTTCAAGGGCTCGAAAGGCGGCTTTTGAAGAGCAAGGAGAACCTTGTTCAGATCCCAGGGTTCCAATGGCCGTCTGTAAGGAGGAACGATATGACAAACTCCTTGGAGAAACGTGCGTACTTTAGAAAGCTGTGCCAAGCGCTTCTGAAAGAATACGGATAACGCGGAGACTTGACCCTTAAGCGAGCTAAGGGACAAACCTTTTTCCAACCCAGACTGCAGGAAGGAAAGAAAAATTGGCAATGCAAATGGCCAGGGAGAAAACCCTTGAGCCAAGCACCACGCTAAGAATATCTTCCACGTCCTGTGATAGATCTTAGCTGAGGATGGTTTTCTAGCCTGTCTCATTGTGGCAACAACTCCCTGAGATAAACCTGAGGCCGCTAGGATCCAGGACTCAATGGCCACACAGTCAGGTTCAGGGCCGCAGAATTCAGATGGAAAAACGGCCCTTGAGACAGCAGATCTGGACGGTCTGGTAGTGCCCACGGTTGGCCTACCGTGAGATGCCACAGATCCGGGTACCACGACCTTCTTGGCCAATTTGGAGCGACGAGTATGGCTCGCTGGCAGTCGGACTTGATTTTCCGGAGAACTCTGGGTAACAATGCTAGAGGTGGGAACACATAGGGGAGTCGGAATTGCGACCAATCCTGAACCAAGGCGTCTGCCGCCAGCGCTCGGTGATCGTGAGACCGTGCCATGAAAACTGGGACCTTGTTGTTGTGCCGTGACGCCATCAGATCGACGTCCGGCGACCCCCAGCGGCAACAGATCTGTTGAAACACGTCCGGGTGAAGGGACCATTCTCCTGCGTCCATGCCCTGGCGACTGAGAAAGTCCGCTTCCCAGTTTTCCACGCCTGGGATGTGAACTGCAGATATGGTGGACGCTCTGCTTTCCACCCACGTCAAAATCCGCTGGACTTCTTGAAAAGCTTGGCGACTGCGTGTTCCCCCTTGGTGGTTGATGTACGCCACCGCCGTGGAATTGTCCGACTGAATCCGAATCTGCTTGCCTTCCAGCCATTGTTGGAAGGCTCGCAGGGCAAGATAGATTGCTCTGATTTCCAGAACATTGATCTGCAAGGTGGACTCTTCCTGAGTCCACGTCCCCTGAGCCCTGTGGTGGAGAAACACCGCTCCCCACCCTGATAGGCTCGCATCTGTCGTGACCACTGCCCAGGACGGGGGAAGGAACGACTTTCCCTGTGACAATGAGTTGGGGAGAAGCCACCAACGTAGAGAGTCCTTGGCAGTCTGAGAGAGGGAGACAGTCCTGTCGAGGGACGTCGATTTCCCATCCCATTGGCGCAGAATGTCCCATTGGAGAGGGCGCAGATGAAACTGCGCGAACGGGACTGCCTCCATTGCTGCTACCATCTTTCCTAGGAAATGCATGAGGCGCCTCAGTGAGTGCGACTGGCTCTGAAGGAGAGATTGCACTCCAGTCCGTAGCGAGCACTGCTTGTCCAGTGGAAGCCTCACTATCGCTGATAGAGTATGAAACTCCATGCCAAGATAAGTCAGAGATTGGGTCGGGGTTAGATGAGACTTTGGAAAGTTGATAATCCACCCGAAAGTCTGGAGAGTGTCTAGCGCCACCTTCAGACTGTGTTGGCATGCTTCTTGAGAGGATGCCTTTATAAGCAGGTCGTCTAGATACGGGATGACCGAGTGACCCTGCGAGTGCAGAACAGCTACTACTGCTGCCATGACTTTGGTGAAGACCCGGGGGGCTGTTGCCAGACCGAAGGGTAACGCTACGAACTGTAGGTGCTCGTCGTGTATGACGAAACGTAGGAAACGCTGATGCTCTGGTGCAATCGGCACGTGGAGATACGCATCTTTGATGTCTATTGATGCTAGAAAATCTCCCTGAGACATTGAGGCTATGACGGAGCGTAGGGATTCCATCCGGAACCTCCTGACTTTTACGTGTCTGTTGAGCAACTTCAGATCCAGGACGGGACGATACGATCCGTCCTTTTTTGGGACCACAAACAGATTGGAGTAAAAACCGTGACCCTGTTCCTGAAGAGGGACGGAGGTCACCACCCCTTCCGCCTTTAGAGCGGCCACCGCCTGCAACAGAGCATCGGCTCGGTCTGGTGGTGGAGAAGTTCGGAAGAAACGAGTTGGCGGACGAGAACTGAACTCTATCCTGTACCCGTGAGATAGAATATCTCTCACCCAACGGTCCTTGACGCTTGCTAGCCAAATGTCGCCAAAGTGGGACAGCCTCCCACCGACCGCGGGTGTGGGCATCGGAGACCGCAAGTCAGGAGGACGTCGTTTTGGCAACGGTTCCTCCGGCTGGTCTTTTTGGGCGTGACTGAGACCTCCAAGAATTTGAACGTCTCTGGTCCTTTTGAGTCTTTTTTGACGAGGCGAATTGGGACCTGCCCTGTCCTCGAAAGGACCGATAACCAGACTGACCCCTCCTCTGTTGGGGCTTGTTTTGTCTGTGTTGCGGTAAGGAAGAGTCCTTACCCTTGGAGTGTTTGATGATTTCATCCAAACGTTCTCCAAACAATCGGTCACGAGAAAAAGGCAAATTGGTTAAGCACTTCTTGGAATGAGAATCTGCTTTCCAATGTCTCAACCACAGAGCCCTACGCAAAACAACTGAGTTGGCTGACGCCACTGCCGTGCGGCTTGTAGCGTCCAGAACAGCATTAATCGCGTACGACGCGAATGCCGCCATTTGCGAGGTCAATGGTGCTACCTGCGGGGCAAATGCACGTGTGACTGAGTCGACTCGCGCAAGCCCGGCCGTGATAGCTTGGAGTGCCCATACGGCCGCAAAAGAAGGCGCTAATGACGCTCCAATCGCTTCATAGATGGATTTCAGCCAGAGCTCCATCTGCCTGTCAGTGGCATCTTTAAGTGCCGCTCCATCTTCAACAGCAACCAAGGATCTAGCTGCAAGCCTGGAAATTGGAGGATCCACTTTTGGACACTGGGTCCAACCCTTGACCACTTCAGAGGGAAAAGGGTAGCGTGTATCTTTAAGTCGTTTAGGAAAACGCCTTTCAGGATAAGCGTGGGGTTTCTGGATTGCGTCTCTGAAGTCAGCGTGGTCCAGAAAAGTGCTTAATGTACGCTTAGGGTATCTGAAATGGATTCTCTCGTGCTGCGAAGCTGACTCCTCTACAGGAGGAGCTGGTGGGGAAATATTCAACATCTTATTGATGTTAAATATAAGATCATTAACTATGGCGTCACCATCTGGTGTATCTAGATTGAGAGCGGTCCCAGGATCAGAATCCTGATCAGTTACGTCCGCCTCATCACCCATAGATTCATCCCGCTGGGATCCAGACCATTGAGATGAATGTGAAGGCCCGTCATAACGAGCCCGCTTAGGCTGCCCGGGGCCATCGTCCGAGTCAGAGTCTTCACCCTGAGGTGTAGATGCCCGTCCCGGAGCTAGGAGCTGAGGGGGACCAGGGGGCAATACATGCACAGTGTCCGTGGTCTGAAGTACAGGCCTAGCTCGCAATGTGTCAAGAATTTGTGACATAGTGAGAGACATTCTGTCAGCAAAAGCTGCAAACTCAGTTCCTGTCACCTGGACAGCATTCACAGGTGGTACACCCTGGGACACGTCCAGCAGAGGTCCCGACTGTGCAAGCGCCGCAGGGGCCGAGCACTGCACACAATGGGGGTCCGTGGAGCCTGCCGGTAGAAAAGTCCCACATGCGGTGCAGGAAGCATATAATGTCTGTGCCTTGGCACCCTTGCGTTTTACGGGCGACATGCTGCTGGCTCTCTGCATGTGAGAGAGTCTATAGCCAAAGGGCGACCAGCGCTATGTAATACCAAGTATTTGTAGCAACAAAATACTAAGAATACTACGAGCACAAGAGGGGGTGAGCCCTGAGGGCTGCTTACCGCCCGCTGAACAGCGGGTAAGAGGCTGCAGAATGCCTTGTCTGGGTCTCCCCGGCTCCCCTCTGCAGCTCAGCGTGTCAGCAAGAATGGCTGCCGGCTTATGTGGAGAGGGGCGGTCCGTGGGAGTTCCCCAACAAAAGTGCGGGAACAGTGTCCCCTCTGTGCTGACTGTGAGGGCTGGAGTATGTAAAAACGACTCCAGCCCTCAGCGCTGATGCACTGGCCAGCGTCCCGCCCCTCTCCTGACTGGCAGGTCTGGGGGCGGGAACGAACGAAAGCAGGCCGCAAAAGCCGGGGACTCGAGTTATCAGCGCGGCCGCCGTAAAAGCGCGGGCCGCGCTGAAGTCCCCGGCGCACTACAAGTGCCAGCCGCGCCGCTGTTCCAGCGGCCGGCGCGACCGAGTCTAGACGTGAGCAGCGTCCCGCCCCTCTCCTGACTGGCAGGTCTGGGGGCGGGAACGAACGGAAGCAGGCCGCAAAAGCCGGGGACTGTAGTTATCAGCGCGGCCGCCGTAAAAGCGCAGGCCGCGCTGAAGTCCCCGGCGCACTACAAGTGCCAGCCGTGCCGCAGTCCCAGCGGCCGGCGCGGCCGATTCCCATAAGTGTGCCTGCTTCAGCTAAGCTGAATGAGGCCATGGCACAGGCGCCGCAGCGCTGATGTCCCCCGGCGCACTACAACACCCAGCATGCTGCGGTGTGAGCGCCAAATGCACGGGGACACAGAGTACCTTAAGGAAGCAGGGCCATGTCCCTGATGTACTCCGCTCCATCCAGCATCTTCTCCAGGGGCTGTAGATGGAGCACGGTCTCAGTGCCTGGAGACCGGTAAATCCCACTTCACCCAGAGCCCTGTAAAAAGGGATGGGGAAGGAATCAGCATGTGGGCTCCTGCCGCCGTACCCGCAATGGGTACCTCAACCTTACAAACACCTCCGACATAAGTGGGGTGAGAAGGGAGCATGCTGGGAGTCTGTATAGACCCTCTTTTCTTCCATCCGACATAGTCAGCAGCTGCTGCTGACTAAAAACAATGGAGCTATGCGTGCGTGTCTGACCTCCTTGCGCACAAAGCTAAAACTGAGGAATCCGTACTCCTACGGGAGGGTGTATAGCCAGAAGGGGAGGGGCCTTACACTTTTAAGTGTAGTTCTTTGTGCGGCCTCCAGAGGCAGTAGCTATACACCCACTGTCTGGGTCTCCCAATTAGGAGCGAAAAAGAAATGATTGTTAAAGCACCACTCCAGCATTTTTTTTTATTTCAACACTTTAAATGTAAGTCCCCTGCCACTATCTTCATCTGTTTCCAGCGTCGCTCCCTTCAGTCTCCAGCACGATTAGTGACCTATCGACAGCTCCAGTGTTTCATGGAGCACACCGGAGGTCATAAATGAATGCAACTCTACAACAGCCTCGTTCTGATTCTCATAGAGTTGGATTGAAAGCTTGTGATGTAATAATGTTTGACTTTCAGCCAGTCACAAGTTACGTGTACAAGATTGTACCGTGGCACCGGATCGCCAAAAAGACAATGAAGATGGCTGCAGGTGAGTAAAATACCGGGGGGCAGGAGACTTACATTTAAAGCGCCACTCCAGCATTGGAAAAACAAAACATGGGAGTAGTGCTTTAAAGAAAAAGGAATGCATTACTAAATACAGTATATTTCAATAGTCTTTTGTGGTCATTTTTTTAAAAAAAAAAAAAACATACATAATATTTCCTATATTTTCCCACTGATTTTGTAAAAAAAGTGTATGACAATGACAGCAAACGCCCCAATTTTTGTAACCAGCAAAGATAAAGAAGATAGCGGTGAGCTGAGAGTATCAGACGGA